>NW_027210882.1:67500-436659 GCF_029030835.1 Brachyistius frenatus
GGCCACCGACCCTTCCTCCTGCCAACTGTTCTTCCTATTCCTCTTCTCCTTCCTGGTTATCCAGCCATCCCTCACCCAAGACCCATCTGTCACCGCGGTGACGGTAACCGAGGGCGACCCATTCATCGTCCCCACCGCACTGGTCAACCAGACAACCGCGAGCTACGTGGAGACCACCCAGACCACTCCTCTGGAGACGGGGCTTTCCACTCCCAGCAGTGGCGGAGACGCGGATGACGAGGACACCCCTCCGGCTGGCGGGACTCGTTGCATGGGTTACTACGACGTGATGGGCCAGTGGGACCCGCCGTTCAACTGCAACGCCGGCGTCTTTCTGTACTGCTGCGGTACCTGCTTCTACCGCTTCTGCTGCCAGTTCCGCCAGCAGCGGCTGGACCAAAGAATCTGCTCTAACTACGACACGCCCATCTGGGCCAACACCGGCAAGCCGGTGGCCACCATCACCGAGGGCCAGGAGGACCAGGACAGGGACCGCACACACCTCATCGTCTACATCATCTGCGGCGTGGTGGCCATCATGGTGCTGGCGGGCATCTTCACCAAACTGGGCTTGGAGAAGAGCCGCGGAGGAAGCGGAGGAGCAACAGGGACGGTTCAGACTGACCTCAACTCCAGGTGAGGAAGTGTGTAAGCGTGTGTGTGTGTGTGTGTGTGTGTGTGTGTGTGTGTGTGTGTGTGTGTGTGTGTGTGTGTGTGTGTGTGTGTGTGTGTGTGTGTGTGTGTGTGTGTGTGTGTGTGTGTGCGCAACTATGTCTGCGTGTGGCGTTTGTTTGTTGACCACTTTCCTGATGTAACCAAAGAGATGGTTAGAGGTTTGTGTGTTTGGTGTGTGTTCAGTTGTACATTTGTTTGTCTATACACGTGTGTGTGTGTTTGCATGTGTTTTCTGATGCATCGCAGGGATGTTGGAAAGTTGGAAATTCTGACACCTCGTGAAAAGAAATGAAAAAAGATTGAAAACAGAGGAACAAATTTAAGTCTCAGACACGCATTTCATCACAAAACCTGCCAGCTTGGAATTTACAACTTCCAACCTTGAACGTGTGTCTGTCGGCCCACCAACATGTGTGCATGTTTGTATGTTTGCTTACACGTGTTCTGAGTTGTTGTAGCCAAATTAGAGCAGCTCGTCCCAACCCCTGAAAACTTGTTTAGAGCAGCTGATCCCTTTGTCCTGGAGGAGTTTTTAAAGTTAGGGGGAAGACAATAGAATCAGAGAGGAAAGATCTCAAGAACTGAAAGAAAAAGTTGGCAAAAGGGAGTCCATTAATCATAACATGGTATTTTAACATAAGTGTAAAACGCATTGTATATTTTCACTCTCTAATTTTTGTTATGCATGCTGTGAATGAAGTTCAAGCTCATATATCCATATGCCCCCATATACATGGTATCACCCCATGTAATGCACCCACCAGTCCACTAGAGGACACTGTGTCGGGTCACCCTTTGCCTCGCCTAGGCGGGAAAAGTACACGCATGTATGAGCCGTGGAAGAAGGAGGTCATGTGACAAAGTATAGAGAGTGATAAAGTGCGTGGAGGGAGGAGGTCGTTGGTGGTTGGACGAAACAAAGTCCAACATGGATTTATTTTAAGTCACATATTTAAGTTATGAAATATACGCTAAGAAATGTATGACTTACATAGAAATTCTTATTTTAACCCAAATCACAATCTTAAAGCTAACCCTCTGATTTTTCGCACCTAAACCTAAAGCACCTTATTTTTTACTCCTCTGCGAAGCAAAGCGTGACACTGACACACTACCCTCTAGTGGACTGACATGTGTATTACACATTTTTACACGATACCATTTATCCTTCCCTTATTTTGCCTCTGCTCATCATTTTGTAAATGATGTTTCTAATTTTGCATTTTTGTTTTGTTTTATTTCTTTATGCTTGTTTCTTTGTTTATCCTTTTATTGCTTTTGATTTTGATTTACTTTTGTATTTAACCCCCTGTGCACACTTGCTTTGCTTGTAAGCATGACTTATATTTGAAATAAACAAAACAAAAAAAAAAAAAAGACAACTCGAGCAAACTATCCTTGCTGCGGTAGCGCTTTCTTAAAGAAGGAAGATGTTCCCGCTTCTGTGAGAATTCCTTCTTTAGAAACCGGTTAGCTGTCACTGAAAGGGAAAACACAACCTGGTGAGGGAAATAAGCGTCTTTTAGAAATTTCTCTCCCGGAACACACACTCCCGCTGCAGTTGGGTTAAATACACGGTCCGGAGTTCAATCTGCTCGCCTCAGGAAATCATTACAGCAAACAGCGCACAGCATGAGCTCACATCTCCCTGATGAATCCCAAACTATCTAACCCTCGCTGTGGAGCCGCCTCTCTTCCTTTCCTTCTCTATCTCCAGCTTCTCCTTATCTCTCCGAGCGTCTTGTTTTTGATCTCGTTTTCTTCCTCCAATCTCCATTCATCACGTGCCGTTTCTTCCTCTCATACTGACTTTCTTTGTCACAAATCGTGCCGTTTTGGCTCCGGTGGTTGTCTATCTCTGCTTATCCAGTTCGTTTTACTTTCATTCTCTTGCAGCCTTCATTTTTCTTTTCATCCCTCTTTTCTCTCCTCGGGGGCGAAGGCAGGGGCCAGTTTCAGACACTCTGATCTTTATTCATTCCCCCTCCTTTACATCCATCTCCTCATCACTTTTCACCTGCCAAACCTCCTCTGTCTGCCTCACTTGTCTCCTCCTCGCCTCCCTCTGCTTTCATGTATTTCTTACTCTCCCCATTAAAAATGGTATCTCCCATTAACCTGCAACGCAAAACTCATTCTGCGGATAATGCGCAGCCGGGATTAATTTTTCCTGCAGGGTAGCACCTCACTGAAATAGAAACCCTCCGGCTGCATAAACACCCTCCCTCCATGAGCCCATCTTCACAGATTACCGCTCCTCCTTGCGATTAAACAAATTTCACCGAGATTACTGCTTTACCACTTCTGGACTGCGCTGCCTGCACGCTTGTTTAGTTATTAGCCTGCTGACATAAATCCCTGGTCCTAAAGTGTACGTGCAGCTAAGACCTCATGTACTTGATGAGGTGAAGCGCTTGAATAAGTACGTACACACGCCCACTTGAGAGTTGGATATTAAAGTGGTGAAACACAAAAGGAGATGCTGTTGCACCCTTCAAACTCTGCCGTGCACCTGCATTTCTGATGCTCTCTTTCCTTCCCGCCACCTTTTTCTCGCTCTCAACATCCTGCCAGCAGAAGGTGATTAATACTGAAATCCCACCAGTTTTCCCAAATCAGCTTTGAAAGTTCAAATCCAAAGTGATCCTCCTTCCCACACTCACACACACACACACACACACACACACACACACACACACACACACACACACACACACACACACACACACACACACACACACACACACACACACACACACACACACACACACACACACACACACACACACACACACACACACACACACACCTTCCAGTAAATGTACCCCTCCACTTGTTCCAACCACACGCGGTTCAGTGTGTTCGCACACTGAGCTAATCCTCCGCCAACAATAGGGAACAGAGAGGCACCGCCTTAGGTCATACGTGTCACGTCTAATGAAAGGCCTCGACTGGAGAGAGGCTGGCTTTACACTGAGAGAGTAAACAAACACCAATGACCTTCATCATTTTACACACACACACACACACACACACACACACACACACACACACACACACACACACACACACACACACACACACACACACACACACACACACACACACGCACGCCCGCACGCACGCGCACACACAAACAGTGATTTATAGTTCAATTAACAACAAGAATGATAGTGGTGGCATTTAGTTTGCGTGAGCACAGTTCAGATCACACACGGAGAGAGGTCAGGATAGCCAGGAGGCGAGATGCACCGCAGCACAACATACAGGTGAGAGGGGCCCAGGACCACCGCGGTGGCAGCAGAGGTCACATGGTTCAAACAGAGTGGGCAAGTGTATCTCTACTACGTACAGTAGAATTCATTTTATGTTTTGAAGGAAACTGTGAGCAGATCAATATATTTGGCAGGAATGTTGACATTGAATGCATCAGTACCAGTAAGTAGCTGGCAAACAGTTCAATTTTGGTCATTCACAAACTGCTTACGGTCCTGAAAAAAGCTTGCGTAAAAAAAAAAGAAAAAGAAGAAGAAAATGATGGTTTTCTCGACATTCTGGAGATACACGGTTTTCACCCGCCGTCCCTGTTACATGCATTCAGATTTACATGTCTGATTTGCATGTCGTCTGTACCCAGCGTGTGCTGTGTTCACAGCAGTAGACCTTTCGGCCTTCGTCACCGTCACTTAAATGCTTTGACTGCTCTGCCTTGATTTAAGGCGGACAGATAAGCAATACTCAATCCAGCGCAGCTGTACATTTGGGCTGTCGCCGCACTCCAAACGTTACAGACCCTCTCTTACTCTCTTTCAAAGACGTGGGACATTTTTGGCACGTTGATGTGATTTTGAATGACAGTTTTGTAGCTTTTGGGCCAAAAATGTTAGGTGATGGTTCCACTTTCCAATAAGTAAAGGTTTGTTTTAGTTGAGTTTAACTGCTTCATAAATGGTTGATAAATGCCAAATACATCAATAATAAGCATTAATAGGAGAAATATTTGGTTGTTAGACAACACTTATGTTAGTAGATCTTTCAGTACAACTTACACCTCTTTTTGATAGAGCTTTAAAACTCTCTTGATGGTGTACTAAAAACAGTAAAACCAAAGTTATAAAATAGAATAGCATGAATAACAGACTCAGCTATCTGCTTCCTCTATAACATACTGTAATAACCTGCAGGGGAAAACCACTCTACAGTGAAATCAATGCAAAACCATATTGTAAAATGTAGTAAAGTGTTAATTCATTGATTTTCCAGACATCGTTCCTGCTGCTGGCACAACCAACGCGCACTCTGATGTACACATGTTGGAAATACGCATGAGCATCATTCCAGCTGTGTACTGTCGCTATCGTTTCACTGTGACTTATAAAGGTCTTAGGAGAGAGGAAAAGACAGACTCCAGGCAGGAACCAAATCACACCACTGTGATCCATAAATACCCAGTATATGTGAGAAACAACTTTTGCACTAAGAGTTGGAAAGAAAAGACGTTTTCAGTGAAGTTTTCTCCCCCTCTGCTCCACTTTCATGGCTCTCCCCTCCCTCCTCATCCATCCTGCCTTCTGATCACCCCGAGGGTGGAGCTGTCACTCTCCATCACCTCTCACCTGTCACCAATGTGAGTGTGCGAGTACGTCTGCATGCATGTATGCCTGCGAGTGAATGTGTTCAAGTGCGCACATGTATGGGCCTGCGTCACCACTTGCCGCAATTCCTCCCAAAAGTGAAAGGACATGTAAGCTGACAGATTCCTGGCTGTATCAGATGTGACAATTTCCACCCTGCAGCTGCTTTACCTTCCTCTCTCCTCTTCAGTCCTGCCAGGCTTCGCTGGGCCCACACACACTTAAATGTGGGTCAGCGCCCACTGACTTCAAGGGTTTGGTTGTGCGCTGGTTCTGTGTTTGTCTTTGCGCTTGGTCTGTTTATCAGGGTGACGATGCTGAAAAAGGTATGCAGCTGTTTGTCTGTCGGGTCTCGAGGGGGGGCATCTCAAAATTTTAGGGTGTTCGAAATAGTTTATGCGGATATGAAAATGTTGTCGGTCAGAGTCGAGCTCATATCAGTCAAAACTGGAGTAGATGGGAGCATCACACACACAGTGAGCTCATTTCATCCTACTCCCATACTTCTAATGGGCCATCTGTCTCCAGATTCAAATAAACATGAAAACCAGCCACAAAAAAAAAAAAAAAAAAAAAAAAAACTCTGAGAACTATAAGCTACTTGGAAAGTTTTAATTTACCCCAGAACTGAGTTTTCTCTGTTTCAAGGCAGCTGAATGCAGAAAAATCACTTGGCAGAACAAGTTAGCTTATTAGCATAGAAAGATTTAGATACTAACTGCTGAATAATATAACCAAAACATTATGTTGGCTGCTCGTTACTTTTATGAACATCTGAAATGCTCTGCAGGCACTAGATGCTGAGAAGTAGGTTTTCCATGCATATTACAATCACAGCTCTCTGCACGTCTAACGGGCTGAGTGGATGGTCAGATGTCACCGTGGTGTTTAGGCCTTATCTAATGGCAAAAAAAAAAAGTACAGCTGATTTCATTTATGTGATGCACAAATAAACTTTACTAAAAGGAACGTCAACCTGCATATTAAATTAGTTTTATTACAAAATTTATCAGACATACTGTAGCAGCAGTTTCTTCATTGGTTGAGTTGCTCTCTTTACTTCAGACTAAATTTGTAACTAGCATTATTTTTGATAAACATTATCCCACCTCAAAACTCATTTAGTAGCTGTTCTGGAGCTTTTTATTGTTTCACATGATCCTCATCAGTAGATTTAGTTTGCTAAATTGTCATATGGGACTACATTATTTTGAGCACCTCAAGTGGCTCTCCATCCACACTATCTCATTGGTAGAGACTTAAAGGCCATTCAAAAGCCTAAAATTCCTAAAAAAAAATAAAAAAAATACCAGAGACAATAGAGCAGACATTGCAGAAAAATCTAAAAGCATAAGTATCTGCACAAAAAAAAAAAACCTTCATCTCTGTGTGCAGGCTTTTGTGTGAGTTTGTGTGTCTCAGACGTGACTTGTCATTATGTCACTTTTTATCACTAATCGTCAGTGACAGCGAGGCTGGTTTCAACTGTACCTTTGATGAAAAGCGGGAGCGATGAATGACAAGAGAGCACTGACAGCGGAGGGGAAATAAAGAGATTGTGACACGGAGCTATATATCTGCCACTGTCGCTCTACTTTTTCAACGGATGATCTAAATGTTGTGTTTTTATAGATAAATCATATGAAGAATGCTAGAAAGCGGTTTTAGACGGACAGATGAACGTATACAGTAAAACGGGCGGCAGACAAATTAGAAGACAGGAAGAGTCAGTCAGGCTGATGGGTTCAGTGGAGGGAGATCACTGATCTGTTGCCCTGTGTGTATTTGTGAGTGTGACAGATAGAGGTTAACAGCTGTCCTCGGGAAAAGGCCAGAGATGAAACACACTTATCAATGTATCCGTCAGTATGTGTAAGTGCCGCAGTCTGACGTGTAAATAAACTGTAAAAAAAATCTTTTTAAAAAAAATCTTTATCAGAAAAAAAAAAATCCAATATTTGGATATAAATCCACCGGAAGGCCAGACATCAAATGATGGTGCATCTACAACAGTGTATCCACATGCAGTCACAGGATCAATCATGTGTACATGAATGCATTAAGAGGACATGTGGACTGTATGCTGTATAGTACTTCCTGAGTTTATTATTGTATTCAGAGCATTACATGTGAGAGCAGTCAATGGAGTCCTGCTGCAGAGAGATAGTGAGTTCTTGTTATTATCAGTGGTAACTAATCACTGTGCATCCTAATCTGCCTGATCTGGGTGGAATAATTGATTGTTACAGGACATTAGTAAAGTCTCATCTCAACGTGGCGGTAATGTGATGAGAAAGCACGGAGGAACCCGATGATCTCACAGATCACAGGCACAAAACTCTTACATGACATAGTAATAAAGAGCCGTGGGA
Organism: Brachyistius frenatus; assembly: GCF_029030835.1. Lineage (NCBI taxonomy): Eukaryota > Metazoa > Chordata > Actinopteri > Embiotocidae > Brachyistius > Brachyistius frenatus. Next base: position 75,182 of record NW_027210882.1, read on the forward strand.
AAGGTGAGCTGAGGGTTACTCCTGGAATATATAAACAGCATATGTATGCTGTTAAGGTTTGTGAACTCAGAAGAAATAACTTTCACAGTGAAAGCTACCGGAGGAGTTTGAGTCAGGGTAATAAAGTAGGAAGTGGAAGGTGGTCTGCTGAGGCTTGACTAGACCTGCACTCACAGCATAGATGTTATGATCTCATGTAGGGAAGTGTGGATGTTTTTTTTCAATCATTCATGTCCAGTTTGACCAATCAAACCTTTAACCATTGGTTGAAATCCTGTTAATTCTTGCAATTGAAAGACCACAAACAAGAAAAGTTCTGATTACAGTAACTTGACATTCGTACAGATTCAGTGCGGCAGCTTGACGCTATGAATCATTTGTTATTTATTGCGAGGGGGTTTACAGACATACAGTAATGTTAATGTTACCGACTGGATTGTAGTCTCCAAGATATCGAGTATGTCCTGTGAAACGAACAGCGAGGGAACACAGCAGAAGGTGGAAATAGCCAATAGAAGCGAGCTGACCAGGAAGTGTTGCCAACCTTCTTAGAAACCCACAGCACAGTAATAGATTTCAAGTCCCTGGAATCACTTCTTATAAATTGTTTAGTATAAATGGCAAAAGTGTGGTAAAATATTAAAAATCTGAAATAAATCTGTCGATATGTCTGTGTTCGGTTAAGATTTTAAAATCCTCTTTAGACCTCTAGCATGGACTCCTCAGATAAGATAATAGATTAAAACTGCACTCACTGATGCCACTTTGACAAAACTAGATGAACTTACTGTCAGTGAAACAATTTGGAAGACAAACAGTAGTCACTGGCAGCACATGAACTGTAAACCTGCATTTATTTATTCACGGTCATGATTGATTCAGACTTCTTCATTTGCAACTATACAGCACACAGTTTCTATCAATCCAGCCCACCCTGTAAGTATTAACCTTTTAACCAGCTGCACGGCCATCTTCACTCTTTCAAAGGCATCCACAAAAACTCTCATGGAGCTCAGCCAGCGCTCCATAAACACCACACAGCCTGGAGACAGGTGCATTTTTTGTTGCAGATTAAAAGTCCAAATCAGCAAGTTGTTTAAGCGGCGAGCCAAGAGAAGAGTGCGCGGAGGCCCGAGGCGCCGCACGGCAATGAGTCAGAGAGGAGATGAGGAGCAGAGAGAGACTGGAGGAGAGGAAGACAAACGGCACGGTTTAAAGAGGAGGAAGAAGGGAAAGAGACAGATTTAGGGCTGAGTTTAGCTGAGGAGGGGGCAGGTAGAGAGAGACTGAGAAGACGGAGAGGAAAAAGAATTAAAAACTAAAGAGAGAAGACGAGAGAAAGTGATTTAAATCTTCGCGGAGCAGCGGGCGTTTAAGTCTTTTTGTTGTGGGTTGCAAATGTTAAGAAAAGCAGAAAAATTCACATCATAATCTAATATGCACTTTCACAAACACACACACACACACACACACACACACACACACACACACACACACACACACACACACACACACACACACACACACACACACACACACACACACACACACACACATGCACAGTGTGTGTGAAAGGATTCACAATAAGATTAAGCTCTGAATTGATTTGAATGAATGAATATAATTTGCTGTTGCGAAATCCGGTCCCATAAATAGAGTTTAACTCAATCAGTTCAAGGAGTTTCAAGTGTTCAGACGAGAACTCCAACACTAAACGACCTCATTAAAGTGTGATTGTTTTTTAGGGTTTTATTTTTGTTGTAACTGAAGTCAAATGTCCCAAACTTTTCAGACCATGTAGCACGATGTGCCGAACCAAATTCCCCAAGTACCACTTCCCACTGCAGGTACCTTTCTATTCTAAGATTAAATTCCCTTATTTGCATGCAATAGCCTCAGAAAGGATAAATAACAATTACCTGAGACCGCTGTGTCAAAATCAAAGACTACATTTACATTTCTTGCCCATGACAGAGTGTTAAGGACACATTGACCCCTGCAGGAGCCACTTCTTGGCATCTGTGGCGGTGTTGCTCAACATCACACCTACAGATAGTTTCATCAGAGAAGTGGCCAAAGGGACTCACTTTTCTGTTTGACAGGTTGGGTGTGAACATGCTGCCGCCGGCTGTCACTGTCGGGTCGGTCATATGTGTGTGTTTTACGTACCTGTGCATGTATAAGTGTGTGTGTGAGTGTGTGTGTGTGTGTGTGTGTGTGTGTGTGTGTGTGTGTGTGTGTGTGTGTGTGTGTGTGTGTGTGTGTGTGTGTGTGTGTGTGTGTGTGTGTGTGTGTGTGTGTGTGTGGTACTGGGGGCTAAACACATGAGCTTCATCAGCAAAACAGAAGCACCAGTGTTTGAATTATTGATCAAGGGAGTGAATACCATCAATAGTGTAAATTCAGCAAATGCATAGGGAGCGGAAATGTGTATATCCAAAGTAGTGTGTGTGTGTGTGTGTGTGTGTGTGTGTGTGTGTGTGTGTGTGTGTGTGTGTGTGTGTGTGTGTGTGTGTGTGTGTGTGTGTGTGTGTGTGTGTGTGTGTGTGTGTGTGTGTGTGGTGAAGTAGTCAGGTACTGTATTTCTTCACCTGATTCATAATTAAAAAATTAAATTAAAAAAAAGTCCTGGCACATACATCTGTAAACGGGGATGTGTGTGTGCAAACACATCAAGATCTGAGTCCAAAATGAGACCATATTGCACATATGTCATGCAGCTAAAAGGCCGGCGGTCGTACAGCTGACTGGAATCTGTCCTAGAGGACACGTTGAACGAAACATATAATCACACAGCAAGGAGATGAGCCACTAAAAAAACTGACAAACTGAAAAGATTGACCATAAAACCCACAGTAAAAAATGCAAAACAAAAATAAAAATACAGTTCTTTGGTTAAATTTTGTAGATTTAATGAAAACAAAAAAAAAATCTTCCAACATTTCGGGTCACAATACAAATAGATAACTTTGTAAAAACAACAGGCAGCATCATATGGCTTTTGGCGGATTCAAATCTCAGATTTTGCTGATGTGGCATTATTAAAAACCAGGAACAGGAACCTGTTTTGACTACATTTGATGATAACACTTTAAATGAGTAATCCAGAACAACTGTTAGAAATAGCATGATTACATTATTGATTTTATTAAAGTGATACAAATATACATTATTGACTGTTGTATGAAAACTTTGTCACCTCAGTGGTTCCACAACCTTGGAAACGAAGCCACAATTTAACCGTGCGCACGTCCATGTGCACACTCGTGCAGGTGCGCTGTTGTTTTTAAACAAACTGCACTACACCCCTGTAGATTTAACAAAACACACACACACACACACACACACACACACACACACACACACACACACACACACACACACACACACACACACACACACACACACACACACACACACACACACACACAGCAAACACATTTTCCCCTGAGATGGGGGTGTCCTGTAAATGAACTGGGTGGATGTGTTTGTTCGTGGATGCGTGTGTGTGTGTGCAGACATTCCAGCTGTTGGGGGAAGCCCTCTCAGGAGAGCAGAGATGCACATCTGTAAGAATAACAGATGTTTGCTATCTCACTAGTGACCTGTGGTGTTCTTTTTTTAATCAAGCTGTGCAACTTCTCTAGTGTCAATAATAAATCTCTTCATTTATTTTCAAGTTGAAGGATGATAATGAATCATGTTTTATGCATCTCCTTGTCTTGACTGATCCGCGATCAAGTTTCTCAGTAAACCAAAAGCTCCTGTTTGTTTTGAGTTTCCGTTGAAAATTCTGTTTTGTTATTATCCCATTGTTGAGGTTCGTTTTTATTCTGAGCTTTTTCATTACACTATCTCTGGCTCGTTGCCTGGATGGGTGAGAACAGAGAACATAGTTTATATTTGTCCATGTGAACACTGCAGCAAACGAGGGATGAAATGTTTGTCCTATTACTAACATCTTTTCTTAATCGTGTTACACTCGTTACACCTCATTCGTTTGGTCAATCATTTACACATTCAGAACACTACAAACTACACGGAGCGATGCAGTTACACAGATAAGCGGTAAAATCCAATGTTTTATAAAAGTGTAACTCGGTTTATCAAATCAAATTACATGCTGAGTTGTGTTAATGTGTGTGTGTGTGTGTGTGTGTGTGTGTGTGTGTGTGTGTGTGTGTGTGTGTGTGTGTGTGTGTGTGTGTGTGTGTGTGTGTGTGTGTGTGTGTGTGTGTGTGTGTGTGTGTGTGTGTGTGTGTGCAGGACTCTGACAGACCTGCTGAAGCAGCAGGGAGCTGAAGTGAGCTCAGTGGAGAATGCCACGGCCAGTCCGCCCAGCGGAGGGAGAGCCAACGGCATCTCAGCCAGGATGCTGCGCAGCAGGAGTGGTGAGTGCAGAGAGAGAGTGAGCAAGCACACACACACACACACACACACACACACACACACACACACACACACACACACACACACACACACACACACACACACACACACACACACACACACACACACACATCCACAATACACAGGTAGAGCTAATGAGGGCAATGCAGGAGACAGATATCCCGACTCTACGTCTTGATGCACGCTCAACAAACCGGGGAGAAAATCCTCGAAAGATTAATCAGTTCACGGGGATCCAAAGTTTAGTGGGAGAAGAGAAAATGTTGGGACAGCCGCTGTCTGAACGGAACCGAGTGATGATTTCATACGTGGCAGGAGTGTCAGAACAGTTATTTCCCAACGCGTCTACGTGGCTTCCTAACACCAAAACACTGCATCAGAAATTAGTCCATGACAAAAATCGGTTCCCCAGCACAAGCAGAGCGAAAATAGTGTTCACGGTTAAGAGCCGGAAGGATTACCATGAATTGTACTTTGGGGAAACCAAACTTTGGCTCCTGATGAAATGATTAAACTTTCTGGGGTACGTCTAATTCCTGGTGTAAAAGTAGGGACAAGTTCATTCAAAGTGAACTTGTGTTTTTGTCCGTGTGTATAAAGTCAATTTTAACCACATTTCCATATTAAATCTATTTTAAATTAAAAAAAATTAGAGCACAATTTTAGAGGGACCTTTGAAGCAGCTTCTGCACAGCAGATAAATTTAAACACATTTTGCATCTGTTTCTTTATGTCTGGATTTGCATAATGAACAGTGTTATATGCAGGGTGGCACATGTGATGAAATAACTCGGTCCGATTGTGCAATTAAAGCTGAAACATTCACAGAGGATCAAGGAAAGTATTCATGCACTGCTAATTATGTTCGGAAAGCCATCCATTACCAATCCATTCATCCAGTACAAGGTCGCAGGGCTGGAGGCTTTTCTAACACACACTGCTCTGAGACAGACAGGTCACCGGTCCATCGCAGGGATGACACACACACACACACACACACACACACACACACACACACACACACACACACACACACACACACACACACACACACACACACACACACACACACACACACACACACACACACACACACACACACACACACACTGGGAAGTTCTCACATACATTTCCCAACGATTTTCTAAAACCAGGAGACCCAAGAGTAAACTGACACTATAAATCAGGAGTCTCCAACCTCTTTTCCTCTGTGAACTACTTTGACAAAATGAAAGTGTCTGAGAGTTGCTCATGTTTAATAACATTTATTCACATAGCTGAGCTCTAGCCAAACCAGCTGAATATGTTTCTGTCATGTGAACAATAACAACTTATTAATCAACAAACACCTCGATCACAACAGCTGAAATTTAACAGCGTGTGCATGCTTTTTTTTCTTTATGCTTTTAACTTGAAAAGTCGGTATTCAGCCGACCAGTGGGGTAACTTTGATCTCTCACTCACTCAGTGACAGACACTTGTTTATAGCTCTGACACCGCTGTTGCAGTCCAGCCAAAACTATTGTGTTTATGTTATTTACCTAATTTATGAGCACCTGTTTCTTTTTGGCTCAGTGTGAGAGTCTCTGCTGTGTTTCTGAACTTTGGTATATATAAGAGCCACGAGTGTATTATTAAATTTGAGTTTCGGGAATATTAGTAATTTAATTTCTGAATTATGCTCATTGTGCAAGAACTAACATATGTAAAATATATATATATCTTTTTTGTGATATAATGACGTCATGACGGCAGCAGGTGCCAAACAGAGAGCTGCGTTATGGCACGGGAGCACATAGTTTTTCTGCCGTGTCACACAGTTTATTATTTTGTGTTTTCAGTTAACTTTTGCTGCGTAAAATAAAAGATAAAAGGAAAAGAGTTAAAAGATCTCCTGTCATTCGCGTAACAAAAGGAAGTCGCTGCCTGCAGCTCATTTGCGGCTTAACAATGGACAACAGAGACAGAACGCCGCTACAGTATAAATGTAAGAATGAATTGGCTTTTGAATGTTACTTTCTATGAATGTTTTCATCACTTCTTTTTAAATCACATAGAGCAACACGCACAACTTGCATCTTTCTATCCCTTTTTACTGGTAAGTGCTCCAAACTTGTCCTGTACGACGCACACACTCACACCTCATCTCACAAATGATCTCCCGTTCAGAGTTACTCGGTACCGTCTTCTTCAAGGTCACAACGTTCGTTTGGGGCGTCTTAATACATTTCTATGCTTTGTTATTTCAACGGGAGCTCAGAGTCTCGGTTCCACCGCTCCAACCTTTAGATCACCTCACTGCCACCTGACTGTTTTCAGTTGACTTTATTCCCGCAGCATGAACACAGAGGGGAGATGTTGGTGAAACCTCGTGCAAGCCAAATGCTTGAATTACAGTATTTCAATAGGGAGAGGAAGACACTCTGCGGTATGGCAGCTTGAGGCACTTCTGCATCGGCCTCATTTTTCAGAGCCGGAAGCTACGAGCACTTTTATATTCCGTCGATCGTCTAAATCTGGGGTGACTTGTGCATCTGTCTGAGACGCCAGCGGACCGTGATGGACAGTCACGTGACATCTACACAGGCCAACAGAGGAGGCCAATAAAAACGTAGGGGTCTCACGTTTGGAGAGCTGTTAGTGTGAATGTATGTTTTGCGCCGTGAACCAACGTGAGACTGTGTTGCTGGTGTTCCTTACTGGCACTGGGTGGTGAGGCTTATTTTGGGAAGAGGACAAAGTGAGACACCAAACAATAGCGCATCTCCATCTGTAAGTAGAACACATGCTTGTTGCACGTGCAACACTTGTGCAATACACACACACACACACACACACACACACACACACACACACACACACACACACACACACACACACACACACACACACACACACAACATGCACACAGCTTAATTAGTATTTAAATGTAAGCAGGCTGAACCCCTACAGGCAACATGTGCCTTTTCCCTCCGATTTCTATCCAGATCCAGAAGTCTGCTTCAAACGCTGGTTTCAACCAGGTACACGCTGCTCCGAGTGGAGAGGCAGAGCAGGAGTGCCGTTATATTTTTCATGTCTGGACTGTTTTGTTTGGTGCATAAGAGCGACTGACCGTGCATGTGGGCCTCCATGGGTAGGGATTAGTATGCACTGGTGTTCGGCTGTATGTGAACACGAGAGGGATGGACTGTTTGATACGAGAGGCTCCCTGAAGCTTCTATATTCACATCCTGACATACAGTATGTGGCGGACACTTTGATTAATTTCATCGATTACGTGCACTTGAAAAGGGCAACAAATTGACCGGCTGAAATTAACACTAAACAAGAGGGAAACAGATGTTTGACGGGCAGCTGCCGTATTACTTCGTCTCAAAGTTGCGGCAGACGGCCTGCGCTGCAGCACGAAAAGAAAAGTGCATGTGAAATCAGTCATCTATGATGGAGTGAATAAGAAAAGTATGAGAGCAGCTTAGTTGACTGGTCAGTTGGGAACCATGAAGCCAGTCCATGTTTTACAGATTCCTGAGAACTTCTCAGCCCTGCAGTTATCAAATCATAAATAATAAGACGGATCAGCTGATCTCAGTAACTGATATCTGCTGACTGATTGAAAGTGGGCTGAAATGAGCTATTGGTAATGCTTGCTTAGGAAAAGAAAAATCTGCAGTCATGTGTCATCGTTGAACAGCAGGTTATTACTTGTCAAAATAAAACGCACACACACCATGTACAGTACTCTCCACACTGAAGATTCCACGGAAGACGGCTCGGCTCGGCTCTACTCATTTTATTTTTTATTTTTCACAGTCTGTGGATGGTATCTGGTACCTGGTAATATTTTAGTGTCGAGGTTCCAAGCAAGCAGAGCCGATACTAAAAGATGATGTGAAAACACTGCAGACCACAATTTCCACAGTCTCTCTTTGTAGGTGCACGCTCGAGGAAGTTTTTGTCCCGTATCTTCATCACTGGAAGCAGTTTGTTGTCCAAATAAATCAATGTGGCTTAGAAGTTTTGCACCCGCTGACTATTATAGTCTATTATTAGCGAAGCTAGTCTTGTGTCGAACTCTGTTCCCCCAATAATATGTGTTCCCTCATGCTCCACCTGCATTAAAACACTGATGTGGAGACACATTCAGAGCAAAGCTGTGTGCTCGTACGAATGAAGTCTTAAGAAGAGTCATGAAGCCCAAACTTATCTTCCTTACAGTCTGAGTCTGTGGAAGTTCTACAGTTGAAGTTCACATGAACACGAACGCCATTACAGAATTCCTCAATGCATCTAGTGCGAACTAGAGATGGGCATTTCAAGTAAAAATACATTTCGATATTCGTTTGGAACGATTTGATTATTCACCATCACCGTGTTTTTCTTCTCTTTTATGTTGTTTAATGGCAGTTGGCAAACAGATTTTTCAAGCAATACTGTAACCTTCTGGTGGGAGTAATGTAATACAACTGGGTGCTGGTACAAACAGGGGAAATAAGGGAGGACGATTGACGAATATACTAATCGATTTTTTTTTTTTTATATTCTATGGACTATATGAATATTCAAAAATCAAGATCCATCCCCGGTCCGAAAACACAGTTATCGATTGAAAAGAAAGAAATGATATGAGAAATGAGAACTTGGCCTCTAGGCTGTTGTCTAACACGTCACCTGAACGCCATCCACAAATGTCTTTTTGTTTTATTTGGTCACAAAATGGTTTTAAGCAAACTCACAGCCTGACATTTGAGGGTCGACACATCAGCGCATCTCATCATGAATCACCTCGCTGTGTCCCAGATCTTCATCCTCTCTTCACCCCTGTCTGAACTCGCGCATCAGTAGCGAGAGTATATTTGTGGTTGTTTTATTTTTAAGGCTGTCAAGATGTCGAATTAAAGCAGGCACACAATGTGTATGTAAATGTAATGCAAAGTGTTTCCTGATTGAGCCGCGGGACAAAGTGGAACACCGCATAGATTGTCCGGGCAGAAAACAGATGAACAGTATTGGTTTTTCCATTGTAGACAAGATGGCAGACGGGCCTTTGGAAAAAGTAGTGCTCATTACACACAGAGTGATTAAACGGGTTTGAACTGACTGGAGTGGTGTTAAAAGGACTGATGGCATTTAGTCTGCGGCTGACAGTTTGCTTTTAAAATGAGACGTGACATTTCAACAAAGAAACTACGAGATCTTCCTCTAACAAACGAGATGTTGAATTCAGAAGCAGTAAAAACCCTTTTGCCTAATTCAGAACGCTCGGGGTTCTGCAGCTACAGTATATGTGGTCTGACCAGTAGTTAGTGGTGGCTAATATTAAAGGGATAATTTGTCTTTTTGTGGGGTTGTATGAGGTGTCCATCGAGAGGGTTTTACTTGCAGTAGATGGGGGTGGACATGTCCTCAAGTTTGGAGATGGAGGCAGCGGTACTGCCATGGAAGCAAATCAATATAATACACATTAAAAAAAAAAGCCAATCTTAATATAAGGTACACTGTTTTTAGAATATTTTCACTGCTTTGCAGTCAGACAACTCTTTCAGTTGGGGAACTGAAGCCATTATGTCTCTCTCTTCAAAGCCACCAGGCTCCTTTGACGAAACCAGGAATTTTACTTTGCAGAACGCAGAAGTTGCTACCGCTCCTTTGATTGATTGGTTTGTTTGTGCAACTTTATTGTTTTAAATCTTTAACGAGTTAAAACACCCCGATTGTGTTTGGATTAAAGAAGCTTAGATAAAGAGTTGCATCCAAATACCCAAATCTGAATCTCTTCTCATCAGGGCACTTTCAGATCAAAATGGTTTAATAAGGTTCAAAAGAGAATCAAAAGTCACAGCTTTTGAACACATACAAATTTACAACAAAGCATTTTTCAAAGTTGGTGAATTATTAAACACAGTAACAGAACATTTTACAGACAACAGCACCCGGCAGGAGGAGGTTTAGTTTCCTTGCTTACTTTCCAAAGTACTGAATGTGCCTATTAGGTAGGTAGGTAGGTAGGTATATACTTTATTAATCCCCGAGGGGAAATTTTTACTCCCAAAGCAAAAGTGATTTAACACTCAGTCAGGTCATTGTGAGCTGTTAAGCCTTTTCTCCGTCACTATAGAAAGGATGCAGGTCCAAGGACAGAGATCTGAGAACTCCACTTAACTATGACGATGGACATCAGCACAATTGTCTTAATTAAGGGATTTTTTTTTTTTCTTGGGGGAAAAAAAACCCTCTAAATATGTAATTTTAATGTACAAAGATGAGTTTAATCAATGCCAGGAGAGACTAGAGAACACTAAAGTCACACAATGACAGAAGTAAACTAACTTCTCAAAGCAGCAGCAGAACTGCAGTTCATGTGTTGTGCAAACGTAAAATTGCTGCTTTTGTCAAAGGAGTCTGGTGACTTTGAAGAGACCATAGATGGATGTAACAATGAAAATAATCAAAATAAATATATTTGTTCAGTCTTCATCAAACTTTAAAGCCTACGTCTGAGCATCGTGTCCCACACGAACATACTCTTTGCCCCTTCTTTGTGGTTTGTTGGGATTTGGTCACTCTACGTACACTTGAAGTGATCTTTGATTTTTTTTTTTTTTAAGGCTGAAATACATTTTGTTACCATCCCTGTCCACAGCTTAGCTTAGTGTAACAAGTGTGACTGAGTCAGTTTGCCAACTTTGTGACTCTTCTCTACTCTTCAGGATGTTTAGCGTAAAAGCACATTTAACCCTTAGCTAGCAGAGTAGGAGGCGTGTGGCTTTCAGCTGGCAAGCATTTTTTTTTTAGACTTCCAAAGTTTCAATTATTAATTTCATCCTAATCTTCTTCCTCACACCAGGGAAGAACTTGTATGTGGAGGTTTTCCTCTTCACCCCTTCATTTAAATCCCTCTGGTAACTAACATATTCTGTTTCATAGTGAACTATGTCACATTACTGAGGCTAGAGAAGCTCCGACTTCTGTTTCACTGTGACTTTAAAGGATCCAAATGTCAAAAAGTCACAAATCTTTAAAGTCACATATTTTGAGATTTACATGAGCTATCACCGCCCGATGTTCACCGAGAACAGGAGGCAAATATTCGGTCCAAAAGTCTCCCAACAAACATGAGTCACTGCGTAGAGAAAGCTCGAAGCAAAAAGCGTTGACCTATTTATCAAAGACGACTGCAGAAGTAGTATGACCCAGTAACAAATCACTCTTCGCAACACAAATTTCACCTTTTCTTCTCTCGCGTTGTGGTTTTATTTTTTTTTTCTCGTCCTACCCCAGCTGTCAGAAGAGTTGCTTTGAGTGCTTGTCTCCTCCAAAATGTTTTTCCTGCACTCTCAACTCTTCCCTGGGGTCATAAGAGGCAAACTACTTATTCCTGTAAATTAATGATCGCGTTAAGGATCTGTTCCTCCCTCCCGCTCATGTCATGTTGATTATTCTGACAAAAAACACGTGTACAACCAAGTCAGCACACCGCGCGGAGTGAGGACTGGAAAGTTTGTGGGTTGTGTTTGACTGCAGTAAAAGATGATGCACACCGACTTTCACATACGATCGTTCTGTTGACAGACTCACTCGGCCTTCTCGCCTCATTCTCCAGCACTGAAGTCTTGTTCTTTACCATCTCGCAGACCATCGCACAGACACGCGGAGATGTTCGTATTTCGTCGTGGTGATGACAGATGCCATGAAATGCACTCTGTCCTTTATCGCTCCCCCCACCGGCACTTAAGACTCCCTTTGTGTGTCGTGCTTCACACAAACAGACACTCAGAGATGCACGTTTATACACAAAAACACACACCGCATAATCTACAAACTATGGTTCATGGTCATGAACACTCACAATAGGACATCAGCGCAAACAGCAGGCAGATGCTATAGACATATGTGCGAGTGTGTGTGTGGGGGAGAATGAATCTCATGTCATCGGAAGCCTTCAAAATAAATCTCATCTGAATGTTTTGCATCTTTTCGCTGCATAATTATCACTTCTGGGAGCTAAAACTCAGCTAACTAGCTAGACGAGCTGGAATGTCCAAATATCAGAATTGTTATAAAACAGGAAATGCTCATTTATCAGGATCAGTTATTTCAGCCTATAAAATCAATGTGTAATTGTTTTCAAGTAGATTTTAATCTTAAGGCAGTTTACTGAAGGTAGACTAAAATTAAAATGTTTTAAAAGGGTTTTTTTGACACCGATTTAGAAACTAAAAATTAATCCAAATAAAAGAAGCAGAATGAAATGGATTAAAGCTGTTATTATAATTTTTTGGGAACCAGAAGTGACCATATTTGGACGAGCTGGTTAGAAACGAGCGGTGAATCTGACCCGTTGTGACTGAGACCCAAAGACAGTACGCCCCGTCCACTTATAGCGGAAACCACAAGCCTGTCAATCAAACCAAACACAGCTCTAATTATGCTGCTTTTTGATGCCTTATTTCTAATTCATGATTTGTGAGAATTGTTTTCATAAGGATCACCAGAACTCTGATCAGAAGTACTGAATTTAGATAGTGACACCGTGAAGACTTGTGGAAGAAATTTAGCTTTTTATAGCCAACCCGTAGTGGCCCTTTCAGTGGCCTGTTTTAATTGCACTTAATGACACTTTTGCAAGGGCTTCGCTTTTCAGACCCGGAAGCTGCATCCACTTTTACAGTATATACAGTCTAACAAACACTCAAACTCAGACATTCAGTAAAAGAATTAAGACTTTCTACCGTGAACGACCAAACTTAACTATAACTTCTAACTATGTTTTCCTGCTGTAGGTGTTTAAATGTCCTCATTAGTTTGTAAAATGTGCATAAATTTGTATCTCTATGGAAAATGGCAAAGAATGGGATCAAAAAAATGTCGGTACTTATTGTTTGATTGTTTGTGTTTAGAGTAAAAAAGAAAATAGGCATCGTCGTCTGTGTCCATACAAACATATCGTTACACTTTTACTAATTACTAATTGATTGTTGTAGTGGCACCTCGCAAAGTAGGTCAGACTGTTTCACAGACGTCTGATTTATGCCATCGCCCAGACTGACGTCTTTCATGCAGCAAAGTCAATCAATCAGCTGAAGTATTTCATGTACGAGTAATGAAGTAAGCCAGTCTGTGTTTATAGTTCAGGCTGGAAAATAGCCACAAAAAACACCAAATGCCACTTTTACATGTTCTTTTTTGTGTAGAGATTAAGGAAAGCCTGGTGATTAGAGCAACACTAGCTGTTTTGGTTAAGATGAGCTAAATGTTGGGTCACAACCACTTTTGGGTGTGTGAAAAAATTAAATTAGGGGAAAAAAGTATTTTATAGTATAAAGGATTTCTGATAATGCACTTTTATTTCAAAGAACATGTTTTCAATGGCCTGGCAGGTGTGCAGTAGCCGTTTGCATTGGCATGACAACCAAAAGTAACATCGTCACATCAGCAGTTAGCTCTCATTCCTGCATTTGTAAACAGGTTTAGGATTTGATAAATCTGCCCTTTAGTTTTACACAGTTTAATATAGTCTTTAAACTTGATGAGCATGACATGTTTGAAAAACAGATGCGATTTTTTTGTTTTAAGATAATCTTTTATTTAATGGGGATTTTTAGCTCAAGTTGGTTTGGTTTTTTTCCCCCGTTTTTGGTGTGTATTTCATGTTTTTAACGGTGCATGAAGGCATTGTGCGTTACTGCACTATTTTACTGTAAAATGGCTTAAAGATGTAAAAAATGTGGGTCAAGACTGAATGACTAAGGGAAATATGGGTCCTGAGGCGAGACCATCTAAGAGCCTCGCATCTAGATCCAAAGCATGCAGATATGAAAAGTGTATCGGTCTTCCCATCAAACTTTTGACTCAAGAGTTTCATTGAATTCACAGTTACATGTAAATGAGGGGTATTTTCACAGGTACTTTCTATAAAAATGAGAAGGATTTTCTCACTCTTTCCCCCTGGTCACACCTAGTGTTCCTAATTTACACACCTCAGTTGTGACGGCTTGTTTCCACCCTCCTGCATCATTTAAACAGATGAAACAGGAAGCCTTGCCGCTGTACACCTTCATCGTTCCCACCGAGAGAGAAAGGATCTTGCATAACTCATTAAGCAGCGTTCCTGCCCTCTTGTTCTGCACTTAAAAGATCCAGACGCCAAAAATGTACTCGGTGGTGCTAAATGGAGAAATTAATATGTGCAACTGTGCTGGAGTTTTAACATCCACAACCCCAAACCAGAACCTCTCCTAATTCCCTCCGTTAGTGTTTTATGTATTGGCTTTCACACACACAGACAGACACACACAGTTACTTAGTCCATTACACAACCGCTGTATCCTAAAAGAGGTTTTGGCCAAGCACTCGTTAATGTTTGTATTTCTACATCGGTCAATGTGAACACTTGGCAGACATCGGAATGACGCTCCACCACTTTTTTTTTTCTCCAAGTGAGGGAATATAAAAATATTTCCTAATCCAGTTGGTCCAGAAAGTGACCATATTTGGAGGTACGGTCAATCTGACTCATATTATATTATGTCCTGCCCACTGATAGCAGAAACCTGACTGCACCACAGGCCTGTCAATCAAACAGACAGGCCCACAAAAACACTGCATTTTGAGGCTTATCTTCTAATTAATGACAGGGTTATTTTCAGATGGACTGGCTGAAAATTAATAAGGAGTGACTTTAGCTAATGACACCAAAATGTCAAGTGGAACAGCCACTGAAAACATCAGAATTATCTTGTTGAATTGATTAAATTAAAGCAATGGAAATATCAGCCCAGTATCACAGTAATGTAATGTCTGCTCAGGAACATGCGTGTGACACGCACTTCAACAAAAAGCATTACACCCCGTGGAGTAGAGCTACTTTATATGCTCGCCCACAAAACTATATGACATTGACCTCTTTTTGTAGTTTATCATAGTTACAGAAACCAAAAACACTGGAGAGGAAGAAACAGGGACAACTGGGACAAAAGATGTGAAGAAAAGTGACATGAAATATAAACATCCCCAGAGGACAACTGGTTATTTTACCACCAGTGTCCACAGTAAAATAATGTATGAAGAGCAGCCAGAACCAGAGCTGTGATCTGTTGGTCATTTACTGCTCTGACAGCCTCACGAGGAAAACAAAGATGAAGGCGATCGTAATCATGATTATGATGAGGACATTACAAAAACTAACTTTTTCCTCATAATCCACTAATCTGGCACATGCTGAGGGGTCAGCACCACTGTGCACACACAGACACACACCTACACACACACAATGTATATCACAATATGGGGAACATCTCAGAAGCTAATCAGCTTAAACTACAGCACACTGATTACTGTGTGTGTGTGTGTGTGTGTGTGTGTGTGTGTGTGTGTGTGTGTGTGTGTGTGTGTGTGCAGTGACTAAGGTAGAGGATCAGAGTTGTACGTGTAAATGTTGTTACCGTATAGACTAACTCTTGACATTTCACCACCCCTCTGGCTTCAGCATAATTTTCAAATTTATTCCACCAGAACATCCTGCCATCCTCTCTCGCTCTCTCTCTCTCTCTGTGCCTCTTTCATGTAGCCTATAAATGTGTGTGTGTGTGTGTGTGTGTGTGTGTGTGTGTGTGTGTGTGTGTGTGTGTGTGTGTGTGTGTGTGTGTGTGTGTGTGTGTGTGTGTGTGTGTGTGTGTGTGTGTGTGTGTGTGTGTGTGTGTGTGTGTGTGTGTGTGTATTAGTATTCACAGGCTGTGCTGTGTATACATCTTAACATGTATCTGTGCACCGACAGTCACAGATGTGATGAAATCTTCTGTCTTTGATGCTGTGCTTTTTTTTACTGTGACACACTGTCTACTTATGCGCACACATGCACAGACTTGACTTGCGCACAATAAATCAGATTGCCGAGTTCATCAATACGCTTTACTGTTTCATTCAGCCAAAAGATCTGTCAATAAGCACACCAACAAACACAACCACACCTGATGATGTTAAAACGCTAAATACCACCAATTTTGTTCCTTTCCTCCAAATGACCTTACAGAGTGTGTGTGTGTGTGTGTGTGTGTGTGTGTGTGTGTGTGTGTGTGTGTGTGTGTGTGTGTGTGTGTGTGTGTGTGTGTGTGTGTGTGTGTGTGTGTGTGTGTGTGTGTGTGTGTGTGTGTGTGTGTGTGTGTGTGTGTGTGTGTGAACATTCGTGAGTGCTGCATGTGTGTCCATCCATCCCACGGGCTCACATCAAGTGCACTAGCTGCATCAGTGGACTTCATTAATGCTAATAGCCAGGGCTTTACTCTCTTACTCCCAGTTTGTTCCATTGTTCATTAACCTCAGCTCATTTAGCGTCGGGCGTGCTGGCCGTCAGGGACGGGACCACTGTCGCACCCAAAGTCACCAGCCTCAAGGTAAAAGGGCGACACTTTTTAACTCGCGTTAATCCAGCCGTCATGTGATCTTTCTACACGCCCTGGTATCACGCTAATGCCTGTAATGAACCGTCAGTCCACTAGAGGATACCGTGTCAAAGTCACGTCTTGCATCGCCGGAAAAGTACATGCGTGTGTATAATCAAGGTCAAAGAAGGAGGTCATGTGACGAAGTACAAAAAGTGACGAGGTCTGTGTAGGGAGCAAAGACTGTATATAAAAGTGGACGTAACTCTAAAAAGGTTCTGGCTCCATATACTCCCATTCAACTTCTCATGAAATGCGAAGTCATATAAGTCATTATGGTGTCGTTCGCTCAAGTCACTCATTTGAATCCATCTGAAAAAAATTCCCATTATTGATTAGATATTAGGCCTCAAACAAAGTTTTATTTGTTTGACGGCGGTCGTTGAACAGAACAAACACAGGACTTTAACGCAGCAGAACGGTGTTAGAGTTTGTAAGAAAGCACAAGTCACTGTGGATTTCCTTTAAGTCATGCAGGTAAATTATTGATGTATCATAATGTATTCATTATGGTTATAGGATGTAAATAACGTTACATCAAATTACTTTTTTGAATTCAAACAATGATCTTTTCCGAACCAAGTGTCAAAATTGCAACCATCCTACATTTAACCCAAACCATCATTTTTGGAGCCTAAACTGAGGGCATCTTACTTATCACACCTTATCAAGACAAAACGTGACACTGACACGATATCCTCCACAGGGCACTGACGGGTTTAATACATGGTTATGTATGATACTGGGTAGTTCGACCACACATATTCCTCCCTTTGAGCTTTCTGTGACATTGCTTGGAGGTCAGCTTTGTTTTTGTCAAAGGCCAAGTGAAACTCTTCCACCTTGTGTCCCCTCATACCGTCTGTGCCTTTGAGGTTAGGACAACAATCCCAAACCACATCATCAGACCAGTGAAGCTTTTTTGATGAAGAAAAACAAGTAGATCTTAAAAACACAAAGAACGACAAAGGCCAACATGTGCACACATCTTCACATGCAGGACGGAAAAATACTTAATCAGTGTTTTATACGATAATACAAAGTGATCCATGATCGTCAATCGTATCTGTAAATCAGCCAAACATTTTCACTGCACTGTAAACACACTGTTTAAATTGATTCTCATGGTACAACTGGTATTATGAGGTTTGCTTTGCTGTGCGCTGGTGCTGCCAGCATGTGGTCTTTTGCAAGTGCAAAATTAGAGAAAAGCTGGAGGCCAAAAGAAGGAGAAACTGCACTAAATGAGTGAAATCTCTGATGTCCCTGTATAATTGTCAGCTTAATGACAGCCCAGCAGCTTTTCGGCGGCCCGTTGCTTCGGTTTGGTGCGTCATATCCCTGAGGCCGCGACATCATCCAGCGAGTGCTCCGTTTGGTCACCAAATACACGCAAGCTCACATCCCTAGTGAATTACTTTTTAAGAGTGAGCCTAGTATTTCTATTTCCTTGCGATTGTGACAATGAAAGATAGACCAGCTACGGCTGTGATAACCGACACGATTACTGAATTTGGCATCTGAAAAGGTTTAAATTCTGTAAACTGGACTGTCTGGATTATATTTCATGACTCGCCATTACACGAAGCAACACCCTCCACCAATGCAGCCCCTTGTTTTGTGCTGTTGTACTGTTGTTTTGGCTCCGTTCGAGGCATCTTTAAATGAAGAGCTTGTTGGATGAACTGAACAGTGTCTTTGCAATACAGCCTTACCGGTCAGGCCAAGCCAGCGACCACTACAAACCCCCGAAGGCAGAGATCCGCTACGTTGGTTTATGAATATCAACCACTAAAATTTGAATTGAAAAGATAAAGGCCTTAAGGCAACGCATGCATTATAACCTGATTTTTAGGTCCTGTCTTTTAGAGGGGTCCTGTGTTTTGATACCTTTTATTATTTCAGTTTATTTTGGTCTTTTTCCCCTAAAACAAACATGTGCATGATCAAATTACAACAAATCCGCTGGCACACAACAAATTTTAGGCAGAAAGGAACCAACAGCATACTGTTGGGGTTGTGGATATTGGTCTGGAGGCATGTTATAATGAAGCTGCCACATGTGTTGTGTTGTGTGCACTGTACGCTAAGGGTACATGAAGGTGACAGGGTGTTTACAGACCGCACAGAGTGGAAGGTACTGGAGAAAAGTGTCAGGCCCCACAGCATATATCTGCTTCATGGTCCAAAGCCTGCATTTCTTTTTTTTAAATGTATTCAGTCTGTTTATAGAAACTGGTCACATCACCTTTGAAACACTGGGGTTGGGGTAAAGGCTGATAAAAGCTATCATTAACTGTAGGTCTGGAAGCCCACGCTGGACTCTGGATTCAAAATGTTGTGTGACACTTTCTACAAGTGTGTTGCTCTCACTTTTATCGAGATACTGACTTTTTTTTGTCTGTCTCTTTTCAGAACAATACCATCTGAATAACTCTGCTTACGGGCCGTTCGGACAAGGGCTTCCACACCCGCATAGCAACCACAGCACAGCGGGACTAAACAAATATACCTCCCTCAAAGCTGTCGGTAAGTCGGACACACACACACACACACACACACACACACACACATACACAAAATGACGCTGACACTAACTGACACAGTAACCTTTCCAGTAAAGTACGATGGAAGTACAGGAGCTGTCAACTGATGAGGGTCTCTTCTGCCTCTTGGCAAACAGAGAGCTGATCTACAACACCGTGCTTCCTCGTCCTACAGACTAGTGGAGGGAAGTGTTACTTTTCATGTCGGAGTTATTGTACTGAAAGCGTTCTTTGTTGTAATTATTGTCAAAACTGTGATTTCATTAAAGCTAATGTTGCTGCGCAGAAATATTTTAGTCTAACCAGACAGCACAGGTCATTGCCAAGGACGGAGCTCTAAAATACATGTATTTCATGTTGCACAGCTTCCAGACAGGAAGAAACTATTGGGGCAGACATGATGGAATCTATGTGACCACTGAACGTACCCTCCTTTGTCCCTGATTTTAAAAACTAGGACATTTTTATTTGATTTCTATATGTTTGGGTATTTCTAAGAGTAAATAAAGCATATAGTTTTCATCTTTACAAGAAATGTTTAGGCAGATAAGTTGTGCACAAATATCCCAAGAAGTATTAGTTGAAGCATCTTTATATTGGCTTATTTCAGTGATGTTTAAGAGATTAGCCTGAACTCACTCTTTTTGCTACCTGTAAAATATGTGGACTACTGTAGTGCCCTCAAAAATTCACACAATGGAATGAAAACTGGGTTAGTGACAGCACAAGATGATTATGATTCATAGTTGTCCCAAACTCCAAAGTACTACTCTGTTAAAGCTGGCTGGGCAGCGTCATTGGGCAACAATTTAATGGTAACCTTTCAGCATAATGTATTTCAGGAGATCTTCTGCACTTCCTCTTGGCTCTGTATTGAAGCCTTTAGAACATCTGGTCTGAAACGGAGACTTTAGGCCAGTTGTGGGTCATTTCGGAGAGAGGGCGTTTCTATTGGCTGTTTTACGAATGCAATTCTTCAAACGTTAAGACTGATTTAATGGAGGGAAACCTGGAGAAAAAGTTGAAATGTCGGCAGCAACTCGCAGACATTCAATCCCCCAGTTCCACTCTCCTACCTCCGAGGGGCACAGAGGGTGACCAGCACAAAGGCCAGGACCATGTGTCATTGGACAGGGACCCCACACTGGCTTTCACCCTCACACCAAAGTAAAGTTTGTCAACCCTTAGAGTAGACCTCTGGGAGTGCATCGCTAAGGAGGAGGTGGTGAGGGACACAGAATCGTCTGGTCAAGAGCAAGGCCCAGACTTGGGGTGTTATTGACCGCAACGTCTGTCTTGCCCTGCCCGCCACAGCCTCCACCAAGGGAGGTTTGCAGGTGCAACAAAAGGCCCGGGCAACGGTGGACATCGTGAATACCCTACCGCACTGATTACCAATAAACCTTTGAGTGAACTGAAGTGCAACACAGGACCAAAACATTATTTGCAGAATCACAAATGAACACAAATCTGATTATTTCCTAATAAACAACTTTCCTGAATTGACCCATGTAATCACTTTTAGCTTTCTAATGTTCAGTCACTGCACTTTCATGATGCATGCAGACGTGATTTCGTAAGAGATTTGTGACGTTAACCGCAAAACTACTACAGCCATGAAAGGAGGCCGTAGGGCTTTTACCAGGTGACGGTACAGAACGTTTCATGTCGGCAAAAGTCACACACACGTGTTGTTGTCCTTGAATGGGAGGTGTGACAGTGTACAGAACTACATCCAACCCCCAGGCACCCCATTACAACCAAACTAACCTCTACCGGTCAGCCAAAGGCAAAACTGCTTGTCAAGGTAGATTTAATATTTGTAACTATGATTATCTTTCCAATTGTAGATGGCAGTTTACAATGATAACAAGACTCAGGCTTCATTGCATGTTTCATGCAACCATCGATTCTCTTGGGTCAAATGACAGATGGAATGTTTTAGGTTCATTTTAGGATACTTAGGTTTTTCTACTGCAACTTGGAACTTTAAGAAATAGTAGTGAGGTAAAGACAAGGCTAGTTTGCAGGTATTAAACGAGTTAAAGCTTGATATGCTAATATTTCCAGCTGAAGTTGGAGCTGATGAACACTTTAGCTCTCTTTTACTTGAAAAAAGATGTGACTCTTCAATCTCACTGAGGCTCTACGACGTAACTGCATAGTGTGCAAACATCCCTTACAGAAAAAACACAAGTTTCCAATGTTTTCCACACATGACCACGTGTATGACACATGTTTACCACATGTCGCAACATATGATAGCATGAGGAAAGTATGTTGAAAGGTTTTCACATGGGCTTCACACATTACACCATGAAAATGTTCCAAAACCATCTTACCGTTTGGCAAAATACATGTTTCACATGTGCACGATCACATGTGTAAGTGATCACATAAAAAAAAAAAAAAAAAGATTTTCAGACAAAAATGATGAAGGCACACTCAGAGATGAGTTACGTTCATGTAGCCAGGAAGCTAGCGGCAATGACCTCACAGTTTGGTTTATTTAAATAACTCTGTGACATTCATGCTTGCCTATGACACACACACACACACACACACACACACACACACACACACACACACACACACACACACACACACACACACACACACACACACACACACACAGGAACAGTCCAGACTCTGGGCGAGGGTATTTATAAACCCTCACTGCTGCGTCCCCTCACCCTGACACACATACCTTTACCTCCATCATCTCCATTGCACTCTTCGGTTCTTTCTCCCTTCGTTCTCTGTCTTGCCGTGTCTTATACAGAAGAGGAATAACTACTAGTATTCATTGACCTTGAGGGCATAAGCCAAATGGAAATACTTAAATCAACAGCTTTCCCCTTTGATCTTCTTCAAGCCCTCCGCCTCATCCTGACCTTCCTTCTCTCTCGCTATACATTATCTCTCCAATCATTTTAAATTATATTTTCTGAATGTTCTGAACAAGAAAGTTGAATTTACCTTGTAGTAGGGGAATGCATTTCTGATGTCTCACACCAACCTTCCTAATAAGCACTGGTTTTCTGCTCTTATTTTGACAGTCAGCTTGCTTTCTATGCTATCATATCATGGCAGTCTTTCCGTTAACATTTCGATTTTTACCTTTACTCAACCTTCACTTGGTTGTTTCTTTTCCTCTAATCAGCCACCATCAACTATTGGTCCTATATTGTACACATAAATCAAGCAAAAGTGTTTCCATTTGTAAGGAGAGCAAAGTGTTGCATAAAAGTTGCTCCCTTTTAAAAAGTCTCAAAAACATCATTTTGAGGACAGAAAGAAGGTGACGTCGCCGACAGGTTGGAGCCAGGAGGTTCGAAGATAAAAGCGTCGTGGATTAAGTGTGACTCAGTCATCAGTGTTCTCAACACGACAGATTGTGTCTCCGACTCTCAGTTTGTACATTGACAGTTCATTTTGCTTCTGGATGTGACTCACAACTGCATCAGACTGTGACAAATTGGAAATGACTCAAAAATATAAACAAGTTTAAGCAGGCCAAATATAGCATGCGTTTGCTCTACTGGCCTAATTGTTAAAGGAGAACTCTGATTTCTTCCAAATTACAGTGGTGCAATGTAGCAGCTTTAGCAGCAAAGTAAAAAAAATACTCAAGTACAAATTTGAAGTATTTACACTTGAGTAAGAGTACTTTCATTTCATGCCACTTTATATTTCCACTCCACCACACCTCAAGGGAACATACTGTACTTTTTCCTTTTCTACATTTGTCTTTGAAACTAGATCCCAACTTGTAGTAGAATGAAAAGGATCCAATAACGTCTGAATACTTTGTGCTATATATGACCTTTGTCTCACAACCTATCTCTTGTCTACTTTGCAGCGGACAGTGCGTCCCGTAGCTACTACAAGAGCTTCCCGCTCATGGACTTCTCCCAATACCAGCCTGTAGCACCGCCTGCCTTCCAGCCAATACCCGTGCAGCCCAAAGAGAAGTCGTACATCCACCAGCCGCTGCCAGCACACCACGACATCCACGCCCCCCTCTCCATCTCTATCCCCTCCAGCCACCTCGAGCACTCGCGGCTCCCTAAGACCAGCACGCAACCATTTCTGTCCAGCTCGGCCTTCAAAGCCTGGGAGCCGACCGGCCGCCACGTCCACAGGCAGGCCTCCGCCCCGGGGCGCACTTCCACCTCTATGCACAACTCCAACCGGAGACACTGCTACTCGACCCGGAGGCAGCGGAGCATAGAGAACATGCCGGACCTCTTTAATCAGTCTAATCAGACCTACGTAGGGATGTATGGAGGAGCGGAGCAGGAGCAGCATGTTCAGGGGCAGCATGTCCAGGGGCATGGGCAGCATGTTCAGGGGCAGCATGTCCAGGGGCATGGGCAACATGTCCAGGGGCAACATGTCCAGGGGCATGGGCAGCATGTCCAGGGGCAGCATGTCCAGGGGCCACACACGTCCCAGCCGACCTATTACCATCACACCAGGCAGAAGAGCTACTCCACCCACAGCACGACTGAGGTGACCGTCTGAGGACCTCAGAGCGCGGCCTGCCATCGTGTTCACAAACAGCTTTGGCGTTAGATTAATGCCAGAGTTTGGGATAGTTTGCCCAACATGAGAGGGAATAAACGAGGTTCAGATGAAAAAGTTGAAACAGTGAGATTCTAACATGGAAGCAGAACCACAACTCTTACAGTTTAATGGACTCAGCTAGTATTATTAGACCCCAGCAAAGGTCTGGTACACAAACAGATTACCTAAAGGATATCATGGTTTTGAAAAAAGTTTCAATGGAAGATGGAGGACAGAACAAAAAAATCTGACTCAGACCAACTCTTGATTTAGTCTGCAGTAATTTCTTACATTTGGTTTTGAGTCAGATTTGGAAGGATTAAACAGCAGGTTTGTGTTAGCCAAGTAAATCTGGTTAAGTAGAGCAGAGTACATGTTACTGCAGAGTAACAACCACGTTATGGTCAGCTTGTTGAAAACATTCCACAAAGAGGTTTTGCTGGAACCGAAGCAAAACTGGAGCCGGCTGGCCATAAACTGACCAATACTGTCAGTCCAAAGAGACATTCAGCGCTAGCATGCAGCTACTTTAATGTAAATGTAGTTTGTAACCTTTTCTGTGGTTCACCTACAGGAGTTCGACCTCAGGAACCTTTTACTTATATTTGGAGGAACACTGAAAATGTTTCATATTTGTTGAGAACCATGTCTTTCTACACCTGCCCACTCCTCTTTCTCTTTATAGAAACAGATCAACATTTTTAAAGCTGGGCTCAGACTACACGATTTATTTATATTTCACGAAGGCAACTACGTCAAGTTAGGCAATCAAAGGGACATAAATTCTGGCCCTGTGTTTGTCGGGAGATTGGCAACACAACATTTACGATCCGGACCAGTTATCGTTCACGTTTGTGCATGAGTTCTTGCGCCGTCGGGCAGGACGGTCAAGAGGCTGTCAATAATGGTTATTAATCACCAGGTGCTGAAGTGCCTGTAATATTTCTCGTCAAAATGTTTCCTTTGTCATGGTGCTCTCTCGAGGAAATGTCAAAGAGGCACAGGTATTTGATGCTACAGCTCAGTGAACCGTTCTTCTCTTTGGTTGTTCCACCTGACAGCAACATGTGCAACATCCCACTTTCTCTTTGCCATGTTTACAAAGCACACCAGAGAGCTCGCTGTCATCCTAATGGTCGTCGTCAAGGAACGCGATGTAGGATAAGTCAAACTCGGCAGGTACAAATTCAGACATGCAAGACTTTTTGTCGGGGTGTCGTGTGGTGTCCCAGACGGCGCATCACTGTTCTTCAGTTATGTCGCACTATAAAACCCGTTTGTTCTTCCCGACGTTCATATTCGAGCCCGATACCAGAAATTTGTCGACAATGGCCGATTAAAATCGGGTTGAAGTCATGTAGTCTGAGCCTGGCTTAAGAGATATAATTATTTGCTTTCTTGCTGTCTCTCAGCAACCTTAAATCTGTACTGTAAATCCGTTGCTACATGCAACAATGACGTGTACCTTAGCAAAATTATTAGAAATTCAATATGAATGAAAAATTTAAGATAAAGTCTAATTTGGTAGCCAAAAATCACCAACCAAGGACAAACATATTTAGAAATTCTGTGTCAGGTTATACTCCAGTTTGAGTTTATCTTTCAGATACACTGGGTATTTTATACTAAATGATGTATGTATGTATATATATGTATGTATATGTGTGTGTGTGTGTATCTGTATATATGTGTATATGTGTATATACACCATTTAGTATAATCACAGCTCATCTCAACGTAACAGTTCAGGTACTTTCCAGGTTCCAGAAGCCTCTCTGGGCTTTACGTGGTCACGTTCCCTCCTGTTCTTTTTTTAAAAAGACTTCCATTACTTCTTATCTCTGTCTACCTCCATGCACAGCTGTTTTCTCCTCGCTTCCTTTATCTCTCACCAATTTCTTTTTTTTTTCACAACGAAGCGCTTTGCATTCTTTGCCATCAGGCCAAGCATACAGGGACAGCATCCCCGGGGTCACATTAGCTCGACTGTGAGGACAATGCCACCATCATGTCAGCTCCCATCAGCCTCCATCCCCAACCAGAAAGAGAGGGAAAGGAGGGAGGCGAGGGACGGCGCAACAGCCGGAGGCTGTGACTCTTTAGAAAAGGAGAGAAAGGGAGAAGAGAAAGGAGAAAAAAGAGGAAAAACAAACGGACATTGCTGCGCGTTTTCCTTCCTTAGGGGAAGGAAAGGGAAGGAGTCAGTGTGGATCTGGGTCTCTCACTATTGAACTGTCTGGGTCTTAACTCTGAGTGTGTGGATGCCTCTATGTAATTTCGAACCCACGGGCCCCATCGCAGGGGAATTCGCTGAGGCATTTCCAGGCCCGGAGCGTTACACATTTCTCATTTCATCTCAGAAGCCCGGACAGCAAAGGACACCGTGCAGAGCTGTTGTTATGAACGCGCAACAGTTGATCCTTTCACTGGAGATGTTGGTGAAGGTTTATGGCTGAAACACCCTCAGGAACCGCACGACGAACTGAACTGTGATCGCACACGTGTCCAGAAATGCCTCCAGAAGTTTAGGTGATAATATTTGTGCTGAAAGGAACTTTTGTATCCTGTTAAGTGTGAAGAGCTTTTGGAGCAGCGCAATTAAAAATCAAGCTAAAAGATTGGTGAAGGTGAATCTGAGCCCAGAACAAACACATGTTAATGGCCAAACTAAACCATACAACACAGTTGTTAACCCTCCTGTTATTGAACAGCAATAATGTTCTCAGGTCAAACTGACCTGGTGCATATTTAACCATTTGAAAGTAGTTCATATATGTGTGTATTTTCTCCATAAACATGATCTTTTCACAATTAATACCAATTTAATCCATATTTAGTGTAATCAAGTTTTTCACCCCTGACAAATTATGATTTACATTCAGTCATTTTCCATTAAAAAAAATATATATATTATTATTTATATTTGCAAAACATATTCTCACCTTTTTAAATTGGTTAAGACATTCAAAGTCACGTTTCAGCTAGCTGACAAATTGAAGTCCAATATTTACGCTCCTTTTATCTGTTTTTTCCCAGCTCATTAGCTGCTAAATGCTCCACAATGTTCACCAGAGAGAATCTAACTTTTATTTGTCTGTTGTTTGTTGCCAGACTGGTAGTTTTTCTCTGAAACCAGCTGCCTGACACAACCAGCTGAAAGACACTAAAAGGGCTCCGTAGAGCTAAGAGACGTATACTATACTATACTTTTAATCACTGCAACAAAAAAAACATTTCACATTATACAAGCCGTTTGATAGTTTGGTCTTTGATTAAAAAATGATTACAGCAGCTTAAAAAACTTACACAAAGCTGATAATGTTTTAAATAAGTTACAATTTCTCCTTACAGTTATCACTGCAGCAGCTTTAAAGTCCACATTTTTGACATAATAGCTTGTAAAGATTAATGTTATCATTTCAAACTTCAGCCATAAATGTTGTCGATATCTAAGAAGTAAAGCCAGATGAAGAATTTAAGCTCTTTTCATGACCTTGAAGGCATAAAAGTATTTTAAAGTGCATACCTGC
Source organism: Brachyistius frenatus (assembly GCF_029030835.1). Taxonomy (NCBI): domain Eukaryota; kingdom Metazoa; phylum Chordata; class Actinopteri; family Embiotocidae; genus Brachyistius; species Brachyistius frenatus. The sequence continues at coordinate 102,677 of NW_027210882.1, forward strand.
AGCACTTTTCCTACTTTTCTATTCTTTTCTTGGAGAAGTGGACCCCCTCCGTGCATTATTGTAGAGCTCCCTGAGTAGAGCAATTAACTAAAATTAGCAGTAATATAAGAATATTGTTTAATATACTGTTTAAAATTTGCTCTAAACCTCCTGAATGTTTATTTGAGCAAAATGCGGAATTATAAAATTCCCTCCTATCGTCAAAATCTAAAACTTTCTGTTGTTTCCAAGTTTGCATGCCAGATGACGTACTTCTCTTGGTACTCTCATAAATAGTACTCGAACATGTTAGTTCACTGACTTGTGTAGTACTGTACTTGAATTATGACAAGGTAGTGTTTTCTCAAATTGCTCATTGCTGTTCTGCACTTACTGAAAAATAATTTGAATGGATCACCCGCCAACACGCCAGCATATCTGCCAGCTTTAAATAGTTTACCAAGAAATGAATGCGTTTTAGTGTCCTGTTTAACACACAATAAACACACTGATTATTCTGTCACACAGCAGTATGGTGTTACTTAGTGTCCTGCAACAGCTGCAGCTTCCTCAGACATCACAATTCGAAAATACTTCCGGTCCGTGGTCCCTCCATCTCTGTTATGTAGGAAGATGGCGACCGTTGAGAGTGAAAAGTGTTCATTGTTTCACACTCAAATTTTGGCCTGTTTTGAGTACTTATAGTGCACTGCATGTTTCCATGCTTGACAATGTGAACGCACTTATGCACTCAAAACAGTGAGTGTAAAGTAGGTAAGTACGCCACAACAGCACACAAGCTGCGTCCAAATCTATTTTGTTCAAACCAAATACAACGAATGCAGTAAAAGTGAAGGTGAGATCGCACTCCAAGATTCACCGTCCTCAGAGATAAACTTCTCAGATACCCAACAAGTGTCACACTGGCCCTCACAAACTCCCCCGAGCCACACGTTGTACACCACCGTGTCCAATTGTAGCCAGCATGACCCTCAGACTCATTTACTCATTTATTCACACACTTGCACACCGTCTACCCAGCAGGTTTCAACCAGTCAGGACAGATGACGTGTTAATAAGACGGTAAGAGCACTGTGACGGCTGCTGTTGGAGACACCAAACCGTTGTCTCACTGAACACCTCTCCTCTCCTGTCTTGTTCTCTCTGAACATGCACCATGTCTGTAATTACGCTCTCCTTACAAACGCAGCAAAGGATCCTGGGCCGGCACACTTTCCTCCTCATGGTTTGTGTTGTGGGAGTTTTAAGACAAAATGTTGAGATCTTGCTATTTTACCGAGAGCTTTTTAGAAGCAATAGCGGTTTAGTTCTTTGCGATAAAGAATTGCTTCCGATGTTTTTGTTGTTATGAAGTCGTGTGTTTGTCTCCACCTCTGATCTTTGTATAAAACAAACCACTTTTCCATCTGTTCATGTGAAATCTTTGACATCTTGTGTGCATTATATTTTAATGTTTTTAGCAATTTTTTTGGTTTTATGTAGTGCGAACACCATCTGAAAACACTATATTTATAAATATTGTGTAAATATGTTGATTTAATGGACTTTCCTATATATTTTATTTAAATAAGGGCTGTATGAATAATGTAATTTTCATTTTAAGAGTTCTTATTGTACAGTAACTGCCGTCAGATTTTAAGAGAATAAATTATTTAGTGTGTATGAAAGACTATACATAGAGAGACCTATTTTAGCTGGGTTGTGCAATAGAAGAAGGTTAAAGTATGACTGCTGTGCTGTGTCAACTTATGGCAATGGGCTTTTTAAATTAGTGACAAAACAGAGGCACAAGTTCATTACAGAGTCGGACAAAGCAGCAATGAAGCATACGGGATGTTTACGAGGGTGGATCGGTAAGTTTTGAGACTGCTCATGTTGCTCATGTTCAAAATTAGCACCCGAGGTATGTATGCTTTTGTGAGCAGTGGTCCGGTGTGTCTCAGATGTGTTACGCACTGGAAATTTGAGCAGAAAGCAAACATCGAAGTTTGTGACAAATTATTGGGGAACAGAAAGAAGCAGCAGGGAGCCAAGTCCACAGAGTCTGAGTGGTGGGGAGCGATGGTTGTTTTGTTGACGGTGTTGACAGTCTGACTCTGGGGAACAAATTCATGGTGCACAATTCCGTGAATGACGAAGAAAAAAAACACCTGATGCACCTTTTTTCGGTTTTGGACAGTGACGTTCCCTCACTCTGAAATGTGAATGTCCTTCGAAACACCTCTCCACGCTCGTCGATTCATTGGTTTAAGCTTCCTTCAGCATTGTAAGGGTCTCCGTTGCCGATTTCCAGAGTTTTACACAAAGTTGTTGTGTGTCCTCCGGTCACGTCCACTGAGAAAGTGAATGTTCGCCTCACGTTACTCGAGTCCGCCCGCTCAAGTTCAATATTTTGAACTCACACGGAAGCAAATTTATGTCTTTTTGCGTTGCACGAATTCTCAGACATTCGCGACTTGTACTGATTTTGTATGTGATCGCTCCGCGGGAGTAATTCGCTTGGCGTTTGGTCTGAACATGGCTTTACACTTAATCGTTAGAGTTATACCTTCCTCTTTCTCCGTGCACGTCACGGTGCTGCGTATCGTTCACGTGCAACAGCAGCTCTTTATGAAATTATTGATCCTCCCTCGTCAATCCTTGATAAGGTTTCTGCTATGTAATAACACAATACTGACTAGTAGTGGTGGGTAAAAAAAAACGCGTTTTCTAGGGAAGTAGTTGTTAACATATTTAAAGCTGAGAAGAAGACTAGACAACAGAAATTGCTTCTTTGCACCAAAGGAAAGTTGACTTTGCCTCAATGAACCACTGCAGGTTGACAAAATATATACGACAGCAGAACTATGATAAATGTATAAATACAAATATGATCCAAAGTGTATTGGTGTGAAATACAGTATGTAGCAAAACTGTGTATATACTGTATGTATTGGTACTTCTCGCTACAAAAAAAGAAAAACAGCTAATTTATACCCAAAATGTTCTAGAGATGTTCTTTACAAGAGATTCTTAGTAAATGAAGCCACTTTTGCGAATAAAATAATAAAAGATTGTAAAATGAATATAAGGCTTTGGTTGGACTTGTTTTCATATCAAAGGGATGTTGGACCTTTAATTCTTCCAGGCGAACAACTCCAACACACAGCAGGCTCTTTCACCGGGTTTCATAAAGAGCAGACAAAACTCTTCGCAGCCCAAAACTGAACTCGGATCAACTTACTTTCACCAGACAAACATTGTAATTAGTTTCATTGTTTAAAATGATGTTATAGTTTGAGAAAGCTATTTTCAGTGAGGGGGAGAAACAGCTGCTATTATTACTGGCTATACTGGAGATATAATGCTGCTTTACTGTCGAGCACAGAGCTGCTCCTCAACAAAGTGTGACAGTAGTTACAGTCCATTTGGAATATTTTCCCTGCTGGGATATGAAGCTGCTCCAATCACAACCACGAACCAATAATTTTACCATTTATTTTGGATTTATTCAAGATTTACTTTTGCCATAAACTAGCTGACTCCACTGGACTGATCCTGTAGTGCCACCTTGTGGCTGTTCTTGATACCACATGAACCCAGTTGTCCTGAGATCTTAATCTACCAACTGCAACTCTTATTTTCTTCTCAATAGAGAACATTAATAAACACTTTTGGAATATATTTTCCTACTCAAACATGAAAACAGCAAGCCAAAAGAAAACTCACAGAATAATATTAATAAAGGATATTTTAATGTTTAGAGTCAAGTTTCAAACATCACACATAAAGTGCAGAGTGTAGGTTTTAGCACTTTTAAGAACATTTTCAGTAATGATAATTAAAAAATGTTTTAAACAATATGCAAACCACTGCAGGTCATAGTTTTTATGCCTTTTACCAAAAGGTTTAGGTTTAAAAATGTAACTAATTCAGTTAAAATGATATAAATGAAACAAAAATCATAGAACTTCAAACTTAAGCAAACTGATAAGACTATTTAGGCCTTTATATGCAAAATTAAATACTTTAATATTTAATGACCTGCAGATACTCTTTAAGTGTGATCAACCAGAACAAGACTAACAATAGATATGTTATTCAAAACAACAAGTGATCAGGATGTTTAACGCACTTCGGTTTTGACCTGAAATGAGAATAAACTCACTGAATAAAGATTAAGACACGGATGGCATCAACAATATGTTTATCCAGGCCACACAATAATAGAGGTACGTGGCTGTTGGCAGAACACCTGCAGTGCATATCATTTACTCTGCCTGGTTTAGTAAATACAAGCTATTCAAGTCCTTCAACATGTAGATGTAAACTGTTGATCTGTAACAATCTGTCTCTGTAAACTGAACAACGAGGCAAATCAAAGATGATCAAGCTGATTGGTCCTGTATTTTAAAAAATTAATTTAAAAAAAAAAGCACAATCCTGCTCTCTGTGGTCTTCAGTTCTTGAATGAAACCAGCAACAAAGAGGTTCAACAAAAAAAACTAAAACCTCAATTTAGATATTCTTAAAAACCCTAAATACAAAGACAGGCCGGCAGAGCAGTTTTTACTGACTCTGGACTTATTCTTGGAGTGCAATGCTTTCTTAATGACCACAGGAATTAAAAAAACAACAACAAAAAAAACTAAACATATTATGGCAAGTAAAGTAAATGATTGATTAAAACACCAAGGAAAATGATTCATAAAGTTTTAACAACACCAGCTTGAGTGGTGAGCTAACAGCTATTGTTCAAAATAACCCTTTAACTCGCATTCAGAGGACCCTCAGCTCCGTGTGAAAGAAACTGGTCTGATGGGGTTTCTGATCACTCATGTTTGTATAAAATGCAATTTTATAGAAAACTTGGCCATACACAAAGGAACATGGGACTGATATTTGGTACTGGATTTAGATTTTTGCAAAACGTATGGTGAAAATTGAAAATTATATGTATGTATATATATGTCAAACAGTAAATCTAAAACTATTAAACTAAGACATTAAACTCCACTCTCTGTCCCAAAGAGCTCTGAAATATCATTAAACCTGTGACAGAAAGGCCCATGTTTGGTGAGAGTGCAAGTCCAAAGTGTGATGGGATTAGTCCGGCTTGGCTTGTATACTGCTGCCAACGTAAGAACTGGTTATATACCAAGTGTATATCCTGCATATGTTTGGATAATTCAATTATTAAATGTTAACATTTTAAGCGTCTAAAAATATTTCTCAATCAATTTCTAGACTGGTCATCTCGTTCTAAGACACTTCCTTTCAGGACTGTCATATTGAAGCACTAGGAGAGGATGACTGTACAGGAGTGAATCCACCACTGCTCTTTATAACTTAAGAGAAAATACTTTTTGAGGTGAACTCACTTCTGTTGTATACTGTTTTAAAAGCCTCTCAGGAGGTGAGAGGGCATAAGGATGAACTTAAAATATTTTAAAATGACAATTTAAAATATATGTTTAGAAAACATGTAATAATTTGACTGAACTAGGGGAAGTAAACCGGATGAACAAAACCAAACTCTGAGTTGGATCTGACTGGCCCCAAATATTCCCTAAAAACCTCACATATGGAGAATTGGCTGAAACAGAGGAGTGTGTATTAATGATGGCTGCTTCGCTGTAAATGTGACTGGTAGCAGGGATCAACCTGTCACAGATGTTATCAAGTTTTTTCTTCTTTCCTAATTATGTGCAACTCTGTCTACTGCTGTCCAGTTATGTTGCTGCCTCCAGGATTTACCACGATGGAGTCCAACAAGGGACGGAGAGCCTGGCCAAACGGCCTGCAGAGGAAACACAGCAGACGGTACAGTTACACTGAAAACAAAAGGTCTAAAGAAAACTAAATACTGCATGTGAGCGAGGCAAGAGGGTTTGGGACAAATCAGTACAAGACCAAAGTCTTTTAATAGAGAATAAGACACACAGGGAAGAGACAAACAAACACATAAGTTAAAATAGCAAATACTTTGTAATCACTTCAGTACTGTTGCAACTTGTTCCGACTACTATCAATATTTTCACTGTCACCTCCTGGTGGAGGTTTAAGTGTAATACACCTGTCAGTCCACTAGAGGATAACGTGTCAGTGTCACGTTTTGCCTCATGAAAAGTACACACACATAAGACTCGCATTGAAGAAGGAAATCGTGATGGAGGTCATGTGACAAAGTACAAAAAGAGCACCAACGCCCAAACACAGGACTTAAAGTCAGACGACCGGTGTTCAAGTCACAAGATTTTGCTGCGTAAACCTAAGAAACTTTACCTTTCACACCGAGGTGAAGCCAAAACGGGACAGTGGCACAGTATTGCCTTGTGGACTGATGAAAGTACTACGCGATATCCGGTTGAAGTATGACCAAACAAAGTGAAAATACACCATCACACAAGACAAGACATCATCAGCCTGGGAGGTTCAGGACATCCTGGGTTTTATTTGGGGTGGATTTTGAAGACTTTTATTTTCCTATCCGTCTTCGGGGTTTTTTACTGGCTGCTTACAGGTCAATGTAGCATTTTCCAGCCTGAACCTACTTTTCAGAACTTAATGTAATATTTGGCAAACACAGTATATTTGAGTGCATATATTATACTGTATGCACAGAATTTGATTTATAATGTATGCATACAGTGTGTAGTATATACACACACTATACTGTATAACGACATTTAATTTCAACTCTTTTCTTCAACTTAAGACTCATTGTTGTCAGAAATTATCGATGCAATGTTTATATTTTTGTGACAACCGTATGAGCAAAGAGATGTTTCAACTACAAATATAGAGAAGGGGACAATGAGACACTTATCAAACTGAGAGGACTCACGTGGACAGAACTTCAGAGGGAAGGTCTGTGATGTACGCCGGGATCTTTTGGCCCGTGAGGAACTCAGCCACCTCATTGCTGAAGGTGTTGCAGTTGTGCTCAAACAAGTTGTAATTGTCACCTCTGTTGCACCGAGAGAGCGAAGAGGAGAGCGGGGATGAAGAGTTGGGTTCAGAGGAGAGACAGAGGGCCGCACAGGGTGGAGAAGGGCGAGTGAGAAGCGGGGAAAGATAAGATAGAGACATTTTGACTGCGAGATAACAAAAAGGACAGAGGATTGTGAGACATAAGGTGACGTTCACTTCTTTGCCTTCTGTCTCCTTCCTCCCTCACTTACATCTCTTCTGTAAATTGAAGCTAATGTAGAAAAAAAAATCCAAGATAGTTTTATAAGATATCAGTTTTAATATAAAATAATACTAATTATTACCCACAATTAAAGTCTATTCACGTGTAATCATACTGTATCGTCTTTAAAGAGTATAAAAGAGCAGTAACTTTGCTGCCGTGCAATTATCGTGATTTAATTTCTTTAATTTTGTCATTCCTAATTTAATAATACCTTTAATAATACCCACTTACCTGACTTCCTTGACGTCTGATAAGCTCTTACCTGTATGTGGACTCGGCCAGTGAAGTTAGATACTCCATAAATATCTCTGCAGGCACCTGAGTGAAGCCCATGTCCACGACAGACAAAGGCTCACCCATGGAGGTACTACCCTAAGACACATTCACACCTTAGCGGACTCCAAACACTGACAAAAGTTTTTACCATCCATTAATGTGTAATGTTTACGTGGTGCATGTTTGAGGTGAAAGGATGGAGCTGGTGCTTACAGGTGAACAGTTGTTGATGCCCTCTCCAACAAAGAAGTACTCCTTACCGTGGACCACAATAGCAGTGTGCCTGTAAAACACCAGTTAACAGGATTAGAGACAACATGTCTCCAAAGTAGTCTTATTTAAATGCACACTCACCATATCCCATCCAGCTGTTTCCCTGTGAACACAAAGGATTTAAATTAGGATTCATTTATTTCATCCTCTGTATGTTTTAACAGGGCAAGTAGTCGGAGCTCTGCTTTTACAGTCGCCCCCGCCCTCTCCTGGTTTCCCTCGCGGGCAAGGGCGCACTGACTGCGGGCTTTCATAGAGCCGAGTTCCGGGTAGCTCGTCAGAAACTCACCGAGCATGAGAGGACTCATCTGGCGGGCCATGCCTCTGGACAGGTCGTAGATGTACAGTTTCACCGGGTAACAGCCAGTTTGATCCATGAAGACAAAAAAAACAAAACAAAACAAAAAAAATATTCCTCAAAATGACAACGCAATTAACTAACCTCGGAAAAGTTACCAGACTCACATTCACCGACAGCTGGCCGACCGGCTCGCTAGTTTACCGGTAGCTACTGTACAGCAAACAAAAGTTTAAAAATAAATAAATTAAAAAGCTGATAGTGGAACTATTCAAAATGTAAACATCGGCTCAAGGCTATTTAAAATGAACAGTAGTAACTAGTAATGTAGCCCGAGGTTGCCGGGTGCTGACAGCCGGTGCTGTGTCACGGTCTGACTAAATAATAACAGGACTGGAAAAAAAAAAAAAAAAAAAAAAGTTCTTCAGCATGCTGACTCTTCTTCCGGTGTTATTCAAACAAGCCCCGCCCACTAGAGATGACGCGCTGTCCCGCAGCGTGCTCGTTCACGTACGTGAACGCGCCAGGCAGCGACGAGCCCGGACTGGTGGGAAGGAAGCAGCAGAGCGCGGTAAGTGACTGCACGCTGCAACTAGTATGTATTTAGTTTATAGTTTTACGTTTAGTCGGTATAGTTTGTGTGTCTGACTGGAAAGTTAAAGCGGTTATCTAAGCGGCCTCTAAATACCAACGAAACGAACCGTAACATGACGTCAGCTGTTTCAGCTCGTCATTACAAACTGAGCCAACGTTATGTTGCCTGGCTGAAGTTGGAGCCCCAGTTAATTGAACATGAATAGAGTAGTGATTCAACCTGAGTATTGTCCGAGGTTTGTGCTGTCCTTTGACCATTAACTTTGCTGAATTTGCACCACACCATTACATTACATTTCATTTAGCTGACGCTTTTCTCCAAAGCCACTTACAATAAGTACATTTCAACCGTGAGGGTACAAATTCAGAACAACAACAATCAAGAAAGTACCATTTTCTTCAAGATAGCCAAACTACAAAGTGCTATCAGTAAGTGACATTTTAAGTGCTACCAAAGTTCCTCCTATTCAAGGTGTGTTTTTAGTTTGCGGCAGAAGATGTACAGACTTCCTGCTGTCCTGATGTCATTGGGGAGCTCATCCACCATTTAGGAGCCTGTAGAGTGTTTAGATCAGTGAGGAGCTACAAGCTGATTGGTGGATGCAGAGCGGAGGGAGCTGGCTGGGATGTAAGGTTGGACCATGTCCTGGATGTAGACTGGACCCGATCTGTTCACAGCACGGTACGCAAGTACCAATGTTTGGAAACGGATGTGGGCAGCTACTGGTAACCAGTGAAGGGAGCAGAGGAGGGGCGGAGTAGTGTGAGTGAATTTAGGAGGTTAAAGACCAGTTGAGTTGCGACATTCTGGATGAGCTGCAGAGGTCAGATGGTGCTAACAGGTAGACCTGCCAGGAGGGAGTTACAGTAGTCTAGGCGTGAGATGACCAGAACCTGGACCAGAACCTGGACCAGAACCTGGACCAGAACCTGCGCCGCCTTCTGAGTGAGAAGAGGACGTATTCTCCTGATGTTGTGCAGCATGTATCTACAGGAACGTGTTGTTGCAGTGATGTTGGCAGTAAGGGAGAGTTGACTGTCGAGTGTCTCCGAGGTTCTTATCAGTCAGGGTCGGGGATAACACAGAGTTGTCCAAGGTAGTAGTCAGGTCGAGGGTGGGAGAGTCTTTCCCTGGAAGGAAGAGCAGTTCAGTCTTGTTGAGGTTGATTTTCAGGTGGTGTGAGGACATCCACTGAGAGATGTCAGTCAGACAGGCAGAGATTCATGCTGCTACCTGTGTTTCAGATCGAGGAAAAGAGAGGATCAGTTGGGTGTCATCAGCATAGCTGTGGTAGGAAAAGCCATGTGAGTGAACGACAGAGCCGAGAGAGTTGGTGTACAGAGAGAAGAGGAGGGGACCCAGGATGGAGCCTTGAGGGACACCAGTAGTGAGAGGACAAGGTTCAGACACAAATCCTCTCCAAGTTACCCGGTAAGTGAGGTCGTTGAGGGAGGATGAGAACAGGGAGAGAGCAGAGCCTGAGACACCGAGGTCCTTTACTTTTTGGTTTTGAAGAAGCAAGCCTGTAAAACTGACAATTTGCTGGTACGTTGTTTGAACACCCGACTGAATGCTGCTGGTACTACAGAGTGTAAATGTTAAATGTTGCAGGAGCATCCAGGGCTCAGACAGAGCAACAAGCAGTGAGGATGGCCGAGTGGAACGCCTACTACCGGAATGAAGACGAAGAGGAGGAGCAGGAGGAAGGAGAGCAGTCTGGAGGTGAGAGGAAAATATCCCCATTACTCTCTTTATCAAGTGCATGTAATGCAAGATTGTCCATACATCACTCTGATGTGGTCAGCGGTCCTCTATATTCATAATTCAGGAGATTTTTTTCCTCCACTCTATTGTATGTGTACATGCAACCAAAACAAATCAGGTCTCTGTCTTCGATAGTTTACAGAGTCACCGGAAGAGACAGTCTGGTGTTCTTGGTTGATGCCTCCAAGGAAATGTTCATCAAAGGGGAAGACGGACAACCTTCAAACTTTGACATGACAATGCAGGTAAGATGATAAGTTATCTTCCTCTTTTGGCTAGATTTAATTTTGTCATGAGTTATTTGTCTTTGACCACCTATTGTGTTGGTGTAACAGCTGTTCTTGTACTGGTTAAAGTGGATGTGATTGAAAATCCAGATTGTAATATGCTTGGCATTTGCAAAACATTTGCTAAAATAATCTCAAATATTATATATAGACTGAGAAAAAGCTCCTGCAAGCACAAGTCATCCTGATTACAAAAGTCTTTAAAGTTATTTGGTGAAAAAGTGAGAATTGTTTGGCAGAGCTCATAAAAGAAAAGTGAAGCTCACCTCCTGTATGTAGCTTGTACAGAATAGTTAAGTCCTGCTTCGTTCAGCAGTCGTAACTGTGTGTGTGTGTGTGTGTGTGTGTGTGTGTGTGTGTGTGTGTGTGTGTGTGTGTGTGTGTGTGTGTGTGTGTGTGTGTGTGTGTGTGTGTGTGTGTGTGTGTGTGTGTGTGTGTGTGTGTGTGTGTGTCCTGTCCTTGTAGGTTGTGCGCAGTGTGTACACCAGTAAGATCATTAGTAGTTACAGGGACTTGGTGGCTCTGGTTTTCTACGGCACGGCGCAGAGCAAAAACCCCAGAAACTCCTTCAAACACGTCTATGTGTACCACGACCTCGATGAACCTGGTGAGAAGCTGCACTTGTGGAAATAACACACGATCGAACTTTATCTAATGTGCTGCTGATGTGGTGCAAACCCACGTCTTCAGATTAAACATATTCAACCTCTTTTTGTTCTTACATGTTATTTTACGAAAACAGAAGAGAATTTGAAAATAATAATGCAAAATTGCAGTTGATTTGAACCCGTGCATTTTTTTTTTTATCAAAGCAAAAATGCAAGTAAACCAGTGATCGAATTAAAAGCTACCCGTGATCGGATTAAAAGATATATTGATGACCCTGTAATGGAAACCTTAAGTCTGCTTTCGTTTGAATTTTCTTTTCTTTTCTCCAAAATCAATAATTTTTTTAATTGTCTATTTCCTCATTTTGTCACAGGTGCTAAGCGAGTCCAGGAAGTGGATGCTCTACGGGAGAGTAAAGATGCCCAGCCAGCAGCAAAGACTATGGGCAGTGGGGAGACGTCTTTAGGTGACGCTCTGTGGTGCTGCGCCAACCTCTACAGCGACATCAAGCTTCGCCTCTCACACAAGCGCCTCATGATTTTCACCTGCAGGGACGAACCACACGGAGGCGACAGCGTGAAGGACCGACAGGCTCGCACCAAGGCTGGTGATCTCAAGGAGACCGGTGGGTCAGAAGCAGAGGATGCTCTTCTCTCATGACAACATGCAGAAAGTCTGTGGCTTTATGGCAATGAGCTGTTCATAGGTTTGACTTCATCGACCCAGTCAGCCTTTTTTCGTAGCTAGCACCGTCATTTCACACTATTTTGTTGCAGTCTCATGGTTGATATGATATGTTGAACCTGAATGTGGACTCTCTTTTCTCGTCCCTCTTCTCTTAGGTGTTGTTATTGATTTAATGCACCTAATGAAACCTGGCGGCTTCGATGTCTCGCTCTACTTTCGTGACATTGTCAGTCCACCAGAGGATGAGAGTGAGTTGGGGCTGCAGCTGGAGCTTTGTGACAAACTGGAGGACCTCCAGAAACGAGTGCGAGCCAAAGAGCAGAAGAAGAGAACCTTGGCCAGGTGCGGTTTTCAATTATTTGGTGTTTAAAAGTTATCTCAGCCTGTTCCTTTTCCCTCTTATTAATTGATGGATGTTTTGCTGTCTTCTTCCTTTTGTGGTTCATCTTTGTGTCTTTTCAACTCACACCATTTTTCCCTTTTTGCTGTCTATAGGTTGAACCTGTGTCTTGGTGAGGGCTTAAATGTAGCCGTGGGAATGTATGCAACTGCTGTGACCGCTCGAAAACCAGCCGCCATCAAACTTTACAGGGAAACCAACGAGGAAGTCCGCAGCAAAACTCGCACCTTCCATACTCAGACTGGCAGTCTGCTGCTGCCCAGTGAGATAAAGAAAGCCCAGGTAAAAGCAGACTTAATGTAATGCTGTTTTGTTTTGAATGTTTTATCAAACGTTTAAATTTCACAATAAAAACTCTACTTTTTCTGTGTGTGTGTGTGTGTTGTAGGTTTATGGTAAGAAACAGATCGTGATGGAGAAGGACGAGGTGGACGCCATCAAGAAGTTTGATGATCCTGGACTGTTTCTGATGGGATTCAAACCCATGGAGAAGCTCAAACTGCACCATCATATCCGGCCTGCCGTCTTCCTCTATCCTGAGGAGGACGAGGTGAAAGGTACAACTGTGTGTCTGGTTGTGTCTGATATGTTTTGAAGTGAAGAGGAACAAATATGACACCAAAGTACTGAGCGTGATATTCCCAAATACTTTGACAGTGACACAAATTCCCCACCTGTCGGCAAAATTTGCCGTTTGACATCAAAGTCAGACACCTATGGATCTGTATGGTTGAGCGTGTTACTGTAGATATGCGTCCTGAAGGGCATCTTGTGGGTTACAATGACAACAATAGAAGTTCACAACACTTCTTTATCTTTCCAGAATAACTCTTACTTTAACCATCTCACCTCTGACCAACCAAACCAATGAAGAAAACGAGTAATAGCCAATCAGAGGCAGAGTGGGGCAAGTCTTCATGTAATGCAAGTGGTTGCTAGTCATGTCAGCAGCTGTCAAAAACCCAAACAGAACACATGCTGAATTAAAAGCCTAAAGTTCTCTGACATCGAATGTTCAAGACGCTATTTATCTGTCCAGTCTTCTTTGTCTGTATGACCAGTTGCATTCACCTTATTTAAAGTTACAAACATCATAGTCAGCTGAGAGTCACCAGTTAACACAGTCACCCGTTAAAGTGAAACACCAGCGCTCCACTTTGTCAGAATAAACACACTCCATGCCAATAAACCCACAATCATTTTCGATCTATCTATTTTTTATTTTTGGTTTAATGTAAAGAAGACGTTGATGATGTTAAACTTGCTTTAAAAGTTGGCAGTGTCTGCCCTTAAATTATCTGCAATTTAAAAAGGCAAGCTCATGTTTAACTTGGCTTTGAAATCTGGCCACTGATACTTTCAATAACTGGGAAAGAGAATTTAAAGCTGAGATAGTTGTATGTCTTGGCATTGGCCATTGTTTTACTCTTGACAGAAGTGTTGACTAATATGACTTTTTGTCATGAAAAAAAGTGTTTTTCTTGTTGAGGGGTTAGAAATGGGAAACCAGAAGTTTCTGTTTGCTGGCAGAAAAATCTAAACTCCTGTGATATTTCATTTCTGGGTGTTTAAAAACCAAATCGAGTTGTGAAACAACAATTGCAGTAAGGTATTATTTTCATGGTGTGTCCTCTATCTTCTGCACTGAATCGAATGCATCCTGTGTGTGTTCACTTCAGGCAGTGCGTGTCTGTTCTCTGCCTTGCTGAAGAAGTGCAGCGAGAAGAACGTGTTCGCTCTGTGCCGCTGCATCCCCCGCCGAAACTACCCGCCTCGATTTGTTGCCCTGGTGCCTCAGCAAGAGGAGGTCGACGAGGGGAAAGTGCAGATTACACCACCAGGTAAGACACCGCAGGGGTCGGGAGGAGTTTCAGGTGGATCCGAAGAACCCCCGACTGAACGGGCGGATGAGTTTAGGTTCTTTTAAAACCACTTTAGCACTTTATCATTCAAATACATCATAGTAGTTCATTGTAGTGTGAAGGTAACTTGCCCTCTTTTGTCTTTATCAGGTTTTAACGTCCTCTATCTGCCGTACGCTGACGACATCCGGACTCTGGATTCTCCCCGCTACCCGTCGGCCTCTCAGCTCCAGGTGGACAAGATGAAGGCGATCGCCTCCAAGCTCCGCTTCAAATACAGGTAAGTCTGAAAACACCTAATGACCAAATTCTGAAGGCTAATTGATAGCATATTGACTTTGGAAATGGACACGTGGTGGCGCTATAATCACAATAACATGCATAATTTCTTTGGTGGTTTTCTTTCAGTAGCATGTTTTCATTCTTTGTAATGTAACGCAGGAGTGATGCCTTTGAGAACCCAGTCATACAGACGCATTACAGGAACCTGGAGGCCTTGGCTCTGGATATGGTGGCTCCAGAAAACATAGAAGATCTCATCAGTAAGATGCAGACTAAAGGCCCATTCCCACCATCCCGTGGCCCTACCCCTTGTTTAGGAGTGACCTCTGCTGGGTAGTGGCCCTTCAGAACAAATGGGGACGTCACTTGTTGTTTCAACAGTAGCCACAACTCTCCGAAGTTAATTACTAATAAGTTTGTAAGCTTCGGGAATTTGATTATTACATTTATGGAATTATACAGTATGATGACTGTGGTGGCGGGGTGTGGTTAGCTCAGCTGCAGCAGGGGGGGTGAGGGAGTGGTTCAGGGAACGGTGCCGGGAGGAGGATAATTGGTGCAGCTGAACTGAATTGGGGGGAATTGGTTTCTTCCCTTATATAAGTGAGCAGGACCTGGTGAGGGGGGAGGATTAAGCAGCCTGGAAACGGACGCTCGGAGGCTGGGCAGGAGAGCGCCGACACCGGGTGTAGCAGAGTGTGTGCCATAGTGTGGATCAAACAATAAAAGCGAAACCATAAACCAAACTTTGTGGCTCAGCGTGTGTCGTCTGTCTCAAGGAACCCCCACGGTAGCTCAGACGTGCTACATTGGGCGCCAGCACGCTCTGCTACACCCGGTGTCGGCGCTCTCCTGCCCAGCCTCTGAGTGTCCGTTTCCAGGCTGCTTCCTCCTCCCCCCTCACCAGGTCCTGCTCACTTATATAAGGGAAGAAACCAATTCCCCCCAATTCAGTTCAGCTGCGCCAATTATCCTCCTCCCAGTACCGTTCCCTGAACCACTCCCGCACTCTCTCCCCCCCTGCAGCTGAGCTAACCACACCCCGCCACCACAATGACATAATGGTGTATCTCAGAGTATTAGTTATTAATGCTCACAAACAAGACTTCATTCAATCTGTTTAAACCAGAAACAGACATCTTCCTTCTCTGATGGGTACAATCATTGCTTGTGTCTTCATCCCTGTCCTTCTCTGCCTCAGTGCCAAAGGCGGACCAGATTGACAACCGTCTGGGTCCATTGGTCCAAGATTTTAAAGATGTAGTGTACCCGGACGACTACAATCCAGACAGCAAACCGACTGCCAAACGCAAAACAGGTCAGAACTCGAGCCACCGCTGCAACAAAAGCAAAACTGCTGTTCACTGTGTGCATGTTCTTTAGTCTTGGTTCTAATCAGTCAGGAGTTATTGATGACGCTGTAGTTACATCAACAGGTTGTGTGATCATTATATGTTGAGGTATACTAAAACTCTTAATATCTTATTTGACCCCGTGTCTGACCCTGTAGCTGATGCTGGAGGCGCAGGCGAGAAGAGGCCCAAAGTGGAAGTGACGGAGGACGAGCTGAGGAACCATTTGCAGAAGGGCACTCTGGGAAAGCTGACTGTGCCTGTACTGAAGGAGGCCTGTAAGCAGTTTGGGGTTCGGGCCACCGGGACCAAGAAGCAGGAGCTGATAGATGCTCTGACCACCCGACTGGGCTCCTGAGGACTCGGGGTCAGATTCACTTGAACAAACCAGGTTCTGGTAAATTCTGTCCAGTATTTTACAAGCAGGTAACCAGTCTTCATTTGGGTCATCTGTGTTTGTTTTAAACTCAATATGTGGCCTGTGAACTTTGGGATGGACTAGACACTGTGTTCGTTGTTCGACAAATAAATCAATAAGATTCAATGAAGGTTGGAGCAACTATATTGAATGGAAACAAAAATGATGTCTCAAAAATGTTCTTTCTTTTCAAAAAATCTAAATGGAATACACTGTAAACGTTGTTGTAAAAATACTACGAGTAGATGATGACTCATGTTGCATTTTCATAAATAAAACTTTTTATATCCCTGTTTTCTATATTTGTTTCATTTTCATAACTGAGTAACTCTGTTCATCCTAAGCAGCATTTCCAGTTCTTCTCGTAGCAGAAAAAGAAAAGGTGTGTCCTCAGTAAGATTTCAGGATTATCGGCATACCTTGACCTTCTCACTGCATTGTTTTGCCGAGCAGTGCAATAAAAAGGAGCAGTGTTTGAGCTTTGGGCAGGCCTGTGCAGGCAAATACTGCTTCACAACAGCAGGAAGAAGTCTTCACATTCAACGCAGACCACATGTGAGTTACGTCAGGACTGAGAGTAGATGACATACGTGGAGGAGGTTGATCTTTCAGGTAATGGATCCTTGGGAAAGTTTTGCCACTGATCAGAGTGGCTATAACAACATTATACTGCATATGGCTGTCCTGTTTTGGTTTACGACTCTTCTCTCTGTCTGTATGTCTTGATTATAGTCCCAGCTATAATTTGTGACGTGTATTATGACACTAACATTATAAACATTTCTCGACCGGCGTGTTACTTTGAAAGTTTAGGACTTTTACAGTGAAAGTTGAGAGCAGTTTCCTGTTCTTCTCGACATCGGCTGACGCTCTGCCAGCTGCAGAGAAATGGAGTGTCAGTGTGAGAAGGACTCTGATGATGCTGTTGCCGGTGAGAAAGAAATCCAAAAACTTCCTCAACTAAACCTTTAAAAGCAAGAAATATGTTGCTGACAAGTATTATTTGTAGTTCAACATCCGTTGTATGACAATACAACTTGAATATGGACTTAATACGATGTTTGTTGCTCACTTAAGGGTGTTTTTTGAATCTTGGGTGCAGAAACCAAGTCGTTAATACATTTGTCAAGTGTAGAGTGTAAGCGGTGCAGTATGCAATCTAATACATCGAGTTAGCGGCTGAGTCTTTCTGACTTGCAGGGGGATTTTCAAAATAAAAGCAATGAAAAACATGTTACCTTCCAGTTCTTTAAAGTTGAGAAAAAAATAAATAAAGGAAACATTTGTAATACTGCTAGAACACATTTTATGTAGTTTTGTTAAATAATCTATTTGAAACCATTTAAGGTGCAGCCACATTTAAAAGTCCGATAAACATTCCTCATCAAAATAATCCTGAACTGGCAGATTGTAACATCAGCCTTTAAATTATAAACAATTTAAATGAAAGTATTAACTGCAGACACACACACACACACCATTCAGCATTCAGCAACAGGGTTTTCTCTGGATTTCTGCTTTCCACATTTGGGTGAAAGGTAAAACCCATGATATGATAAGTGCTGAACAGCACTGCAATACTGATGTCATGTTTCCTCCCTGTTTAGGCTGGTGGCTGAACGGCAACAGTGTCCAGATGGGAGCTTTTACTGTGGTGGGGTATCTTCTCTACAGGTTTTCACAAAGTCAGTCACTCAGCAACACTTTCTGTCAAATTTATAGAAAAAGAGGATTTAGATGAGACATGTTGTTTCATGAATTTAAAGTAAAAGAAGTTGTTAAACAGATTCAACTTTGTTGAACATGTTAGGAATGATCCAGGTGAGGACAGACACCACTTCAAAATTAACATGGTATTACCAAAGAATCTGTAGTTATTGTTATTGTCAACAAATACCACTAAAAGGCCACAAAGAGCAACACTTTTTTTTAATTAAATGTTTAATAAATAGTGCATTTCTTGGTTCATCCACAGATCATTACACACTCTGTAATATAAATGGTCATCATTCCAGTGTGGCTATTTTTAATCACATCTGGAAAACAAGTGTCTGTAGAACAGAGCAATAATATCATGCAGTGTGAAATATATATATGGTGAAATGTTGAAAACCATAAAAGGTCTTTAGATCAGTCGGTTCTCTGTTATCCCAACTGCAGATTTGCAGATTTTTAATGGAGGAACACTTTCTGTGATTCAGACTCCATGTAATGGTAAAATCAAATTTTCCCATCTGTGTGTTCAAACAGTACGGGTAAAAATGTTCACATTTAGATACTTTAAAAATGAAACGTTGTTTTGGGTGGTTAAACTATAATTTTCTGGTGGTTTGTTGAATGACTGAAATGTGTCCAGTGAGGATCAAACTTATATCAGCAGAGTTTCTTACATTCAGCCAATCAGGAGCCAGCATTGGTAGAGCTTTTGTCAACACATTAATTGTGTTCAATTGATTTAATTAAGGATCTGACTGTATTAAATGTGAATAATTTTATATTCATTTTAGCCTGCAATGAGAAATAGTTCTCTATAAATCCCTTTAATATCTCAATCTGGTATCCTGACAGTGGTTTGATTTCCCTGCAGCTCTTCCAGCTCTGATCCGATGGCCGATTCGTCTCTTCTGCTCTTTAACTGGTGAGTTAATTTAAAGTTATCTGTTAAAGGTCAGAGGTCACGGTGTGCTCCCCCTTAAAGCCTGATTTGATGTGGTAGCACAGAAAAACGCTGTAATGATCTCAAGATCTCAAGAACACGAGTGTGTATTTCTGCTTCTGCCTCAGGTCTGTCCGCTCTGTGGAGCTGGGTGAGCCGCCTCGTCAGCACCCTCCGAGGTACAAAAAACATCCCATTTCTGACCGAGTCTTAAAAAAAACCTTTGATGACAAAAAAAACATTTGCTGACTTTTCCCCTCATGTTTTCTGTCTCAGGAATCCAGAGCTTGTTTAAGTGGCTGTCTCGAACTTGGCAGTTCTTTGTCGGTGAGCGCTGCCTGCTGTTCTGTTGGATGTTGTTTACTCGTTACTGTGTGTTGTAAATGAACGTTTTATATAGATGTAAACAGGTCGGAAAGAGTTTACAGTTTGAGTGGGCAAAGTTGAGTCATCAGAGGAAGTGACTCAGTGATTTATGCAGACTCATAATAACAACTGGGTGATAGGTCTGCATAATTATTATGAAGCTTTAATTAAAACTTAAACCTTCTAACTTCTAATTTACTCCTCAGGACTTTCCTCCAGGTTCAAGCGGCTGGTTGATGCCATCACAGGTCAGTTCACGCTCATTTTTATCTACTAATTTATCTGCTGTTTCATGTTTGTCTGACTGAATCTCCCTCACGTATTCCACAGTCCTTTGAGTAGAAATAAGTCTCGTTCTGTTCTGTTGTGACTCTTCATGTCTCACTGGCCCTCGACACACCTGACATTAACATCCGTCCAAATGGCCAGCTTTCAGTCTGTCAGTTCACACCTGTCATTAACATGTGTCTCGATGGACCATTTGTGATCCGATCTAACTTCCCCGTTCTATATGCACGTGAACATGTACAGAAACACGAGGAGAGGAGTTGAAGCTACAAGCATTTAACAAAATGAGACATCTTTGGTTGCTGGAGATATTTTTATGCACCGTTTGTTAGAAATTTATGATGTATTTCATGTTTGTAAATGTTAAAACTAAAAGAAAAAAAGATAAACACAGAGGAGGCTTTGGTCACTGTGTTTAAATCACAGAAGAGCTGCTGAAATGTGGTCTGAGCAGATCAGATCTCAACGAGTCCTAGGTGCGTTCACACCTGTACTTTTAATGGACCACTTGTGATCCGCTCACCCAGGACAGATACATCAATTATGTCTATTCTGATGTGGATGTCTTTTAATACAGTAACTTAGACTGAGGAGGTCTTAACTAAAACCAAAAATCACATCACAAGCTGAACTTCGTTTTGTCTCGATCTGAACCAAACTTAAAGTACTGAACTTAAAACTACATTTCTTTCCACTCTGAGAGGATCTGAGAGGAGAATAAAGAGTTGACTTGACAAACAATCACAGAAGTTCTCTTTTCTGCAGGGTCGTCCAGAGAGTCACAGACAGATCTGACCATCACTGACCTCTCCTGCCTGAGGCTGATCCTGCTGGGGCCCGCTGGCGGAGGCCGGACCTCCCTTGCTGATACTTTATTGGGCAACAGTAAGACAAAGGCACCTATAGGTCCTCTAATGGAGAGCACCAAGCGAAGGACAGTCGTGGACGGTAGAGATCTGACCGTGATCGACACCCCAGATCTTTTGGGGACGTCGTTGGAGGACAACGAGAGAGCCAGGGAGACTCTGAGGAGCCTTCAGCTCGTCAGTCCCGGACCGCACGCCTTCCTGCTGGTGATCCGGGCTCCAGACTGCAGCATGGAGATCGACCAGGACGCCGCCCAGGCCATCAGAGCCACCCTGGAACTGTTCGGAGAGGGAGCCATGGAGCACGTCATCCCGGTGCTCACTCATGCAGACCGTCTGGGTCGAAAGCAGACTGTAGATGAGCTGCTGGATGTGGACAGTCTGAAAAGGGCTGTGTCTCTGTGCGGCCAGAGTCCTGAGCTGGTGGACAACAAGCTGGACCGTCCTCAAGAGGAACAGCGTGTGACGCGGCAGCATCTGTTGAGGCGTGTGACGGAGACGAAGGAGCTGAGGGGACATTTCGTCCACGAGCTGCAGCGGAGGGAGGACTGCATCAGGGAGGAGCTGCTGGCTGACATGGCCTCTGCCCTGGCTAGAAAACTGGGACATTGAAGAAATAAGGTGGCAGGATTCATTTATGTGTTAAACATGTAATTTTGACTTTAAGTGCGAGGGTGATTCTTTGCCTGAGGTATTTTGGTCACTCTGCTGGTTTACCACTGTCCAGATGGATTTACTACCGCCGGTCGTCTTTTGGTTTTCAACATGCCGCAGATGCTTTTGGTTGGATATCATGGTCGCACACACACAATTGTCCTATTTTAATGTATTGTAGTTCTGCTACATAATCTTTTGTGTGGGCCTGTGGCTCATGTTTTCATACTCTGCTCCAGTTCTTTGGCCTCCCACATCCTTCATAATTTGTAAGAGATATCAAAATTTAAAAATGATCAGAGAAAATAAACACAAGTCATATTGGGGCGAGAGTTCAACAGCACTGTTCAATGTATTCTGTGTGTTCTCTAAAAGACACAAAGAGAAAACAGCTCTTCAATAGTTTAACAATTACTTCTGCTAGCTCAAATGTAATTGCAGGTTTTGATAGACTGTATTTATGTTGCTGCGGTGAACAGATAACTAGAAAAGGACAATGACTGTATTACAGCCAGTAAATAGATATGTTAGTCTAGTTTTAACTGAGATTTATTTAAACCCCCTTTACTTTACAAGTATATGACTGTCAATGAAGTGTCAACCTGACTTAATCTCTTTAAACTTTTTTGGTAGACTGATCTTAATGGCCAGAAATAAATGGTCTAAATATCCCTGACTGAAGCAGAGTGGCCTGATGATTAGGGAGAGCTTTCTACAAACATTTTAAAATTTACCCATCCAGAAAAAACAAAGAAATTTCACATGTGCAAAAAGTTTTGATCACATTAAACATGTGAAACATGTGTTTTGCCCATTGGTAATGTGGTTTTGGAACATTTTCATGTAGATTCCTGTGTGAAGACTTTCCCACATATTTTCCCCGTGTTATCATATGTTGCAACAAATGGTAATGTGTCCCATAGCTACAAATAGATGCAAAATGAGACCCAAAATGAGCAAAAATGGGAAAATAAATGACCTCAAATCTGTCACTAAAAGTGGCTCCTTAGTTAATGTGGTTCTTTGTAATATAAAAATGATAAATTATAACCACTTTAAATTCAGCACATAGAAAAGAAAACTTTCTATTTGTTTTTAACACCATCCCTGGAAAAAGTCAAGTCCAATCGAGTTTGAACTACTTTCACGTGGCCTCGGCAAACCAGATGTCAAAAGCAGGACTGTGAGGTGTGTCGCTTCACAGGTGAGTATAAAGTGGAAAATGCGAGAGTTTCGCAGTCTCGAGGGAGGGACGGCTCCACCGGCCACTGACGCAGGCGGTGACAGCAACATGGAGCCAGGGAGACGCTACTGCGCATGTCCGCGTCTGCACGGACGGAGAGAGAGAGAGAGAGAGAGAGAGAGAGAGAGAGACACAACAGGAAAAAAAAAAAAGTGGCAGAGACAAAGGACTGAGCAGCCTTTAGGGAAAGAGCAGAGGACAGACTCCGTCTTTAGACCGGTTTATGGCAGTCCAGCTGTGACGCCACCGCCGGGAAACGGGCGGGTAAGTGGTCGGTGTTGGTGGGGGGGGGGAAATGAAGTTATAGGACGTTAAAGGAGACGCTGTGGTCGTGTATGCTGTGGACACGGGAGTCACGTAGAGCAGCCACAACGACAGAGATCCCTCACTAACATGGCTTAAATGCATCTCTGCGTTGTGTAGTGTTGAAGTACAACAGCGGCCGGGCTTCCTCGACGCGGTGTGAGCTCCCTGATGTGTGTGGCTGTTGTCATATTTTGCTAGCTTGCTGAACAGCCTGCTTCCTCTATCCAGAACAAGAGCTGCTGGAAATGTTTACCTTCTTCTCATTTTGGGGTCTGCTGACCAAGACGGGTCTGGGAGCTTTATATCATGTTTTCTCAGCTCTCTTGTCACCATCAAAAACTTAATTCAGCTCTGCTTTAAGCGTGCTGTTTAACCAGCTGTTCATTAAGTAAACAAGTTAAACGTGTCGTTTTGGGCTTCTGCTCAGTTCTTGTTGGACTATGTTTGTTATTTTAAAGCAATTAACAACAACAACAACAACAAAATGTGTCATAATAATGCTGCTTTTCTTTTTGCCTTTCAGTTGCTTCTCAGGTCGTCCCTCCGTGTTCGGCTTCAACCCCCTGTGAGAGCTGTTCCAGGGGAAGTGAGGCTTCACGGTCAGCAGCCCGGTGATGGAAAGAACTGCGAAGCTCTAGGCTCGGTGGCTGGATGAAAAGAGGTGTCGACGGCACACAGAGGATGGAGGAAGTGGAGACACACGGAGGAGAGTGATGGCAGCCTGATTGACGACTCCGCCGTGGCGTTGTCGGAGGAGTAATCTGTCTTTTGGGAGCATCCGGAGTGTCTTTTGTTCGGGATCTTCGCTGGTTATTCCGTCTTGACTTCCACTTTCTACGCCCACCCCCCTCCACCCCCTCCACCCACCCCCTCCTTCCCTCCGTGACCTTTCTTCATCATTTCGGAGAGAGCAGGTGTTGCTGTGTTAAACAGCCACAGGTGTCGTTTACCTTGCAACCCCACCACCACCACCACCTCCCCTCAGACCGTACACAGCGACACACAAGCTCCCTCTCTTCCGAGCGGCTGAGGGGTTGCCATGGCAATGGTTGTCATGATGCGGATGTAGCGTCCTGGAAGTAGTAGTTGTGGAGGTAGTGGTGGAGCGGGAGGAGGTGGCGGCGGCGGAGGCGACGGCGGCGGCGGAGGCGGTGGTGGTGGTGGTGGTGGTGGTGAACGTGCGAGGATGGGAAGTGCTCCGTATCCAGCCGGGGAGTGGAAGGGGAAGGGGCGAGGCGGCCTGCAGGAACTGGGCTGCATGCCCTGGAAGGTCAGCAAGCAGAAAGGAGGAGGAGGAGGTGGGGAGGTGGTGGTGGCAGCAGAGGAGAGGAAGAGCAGGGATCCCAGGGACACTCAGCAGCAGCAGCAGCAGGATCTCTCATCCTCCTCTTCCTCCCTCACCCCCCCAGCTCCTCCCCAGCCTTCTCTGACACCCCCCGCCATTTATCATGAGAAGCAGCGGAGGGAGCTGTGCGCCCTGCACGCGCTCAACAACGTCTTCCAGGATGGGACGGCCTTCAGCCGGGACACCCTGCAGGAGATCTACCAGAGGTGAGAGACCAGGCGTACCGAAATATACCAACCAGTATTTAGCATATAAACGTTATGTGTTGTGGACAATCTGTACATGATCCCTCTTCTCGTATTGTTGCAGGCTTTCTCCAAGCACTATGGTGACACCTCACAAGAAGAGCATGCTGGGAAATGGGAACTATGACGTAAATGTCATTATGGCAGCGCTGCAGACACGAGGCTTTGAGGCAGTTTGGTGGGATAAAAGAAGGTATGTAAGGCTGATACTAAAAGCTTCCACCTCCCAGTGTTCACATCATTTCCTTATGTTGTAGCTGCAGTTTATTTTTTTCCACTGTTTTCCTCGTTGTTTCCTGAGAGTTGAAAGAGGGAGCCGAACCTAAAGAAAAACAAATTCTCTTTGTTCGACCTCTTTTGTTGTTTATATCCTGTTACTTTCTTATCTTGCGGGAGTACACATGGGGACCGAAAATCTTTCAAACAGCTGCGACAGCTGCACTAAGGGAGCACCCACTTCAATCCTAGAATGTAAACACAAGGTAAACGCTAGAAAGATGCTCCCTGTGTCCTCTGCTGCCACCTGATCAGCACGGTCTTGAATGATCTCTTCGATTAGTCAGCAGTTCCATTATTTGACAAAGTGTGAAACAGTTTTATCAGCATTCGTACTTCCCTCCTTATCAGTCTTACATAACTGTAAACAGCTGCAGCAGACACCGTTGCTTTATCGATAAAATGTATTCCTGTTTTTCTGTTTTGGGCAAAACAGGAACAAAAACATAGCTATTCTTAAATTTATGACAAAAGCAGCGACACTTCTCTGTTTCTTTTGAACCTTTTGCATGTAATTCAGGCTGTCAAAAAGAAATCCCGGAGGGATTTACTATTCACCAATAAGTTAATTTTGACAAAAAGCAAAGTAAGGAAGGGTCAAAAAAATGTAAACAAGCTCCAACATAACAACAACATATTATGCTACAGGACGTTCTGGTCTATTATCAGTGCACCGGGAACAATGTTTTTAAACGTGATCTGATACTGCAGAAAAGGAGTTTTTGTCTATGAACTTAAAAGCTGAAAGTTCAGCCTTTTGACACTTAGAGGCTGTTTGACTTTTGATGGATGGAAAGTTTGTACACGTTGATACACCAGCTTTCCATTCCAGACATTAGAAAATGCGCTTTGTGGTTTGTTACACGTCATTACAGTCAGCAGTGGAAAATTATAAAATCAAAAGCGTTTTGTAGTGCAGTAAATGTTTTTGTTTTATTAATTTGCCATGTTGTTTTATTTTCTGGCTGTTAGACTGTTATGACTCTCCGGGCACTGCCTTGTAGTATATTGTGAATTGCAGAATTGCTTCTATTTTGATTGTTACTGTAGCAAATATATCACACACAGTGATGCTGTCACTCCTGCCCCGTATGAAAACATCTCAAGCAGGTTTCTTTAAGACAATTTCACATCATACAGAAATGAAAGGCTGGCTGCAGTGTATATAATTCATCTTGGGCCTAAAGTCTGCTAGATTTAATGGTCAACAATTATACAAGGGTGGATCCAAAAGTTCAGGAATTGTTCTTGTTTCATGCAAACTGAGCGCAGCGCTGCCTGTGCGTGGACCAGAGGGAAGCTATAACCCTTGTGAATAAGTATTTCAAGTCGTGTTGCTTGAAAAAAAAAAAAAAAAAAGTAATAAATAAATCAGCACCATGACCATGACACACATTTTTTGACCGCTGGTATGTGCGCACTTACGATTTCATCAAGGACCTGAAACTTGAGACACCTTAAAACATCACAGTAGATATTGGTGTCGACAGTTTGACCCTAAAGGATGAATTCACAGTGACCCAGGGACGTTTTGCCTCTCTTGAAACGGGAATGCTACTCGCGCGGCTCATTTCTTCATTGCCGTGGATTTTCTGAAGCACTTCCATGGTCTCCTTTGTCGACTTCATGACTTTGGCCCAAAATTTGACGTTCATTGTGAAATCACAAATGCGCATTAACCCCCCCCCCCCCCACACACACACACAAAAACGTGTGTAACTCAGGTGCAGTTTAAACAAGTGTAACTTGGAAGTTACGATGGTGTTGCAGAGTGGAGCATGTCATGGTACAACTCTCTGCTCAACAACAGAAGCAGTCTCAGAACTTTTTGATTTCTCCTTGTATAACGATTATGGCATTTTGAATTGAACGAATGATTGCGAAGTTATCAGTATTGCCAAATAATCAAGAGGTCTGACCCAGACGGCCCACAATATATTATCACAATACTCGAGCCATTATGCGACATTATCGCAATATGCTGAGTGTTGCGGTAACACATTATAACTTTTTTCAACTGCAAATTATATCCCCACAGAAAAACTGTGTCAGCATCTGTTTTATCAAATAAAATGGTTTTCAGTCTGTTCAATCCGTTTTATTACAGCGAAATGGGATTGTCCATCTGACAGACAGACCAACACTTATAAAACCTGACAAATTCATCAGTTTATTTCCATAATAAATCATCAATACATGCATCTAGATGTTATGACGTATCAATCCCCTCCCCAGTAAACACGCTGCCTTCAATACAGACAGCATTTACTGCTATAATGAATTGCAACATGATGGTAAATAATGTTTTATGACGTTCTGGCCTGAAAACAAACACACCATAACTTCATACTTCTACCTCTAACAGTACAAAAGGGAAGAAAAGTAAATGCATCCCTTCTTCCCGCAGGGATGTCGGCAGCATCGAGCTGTCCAACGTGGAGGGGTTCATCCTGAACGTACCGTCCAACCTGCGCTGGGGGCCTCTCCGGCTGCCGCTCAAACGGCAGCACTGGATCGGAGTCAAAGAGGTGGGGGGAGTCTACTACAACCTGGACTCCAAGCTACGTAACCCTCAACCCATCGGTGACCCGGATGAGCTCAAGTGAGGATGACGGGGAGTGTTGGCATGCTGCCACGATCATAACCGTTTCACCTTTCTGTTGTCCTAAAGCTCAGAATAATTAGTCTATAGATTTGTCCATGTAGAGGATGTAGCCAAGAAATGGATAGTTTGTGCCTTATTAGCAGTAAGTGTAAGGATGCCCACCTTGGTCTGTCCCTTTAACACTTTGGTTCACGGTAGGATTTATTTGCAAATGCTGACTAGGTAACATATTTGGTTTTCAGTCTTTTCCAAACTGTGACAATGTTAACAATTCCTGCTGCTTTCTCAAAGTTAAAGCATCGAATCCCTTCATCACTGGAAATCCTCTTACCCTGAAGCAGCTACAGGAATTGTTAAATTACAGTCAATACTTTAGTGTAAATTGTCATTACTCTGGTACCGTGGAACAATTAAGCAGTTCAGATATTGTTGTAGCTCCAGTCTGCTGGATGAAAGTAAGATCAGCAATGTGTGAAGTACATAAACAAAACAAGAGGACTGAAAACGCTCTGTTAGAATGAACAGCTTTTAACCTGGTGTTATTTTCTCATGAGCAGGATCTTTATTTAGATGTATTTTTTTTTCTTGTGGCAGCCCCGTCCTTAATAATGCTAGCTATATGTTAGCAAATGTATGAAGTTAACTAGGTAGTAAATGTCGAGCAATTAGCAGCTTAGTCACCTGGTATTTCCTCCACCAGCTGGTGGAGACCCAACACGGAGCTAAAACAACAGTATTCAGTGTATAAAACACAAATCCATTTCTATTGTTTTCTAATGCATTTACCATTATAACTTCTTAAGGGGACGGTGTTGCAGTTTTGTGTTTACAACTTACTCTACTTTGATAACTTTACTGACTTTGATTTTACTCCAAACACAGGAAGTTTCTCCGCCAGCAGCTGCGAGGGAAGAACTGCGAACTCCTCTTAGTCGTCTCAGAAGAAGTGGAGGCGCATCAAACGTGGCGGTCTGACGGCTAAGGGGGTTAAACCAGCCAGTCACAGCTCCAATTGTGCCACCGGGCCAATCACAGAATGAATTTGGAGAGGAAGTAGCGTTTGTGCACAGCCAATGGCCTCGATGCACACTTGCAGATGTATTTTTACCCCCCACCCCCTTTTTTTTGGGTTTTGTTTACACGGCCATTGCTGGACACTTATCTGATGAGATGCAAAGCAATGAAGGAAGCAAACACTTTACAGGGAGATTTAAAGAATCACAGTCCTTTCTCACAACACAGTTAAGACTTTAAGAAATGTTATCCTGTTTCTGCTATTCTTGTGTTTTTATACATATTGATACATATTTTTCAGTGTCTGTTTCAAGCTGTTGATTTGTTTTTTTTCTTTTTACTTTACAAGTTTCCAAAGTCATGTGAGTTCAGGCTTTATGAAACCTCCTGTGTTTACCTGCCTGTCTCCTTCAGTGGTCCTCCCTGCTTTAGTCATGATGTCCACTGATGTGTCTACGTGTTTTTTTTTTGTTGTTTTTTTTTTTCCTCCCTCCTCGTCGTCAATCTCTTTCCGTCTTCAATCCTCCGTCCTTCACTTTCACCAAAGCGTGCCCTTCCTTGCCTCCGCGTGGCTCCGTCTCACTCCTCCGCTCTGTCCCTTTTACATGTCACAGGTAAAAAAATCTGTGATTTATCACGTTGCCAACTTTGTATCCCAACATGTCCCAGACACTTCTGGCGCAGACTGAGCCTTTACTGTAGAGTCTGTGCTGACACAACAGTTTTATACGGCAACACAGAAATGCAACAGGCAGTCCAAGCACTCCCTCTGCTGGACGTTTGCCTCGATTTCCTTCCAAAGAAGAAGTAACAACATCATTCATCCAGGGTTGTTTTTTTTAATTGTTAACATTGCTTCAAAGTGAGGAGGTCTGCTTGTCATCGAGGAAGTATTGCAATATTTACAATTATTGCCCTACATCAATATCTAGTTATATCAAGTTAGAATGATAATGAAACCTGCTGTCTTAAGTTATTGATAAAAATCAAATGCAGGAATATCTTTCTAACTGTAGAAAACTTGGCCATATTTTGTATTAATACGCTCAGTTCCTGTTTAACAGTTCATTCTTGAGTTTAAAAAATGAAGTTGACCGAACAATCTCAGCTGAAAGTCCTCTTTCTCGCTTTCTCTGGGGCTTTTGACCGTATCACACTGTCCGCATCATCAGACTGAGTTGGGTGGAGCTGCAGGTGTTCGACTAATTACTGGTGAACCAGTGAACTACTTGTTTTCTAGCACTCCAATAGAGCCAAAACGATGAGGTTGATCAGTCAACTTCCAGATAAATAATATTTCAATACAGCTTTTCAATCATTTATGTCATTTTTTGGAAAAAAAAATATCAAGAATTTTCTGATTTTAGCTTCTTCCACATCATTTTACTGGTATTTTTAATACCCTTTAATCAAATATCTCTGAGTTTTAGACTATTTAATTTACGTATCAAATTTTCTGAATATTTTCTGAAAATTTTCTGAAATTGTATTCAAGTTGCAGCCATTCTCTGCAGTATATAGTTTGAGCACATTAAATCTGATGAGGACTATTCGATGTGGTCAAAAGCTCGAGAAAAAACAAACAAGTGAACTTTTAAGTTTCAGCAAAAAGATTTTGTCACTAAAATGTCATCAGTTTGGAAAAAAAACAACATTTCTTCATATCACCCATTTCTACTTTCTTTGAACCACAATAGTTTCTTACAGTTTCAAAATGACACCTCACAGACATGTTAAAACACTCAAACACCACAAGGTGTGACGCTCATTCATTTTTATTTATTAATTTGTCTTTAACACTCGTCCAAAGGCTCACCACCACAGCAGCCCTCTGTAGCACAGGAGTTCAGCCGATGAAGGGCTTCTCCTCATCCTCTTCTAACGTGTCCTTTGTCAAACCTGCCGCACGCAGCTCTTGGAGGAAGTCACTGATTGTCCCACCAAGTCGGGTACGGTCAGCAGTGGTGTACTGATCTGTAAAGTGTCCGAGTAAGGGGGATTTTGGAGAGTTGGTCTGGTGAGGTAAAGGTGAATCTGAATGTGTAGAGGGAGCAGAGACGGAGAGCAGAACGTGGTGAATAATCTAGACAAAGAAAATGTGGAACTACAAGTGAACGTTGACCGACTGGCTTCTGATCTAATGTTCAGCCAGATGTGTCGTGTGGTTGAGTGTTGTGAAATGAGCCTAATGAGAGATTCTGTTGTTGTAGCTTTCAGATTTATCAGTGTAGCTGTTTATACTGTACATGTATTGTCTGTTAATGACAATATTGGCCTTAACTTGTTTACATAAAAAAATATATGTTTGTGTTGCTCTGAAAGATTAAGAGGGCCTTTGCAGTTTGACACCATTTCAGGAGATTATTTCCAAAGCACCGACTGATCATAGTTTTCGAGGAGAAACAGCTGATGCTCATCCAATGCACGGAGCAACTAATCTGTAATCATGCTTTCACTTTTGCCGCCAAGGACTTTATGTTCTTTACGAAAGTTAAAAATGGTATACGACTTTTATAAAGAATTTAGTGGTGCATGTCTTATTTTAAAAAGACACTCTTCTCCTCCAGCCCAGTCTTTGGACATTTAACGTCACGTTACATTTATGCCGACCTGCAGTGAAACATCACAGAAGTTGTCGTTAATTTGCTGAGAGTGTTCAACCCGATCACATCATGACTGGTGTCGCACATTTGCTTTTTTTAGCCATGACAATCTGTTCAGTCCTTCCCACTAAAGGAATCCTGATTGTCGCTGTATTTTTTTTTGCATAGAAATAAAATGCTTATAATGGCACTTTATGTAAAAGTGAGAGTGTGGGCGTGTTGGTTATTATTTACCCTCTGGGTCATTGTGTAGTTGTGAAGCAGAATGTCCCTCTTCTCAGCCTCGATGGACATGTTTGATGGAAGGTAAATATGTTATTTACAGCACTGAAGTACTGTCCTTCAATACAATTTTGAGGTATTTGTACTTGTATATTTTCATGTTGTACTACTTCTAACCATCTTACATTTCAGAGGTAAATATTGTCCTTTTTTCTTCAACAGGTGCCGTTCCTTGATACTTTTCAAATTAAGAGTTTACATTAAAGAATAATCTTATTAACACAGTAAAAGATTTAGATGGTGTTTTCCAACACTTTTGGGCTTTTGACACCTTACAGAAAGTTGGGTTGGGGGGCCCTTGTG
This sequence comes from Brachyistius frenatus, assembly GCF_029030835.1. NCBI lineage: Eukaryota > Metazoa > Chordata > Actinopteri > Embiotocidae > Brachyistius > Brachyistius frenatus. The sequence goes on from NW_027210882.1 coordinate 134,009, forward strand.
TCGTTTCAGATGTCTAAAGTTTTTGTAGTTTCACAATATAAAAAGTCCAGACAGGTAAACTAATCAAATATTTCACAAGAAGCACAGATTAGAAGAACGTAAAAACATGAGAACAGATCTGTGACTCCATCCCTGTAGTCATCTCATGACCTCTCAGACTTATCTTGTGACCCTCTGGAGGGTCCCAAACCCGAGGTTAGGAACCAGTGAATGTTTTCTATCCGTTTATAAAGTAGTTAAACAAGCAGCTGCGGCTGTCAAATGCTACTTTTTCATTGATCTAGAATACTTGAACATCGTGGTGTTGCTACTGTAAGTAAAGTAAGTGAGTGCTGTCATTGTTTTTGGTATCAATACTGACACCGAGTACCGGAGGACGATGGGGCAGTTCGGTGGTGCGCGCGCGCCGACTCACCGTCAGGGAGCGCGCGTCGGGAACCGGGCGCGCGCCAAGCGGTGTGCAGATGTGTCGCAGATTTTGTAAAGTCACCGGACGCAAGCAAGTCGCTCTGGATAAATGGGGCCTTAAACTGTCAGGGAAAGTAGGCGGCCGAGGGAGAACCGGGGGGCAGCGGACGGAGCGGAGTTGCCGCTGTCGTAAGCAGTTAACGTTAGCTCCGTTTTGTGGAGGAGACGGACGCAGTTAAAACCCAGCGGACGGCAGCGTGCGCAGAGATGGAGCTGTCGGCGATTGGAGAGCAAGTGTTTGCTGTGGAATCAGTCGTCAAGAAAAGAGTTAGAAAGGTAAAGGTTTAAAAAAAAAAAAAAAAATGTTGCCCAAATCTGTCAGTCCGTTTAACTGCGGACGTTGTCAGCATTTGACGGAGACACATTTTTTTTTTTTTTGGGGGGGGGGGGGGGATGCTACTTTGGATGCTAATGAAAGCTTGGGAGATTAAATGAAGAGTAGTGCGCTACTAATCTGGTTATCTAATTGCAGGCTGTATTAAGGGGGCGGTGACGTGAGGATGTCCCTCTAACGTAACGTGGAGACTGTTGTCATTGCACGAGAGCTTAACGTGTCAGGTGTTTGCCTTAAATAGGCTGGAGGAAGGCGCGTTATCAACCACACACCTTTGTTTTGGGCCCGTTTGCTTGCTAATTGGGTTAGAGTCTAAATTACCATAGTGTGTTGACATGTGCAGGTGCGAAGCTAGGAATTATGAGGCCCAGGGGCACAGGAGGGCCCCCTGAAACTACTTTCCACCACTGTAACCAAACTGGTAAGGAAAACATCTGTTTGATTTCACATCTGTGAACTTTAAAAGTCAAAGCTATAAATACAGATTCAAAGGTAGAAATATTAAATGCATATTAAGCTGCATTTTCTGTCATTAGCAATGTTGGTCAGTTTATGCCGAGTTTAAAAATGCTCAGATAGAAACTAGTTTTATGTGTGAAAACGATAGGCTTCAAGTGTAATCTCTTACAAAATGCATCCGGAGTGCAACTAATGATTATTTTTGATGACCGATTAACTTTTAAACTGTTAGAAGTTTGGTCTAAATTACCTTTTATAATATACCAAAGCCAAAAATGACCTCTTTGAAATGCTTAATTAAAAAAAAAACTAATTATAAAAATGAATTTTTGGCATTTTACTTTTTGAATGAACTAAATAATAAATTATTTTGTCGTTCACTGCCAATCAACTGTGATTAATCAAGTTTTTCAGCTATAATATACCGAATATAATCATAGTGATTAACAACAACATACATTTTCTGAGTGCGTTCAGAAGATGTATGTAACCAGTAGTGATATGCCAACATATAAGGAGTGGAGAGCTATTAAAAAAAAAATTGTCTATGTGTGCATATTATTTAAATGCATCATGTGTTAAAATATGTAAGTGATCTGTGTTGTAAGGTATGGAAATCAGGCTTTTTAGATTAATTCATTACAGCCGAGCACATGGGATGCTCTTAATTAGGCAGTACACTCATCTTCTTTTACTGTATATGAGGAACCGGGTGTCGGGAAAAGTGGTGACTTCACCAGCTGAGAATACCTTTGAGAGCCTGGAAGTTATTATGGGATGATGTCACCAAGGATGACTGACTTTGAGTGGCTTAGCTAGTATGGAGAAAACATACCGATCATTTTAAATGATATGTGAATTATATTTTCTGATGGCATGTCAACATATCCCCACATATAAACTCTATTCAATAGAAATAATCTACATGAGTACAGATATGATTATTGATAAGAAAATGCAAGTAAGCATTGCTGAGATTAATTTACAGTGATCAATCAGTTGTGCATTCATAGAAACAAGAGTAGGACTTTTAATTGAACGACTTCATTTTTATATGATGTATGATGCAATAAATTTATGATTCAGCAGGAGCAATTTGGGGAATTATGGTCACGTCGTTTCTTAATCATGATTAAAGCTTGATAGAAACTCTTGTGGAGATGAGATCTGTAACCTTTTCTGTCGTGAGGGCAGTTATAATCAAACAGGAAACAAAGTAAACGTGGCATCTCCCACAAACGATGCAGGCAGCCTTTGGCAGGTCATCAACGAGATGCAGCTCTCCAAAAGTTTCCATAAATTCTAAATCAATGTTGCAGAAGTTGCAGCCCTTCAGGGTTTGACATTTTCACCTGATTACAAAACTTCCTAAACTTTTCAGACCATGTATCAGCATATTCCGAGTTAGATGCTCCAAGTACCACTTGTTACTGCAGATATCTTTTTTGTTGTTTTTTTTGTTCCAGAAAATGTAATTCACTGATGTAATCAAGCAGCAGCCTCAGACAACTTTATGGGGAATAAACACAAGGCTACAATTTTAAGATGTAAAGAATATATTTATCAATCAGAGCACTCAGAAAAAATCATTCATACTCGGCGGGGCTGCGGTGCAGAAACAGCTGGTCTTGGGACATTTCAAAATTCCTCTCTTTCTACTTGCTAATATAAACGGCTGAGGAGTTTGAATTCAGTTGTGTCAAGCTAATGCTAGCGCTTTGCTAAGTGGCGAATTTCTAAAAATTTTAAATTAACAACAAATTTTTATATGATTAAATATGTTGTGTATACAGTACAGTATATAATAACTGTTGTTTAAAATAGAAATAAAATAAATTAAGTTTTTTTTTTTACATGGGCCAGTATGAGGGCCTTTCAGCCAGGATTTTGAACACCAGGTGGAGTCTTGTTTCAGTTTGGGAATCACTATCATAATAACATGAAATCTGACCTGAGGAAATCTAAAATGTGTTTTTTTTAGACTTTCTAGACTACAGAATAAGAATACTTTTTTAAAATTTCTCATTGATCATCAGCTGATTTACCTTTTAATGACTGTTAGATTAAAACAAGTAAAAACTAGTTTATATTCTGTGACATTATGACATTAACCTGTTTACTGAGGCTGCTCTTAAACTTTGTGTCTCCACAGGGGAACGTGGAGTATCTCTTGAAGTGGACAGGATGGCCTCCCAAGTGAGTGTGTGGACTTAAGTTACAGAACAATGGATGGATAACATGAAATGAAATATTTTCCTCATAATCACATTGACATGTACAACAAATTACGCACATACAAAGAAAAACTCTGTAACAATGATAGTGTACAGTAGCATATTCACCATGAGTTAGAACAATGATATAATTAAGTAAAGGTGTAGAAGTTATTAAAAAGTATGAGAATTTGTTTTTATGTTGTTTGTTTTTTTAAATCTATAAAAAAAACTTTCTTTCACTCTGTGATTAAAACGTAATGACTGGTTGACTCTCTGTAGATGATACCATCCACTTTGACTGAAGAAGATGGAGCCAATGTGTGAGCCCATTTTCAGACAACATTTTAAAGGGAAATGTTAAACCAGCAACACATATAATCAACACACTGATTTAATCAGCTGACTGTTTATAAAAACAAATAAATGATGGCGTTCATGGAAAAATAAAGAAGGCTTTTATACCCTTCTCTGTGACCTCGTCCAGGTATAGTACCTGGGAACCTGAGGAACACATTCTGGACCAGCGCCTGCTGCAGGCCTACGAAGAGAAGTAAGACACGTAATACGAGCCTGATGAAAAGCTCGACCTGTGACACATAGTGGGGCAGAAATACACTTCTGTGATTATATTTATCATAAAAGATCATGACTCAGCAGACCAAGATCAAAGACCTCTCCCCATGGGGAATCAGCGTTTGTCCTGGCTTGTTGGAGGTCCAAACTCAAAACGTATCTGCTATCGAAGTTAAAACGATGTAGCCGATGGATTCTGAGATCACATTTTATATGCGTTCCTCATTCTTTGCTCTCCACACGGACTGTTTACCTGCAGTTAGCTCCTGATTGGTCAATACGACTCCACTATAAACAGAAACCAGAACACTTCCGGTACCAAAATCGTGTCCGCTGCTCACAGAAGACAGACTATCGCTCGCATCTTCAGTTCTCTTCATTGTGATTGCAGGCACACATTAATGTGCGCTACGCTGAATGACAGACCCTAGTTAATAAACGTAAATCTATGTTTTTTGATGGGAAAATGTTACCCAGTGAAAACCCATATAGATAAAAGTCTGTTACCTTTCTGTCCAAACAACATCAACTAAAAATGGTCAGTTAGTCAGTGTTTTTCTGCCAACCAGTTACCAGCCTGTTTGACTTTTCTAGAGAGCAGAGAGACCGAGCTCTGAGTCATAGGAGGAAAGGAACCAAAGCCAAGAGACTCCTTCTGCAGGTGACGTTTTGAATTCAATTTAAACATCTTTTCCCCTTGTTGACCGCCTGTCCGGCGGTGGTGCGTATTGTCAAACGTCGTTTTTCTGTTTGGTCTTCATTCAGAATACGGTCTACACCATGGATCTCCGCAGCGCTCACAAGACTCCAGAGAAACCTCCGCCTCGCCTGCGTCTCTCTCTGACGCGCTCTCTGGTCCCAAAAGACGAGGATCAGCCGTACATGGCCTGCAGGCAGAGCCCACAACCACTACTGGCACACCGGAAAAGCGAACAGAGGAGGTCGGAGTTCAGATGCCTTAGCTCAAACTCTCCAAGTCTGACACAAGAGGACTGGGAAGGGATGGATGAGGAGGAGGACGAGGATGAGGAGGACGAGGACAAGGAGGTGGACAACAGTGTAGAAGATGACGAGGAGGAGGAGCAAGAGGAGGCACCGAAGGAGACGGCAAAGATGAGCGAAGGCATTTTAAATGGTATGTGTGTCAGTCGGTCAGCCAGTGGACTCTAATCACCGTCGTGACCCAGTTTTATTCGACTCGTAGTGAACTTCCTCGAAGCTCAAACTCTTTTCGCTGGGCATGCAACCAAACGCATAAAACTCGCCTCATCCTGAGCTGATTAAAGAGCAATTGATGCTGAGGGCAAAATATAGACCCATTAAAGACTCTATTTTTCATGTAAATGTCTGCAGTCTCTTGCGGCTTTTTTTTATTGATCATTTAGGATTTGTCCAAATCCAATTAATAATCTGCACCAAAGTGAGGTACATGGAAGAAAAGGCTTGTACTTAGACTCATGATTAATCAGAATGTTTTGGGTGCAACATAAAATAAACCAATCAGAGTGTCCCTTTGAAATCCAGGTATGTTTGTACCTTGTTGGATTGGATATTGTAACAGCAGATTTGCCAAGCAGGCTTCTCTGCAGATGAAACAGGTCTGTTTTTGAACAAATTGTGAAGTTTGATGTAAAAATAATGAGAATCTCTCTCTGTAACCTTTTTATTTATCATTTTTTGGTATGTTTGTGCGCTGCTGTGCATCTCTTTGTTTGCAACAAATACGAGTATAAGTGTGTTGTGCACCTGCCTGTCCAGGCGCATGTTGCTACCTAAATAATGTGCCCTTAAAATGACAGTAAAATTCTGCCCCATTGACTTAAAGGGTCAATGTGGAAGATATTTAGTTTGGTTTAAAAATGAACTAAAATACCAGTGTTGATGTTTTACTACAGACATCTACTGTATTGTGTTACAGAGATATCTGCTGAAGATAGCATGCTAACCAGTTAGCCCCGATCTGTCCTTTCTTGTAATACCACTTTGTACCACAAGATGGTACGGCGAGTCGTCCAGTCTGCCGACATCGGAAGAAGAAGGATATTCTAAACACGATGATGGTAAAACAGAAGCAGAACAAGATGTTCAAAGTGGTATTACAGGATAGGATTTAATTCTAATACCAGGTTTTTGTTGGTTAATCACACACTGGCTTTCTGCTGCTTCAAGATGGCAATTTTAAGACACCCATGGGTGCACATATTGCTATTTAACCAATGTGGGCGCTTGATGGAGAAAGTGACAACTGCATCTGTCTGAAACTACCAAAAACACCTGCAGCTGTTGTGCTGTTTTGTCTTAAAGCTCAAATGTTTAATGTTTGACTGCAGATGTAAAAGAGGTTCAGTTGGCAGTAAATTAAAGTAAAGACGTCTCCCCCAAAATAATAATGAGGCATCTGGGAAACACTAATAGTTGTCTGTTCCTGCCTCTGTGAATTCATAATATTTATCAGAGCAAAGATCCACGTCAGTTCCAGGGAGGTTAACTCAATAATAGTCCACGAGTGATAAGCTTGATGTAATTGCTGTCTGACTGCAACTCTGCCCTTTTCCTCCCTCCGTCTTTGTCTCTCCATGATCCTGCCTCCCATCAGGACAGGAGAAGACAGACGACTGGTGCACCGCTGTTGAACCAGACGAGGTCGCTGCATCGGAGAAGCCGAGCGACGTCTGGAGACCCGTCGTCGGCCCAGGAGAGGTGACCGTCACAGACGTCACCCTCAACTCCCTCACAGTGACTTTCCAAGAGTCCAGAGTGGCCAAAGGCTTCTTCAGAGACTGGGTCCTGGAGGTCTGAGTGGGAGCAGGTCGGCAGTGGAGGCGCTGCGAGAGGGAGGTGGAGGAAGTGACTTTATCACAGTGTGTGAATGGTGGTGTTGCACCCTCTCTCTCTCTTCCCATGCCAGCTACTTCCAGTTCGGTGAGTGCTACATTTACATGCACTGAGGCGACTGAACAGCCGAACTCCTGGTAACGTCTCAATGGGATGACTGTCCCATACAGTGGGACTGACATGGACAGCTAACTTTAATCTCTAATTGATAATAACAACAGAGGAATTTGTGTAATTGAAACAGAGTTTGAACAGACAGACAGGCTGACGTGATACTATTGTACTAAATAAGGGTTGGGTTGCATAGATATAGCAGTATCACGCAGCGTTTGCTAAAGGAGCAAACACATCAAACATCTTTGAGCTTCCCTCCATGCAGATCAAATGTTCCGTTTATAACTTGACTAACAAAAATCATGTTTGTTAAGAAGTCCTAAAAGTTGCTATTGGAACAATTTTTCACATCGTGGGCTCTCAGCTCACGATGAGCGAGTGTGTGAGCGAGGTTGAGGTACATAAAGTCTGGCATCCAGTAAACTGGCAACTTTTTTGATAATCATTTAGAGCCGTTGTGACGGCGCTATTTTCATACTTTTTAAAAACCAAATATTCAATCAATTATACGAGAAAATCAACATCTTATTATTCCATAATGACAATAATCATGAGTTGCATTTGGATGCAAAATAGTTCAAAAAAAGCTCCACCCCAACAAATTACAGCAGTTAAATCCTGCTTTACATTAATGTATTTTATTCATTTTCAGACTTTTTACCCTTCAGATTGACAAGTTAACTAATAATAACAAAAATAATAATAATTGAATTACTAATAATTGAATTACTAATAAGTTGCAAAAAAAAAACGTTTTTTGTTTTTTTTTGTATCATGATGTGATATTTTCTGAGACGGTTCTAATACTGTGAAAAACATATACAACCCTTAAATACGGGACTATGGTTCTGTTTTGTCTTTTTTAATTTTTTTAATTTTATTTTTTTTACTCCAGACCAAAATGTCTGACCCAAGTATTCAGGCTGATTGTAGTTGAGGTGCAGTCGCAGCCACTAAAGAACTGAAAGAGGCGCAGACGTTGGCTGAGAATCGGTTCCTGTTAGCAGGACGGAGGGTAGCTGTCAACCCCTGAAGTCTTCCACTGTTGAAAATGTGTGAGAGGAGGTAAAGTGACTCGTAGTTTCCTTTAAAAACTGGTCCTTTAGATACATATAGTGTTTTAAGAGTGTAGAGTAGCTTAAAACTCTAAATTAAAAACACTCTCATTCTTTAGATTTGCATTAACAATCAGCACTTAAGTAAATGTACTTCGTCACTGGTCACTCAGAGTCTTGATCTGAGTGCCGTTCGTGACCACGTGAAGACGAAGAGGAAGAAGAAGCTTCTGTGCATGTAAACGTAGCCGCTGTTTGTCGTCTCTCTTCCACACTGAATACGGTACATGCTTCCAACTACAGTGAGGTGGACGTAGCTGTGAGTCCCATACTAACATGCAGTGCTGTAGCAGTAACCTGCAGAACAAATATTATTGTTATATTATTACTGTACAACACGCGGCTTAGTCCTGTGCGCGTTTCGAAATCCTCTGAGAGGCGATTTGATCCGCCTGCACGCCTTCCTCCTCCGGTACAGTTATAATCAATGCAAAGACAGACAGTCTAGTTTTTCTTGGTCCACCTACATCTTCTTCTCAAAAACACACAGCCCTCCGTACAAATTAACTTTACACCAAAATTACAAACCACAAGAGACTTGATAACAGAATGTATCGTGGATTTGCACTGTATTTACATCACAACGGTTTGTGTGTCCACCAGGAGCCTCATTCGTTGAGAGAGACCGACAGTTTTACAGGCAAATAGCAAAGCTGACATTTAAGTCTAAAGACGTTTTACGCCAACATTCAGTAGCTTTTGAATAAATTACAAGGATTCTGTGTTTCTCCCTAAATGTAATTCCACATCAATAAGTGGAAAAGCCTCATTGAGACAATTACCGTACAACAAACTCTCCACTAAAAGCCACATTTGTACTCTGAATTGATTTAGCTGTATCGTGCTTGAACTGACAATCACAAAGTTTACAGGACTAACAACTGTTTTTGCAAAACAGTGTTTAGTGTGACCTTTAGGAAGTTACAGTTTTCAGTGAATTGACCATCACTTTGTTGATTTGAACATAGAATAAAATAGTTAATCCATCACAGCTAATGAAGTTGAGACAAGAAGAGCTTTCCAAAAAGACCTCGCTGCATTTGATTATACAACACAGATTAAAAAAAAAATAAGGTGATCGTTCACTGGGATGAGATCACATATCTCAAGGTTTATTTTAAAATCCAGTTAAGCATCAGCAGGTTCATTCTTGACTCTGGATAAAGCAGTTGACAGACTAATCTCACAGAGTGAGTTTGCTCAGTTGTCATGGAAATGGAGATTTTTTTTTTTTTGTTAAAAAATTATCAAATATTTTCCACAGATTACTAAGAAATATCAGTTTTGGAATGAAGTTTCACACGAAACTCCCAATGTTTGTTTTAGACTCGAGAGTGAACAGCCGTCAATGCGAGCGTTGCCTCTGTAGCGATAACTTCTAAAGGCAGCTAATTGTGTAACGTTACAGTTACCGGTGTTGATATGTTAGCTGTTTGTTGATAAGGAGTTCAGAGCAGTTAGCTTTCTACGAGACTGAAGCAATTTTATGTAGCAAACAAACGATTCAAAACGGACGTCTTAGTGCAGCTAATAACGAAACACACGGTACCAAAAACGTATTCTAAATAAATATGCAAAATTCCACCAAACTGCCAAAACCTTCAGAGACAGACTAAAGGCAGACGCTGCAGTGACTCACTATCGCCCCTTAAGGTATGAAGTGGTATTACAAGATGGGATTTAAATCTTCCATAATGCACCTTTAAAGTTTATTCTTCCAGTTTATAAAACAATTTCACTTCAAGGTTTGTTACTAAAATTATCAATAGATTATAAAAACGGATATCCAAATAGATTTAGATATCAAAAATAACTATGACAATTTAATTCAGGATAATAACTCAAAATACAGAATCAAAGTTTCCCCACAGCTTTCCCTTCATCAGTATTCAGTGAGAGTGAATCTTAACTCGGTCTTAACTCTGATGGCTTCCTGCCCAGTGGACACAGGGGCCGATGTGATGTGTCCCGTCTCTGGACCCTCCCACGGTGGCGTCCCATTGGTCCTCATGTTGTTCATACCAATACTGAGGATGATGGGTCAGCGTCTCATGATCCTAAAACTGTCTCTGTGTGACAATGAAGCTGCAGGGAATGGAAGTGCCTGATGTTGCATCTTATTTGTTGTTTTGTCTGTGGAGATATTAATGTCCCCCTCTGTCCTTTACACACACACACACACACACACACACACACACACACACACACACACACACACACACACACACACACACACACACACACACACACACACACACACTGTCCCAGTTTATTTTGTTTCTGTTTGTCTGGATGCGACGTCCTCCACTGATGTCATTAAGACTTGAAATACGAGGAGACGTTAAAGCGGAGACAGTCGGGGGAGACCTGTATTTTTTAGTGGTTATTTTTCTACATCGACCTGAATGTATATTTATTCTTTAACGATACCTGTGTGTTTGTCACGCAGATGACTGAACAGGATAGTTTTTATACCGTTTGTGATAACCACTGAGCTGATGCCATATATAAATGTTCTGACATGACAAAACAAGCCGCCTGCGTTTTGCCCGACGAGGTCGCTTGTGCTGCTTTCGTCCACCACTGAGCGAAGAACCTTGCACTTTATCGTGATGTAACCCTGCACATTACCTGCTCCAGTCATTGTGTTTAGAATATTTCTATGGTAATACTACAATAAATGTTGCTCATGTTTAATATCAGTTTTAGATGACTTCTCCTGCTTATTTACAGTAACTGAAGGGATTTATAGATCTGTCTATCTATCTATGCCTGTCTCTCTATCTCTCTCTATATATATATATCTGTGTTTCTGTCTACATCCGTCTGTCTGTCTGTCTGTCCGTCCGAGTGACCACCAAACCTCCTAAACTAAAAACTCTCCACGTGTGCACTAGATGGGGTCAGTGTTTCATATCAACTTTGGAGGAGCGTTTGAGAAGGCTTCAGACTCTGAGCCTCTCACCCTCCTGACCTCTAACAGTCCCTCTTTTTCTTCCTAGCAGCTGAGTGGTTCATGAATGGTGCAGTGCCACAAAGAGGTTTCAAGAATCTTAATCCACGTAAGGGACAGGTTGTATGGTAATACCAGGGGGAAAGGTTTTTTTTTTTTTTTAGTCTTCCTGCTAAAAGTGAGACATCTCCTTGGTATTATTAACAATGATACCTGGAAGATGTCCCAATAACAGTAATCTCCTTCACCGTGTTGGTCTCCATGTTGGCCTCGATGTTTTATTCGACAGGTTTCACATCAGATATTTTGAAGATACAGTTGAAGGCATTTCGCTGCTAGCAAAGGTTTACAGATGACAAAGTTCTTTGTATCTCTGACTGCGATAAACTCAACAAAAGCAATCCTTCCAGCTGTTAGTGGGCCTCTCTCCCTCATCCTCCATCTCTCCTTTAGGTCCTTGGTTGGCAGCTGACATGACCTGCAGTTGTGGAAATTCCAGAGTAAAGATTCACAATGGAGAAGCTGTTTTCTTGTCTTTTATGGAAGCGCTTGCAAGTCGGACCGAGTGTCACAGTCGGAAAGATTGCTCCTCTTCTCCTCCAGCTCCTTCTGGATCTTATAGATCTTCTCCATCAGCAAGTGATAGTACTCAGCCTGAGAAAAAGAGAGGAGGGGAATCAGCACGTCTCAAAGAAAATCAGTAATTAAAAAGGTGAATGTACACAGAAAGGCCAATAAAATAGATTAACAATGATAACAAAAAATTGTTTAAACTTAAAACAACTAAGAAACCAACAGGTTAACACACTCGTATGTTCTGACTTTGCTGCCCGGACCTTCAGCGTCATATTATCTGAGAATTATGTTACTTTTAGAGACGGATCTGTGACTGACTTAGCTGCAGGCTATTGACAGAAAATCTTTCTCTTCATCCTTTTCTCAGTAATGCAGTGAGCCACTCACTCGTCTGTTTCCCGACTCGTACATGTCTCCCTCAACTTTTCGGGCACAGGCCACCAGGTTACTCACCCGACGGTCCTTGAGGGCAGCAGGGTCTGAAGTCAGAAAGATGGTCTGAACACTGAGGGGTGAGCAAGCAGAGAAGGAAAACAAAGGGATGGAGGAGAGCGGGTGAAAAATGATGTTGTTAACTCGGTCAAACAACGAATGAAACGCAGTATGAGGGTGGATCAGAAACTTCCAACACACAGTATTTCTGTTGCAGTACCACATCCTCTGTTTGTATGAGTGTATTTGAGAAGTGCCAGTACATAGTCTTATCCTTACAGTGTAATGTGGTTCATGTTACTGTTTGTACGCACTAAATGTCTTGTTAAACCCTGAATATTAAACAGTCCTCCATGTATTGTGTTTGCGGTCACAGAGGAGGAATAAAAGTCGTCGTCTTGAATGATGTTGTCTCTCCACTGGTGCTCATGAAGGCTACAAGCAGCCATGTGTGAGAGTCAGCCAACTAAAGTTTCATGTCCAAGCAGACAAATAGAAGCTTGTTTTGAACATAAAAGGCACTTTTACACTATATGTATTTCTGAAACCACCCGTATTAAGATGATGCACCAACAACAAGAATCAGGATCAAGCAGTGTATATCTAATTGAGCTGTGCAAAACATGATTGAGCATTGACTTCCTGTTTAATACTTGCAGCTTGTGTACCAAGTGGTTTCATAGTGTGATGTCCTCATGACCGCCTTTCATCACGCCTGTGGCAGAGGAAACATGTTCTCGAGGTGTTGATCAGACCGTTTTTTTTTTTAATGGCTCCTCCATTTTACCTGAAGCCATCTGAAAGATATGTTTATGTGGCACTTTTCATAATTCCTGCTGGCAGCAAGCAACTACTGAAAAGCCACTTAAGGTATCTAACTCTGAAAGCTGAGGGTCCTTCTAAGCTGGAGTCTGGGCTCTGAAAAAGTGCTCAGCTTTGAGTGCAATCAAGAACTTGTATCCTGATAGAATAGTCAACCATTCTTGTTCTAACCAATCAGTGACGTCATCCATTGGTTTGTCATCTGCTGTTTTGAAGCCTCAAGTTTGGCATTCGGCTGCCGCCATTTTAGTTTTTTGGAGCCAGAAGTGACCATATTTGGCCGAGCTGTGGAGGAGTGAGGGGTGGATCAGACTGAGGGCACTGGGCCCGCCCACTTATACCGAAAACCTGACTGCATCCTAGGCATGTCAATCAAACCAGACTCCCCTCCAGACATACCTCTCTTTGAGGCCTAATATCTAATTAATTAAAGGAATATTTTGAGAAGTACCACCTGTATTGGTCCTGATCTGAAGGAGTGAATTTAACAAATGACACCATAATGTCTTGTGGAATTTTTTTTTTATTGACTTTTGTATTTCATGGGAGAAGTTGAATGAAAGTCTATTGGAGCAATAGGTTTTCAGAGTCAGCCCCTAGTGGTCCTCAGAGGTATTGCACTTTAAAGTATATTATTCTTATTCTTATTTTCAGACCTGGAGTGAGTTAAGTTGGATGTTTACACCTGCGACGAGTTTAAGTTGTAGCCTGTTTCTAAGTCTGTGACCACCAGCGTTCGTCCAGTTCAGAAACAAGCGGTTTGACCAGTGTGATTCTGGCCAAAGAACGTATATCCCTGTGTTAATTAGGCCTACATGGTTTGAATGTGATCAGGCGATATAATGCTCGTCCTGCTGTGGGCCCAGATGGCTGTACCTGCTCTTCTTCTCTCATCTCCATCTTCCTCTCTCTTTCTATTTTAAGAGATAAAATTAACTTTTTTAATCCCACAGTGGGGAAATTCCTCATGCTCCTCATCTTGTCCTGCATCCTTCTCAAAACTGAGCCTTGACTGATGCACTCTTTTCATTTTCGTCTGTCTGTGAATGTAAACACAAGGTCAATCGATTTAAAAAAAAATATATATATATATTGCAATGAAAATTAAACTCTAAAGGGGTACTTTATTTGAACATGCATTTGAACTAATCCGGGTTGTGTCCTGCCCAATAATACCAATTTGTCTTCGCCAATATACAGTAGAAAATATATTGACTCCTGAAAATGATTGTTCTCCTTTGAGGAACTCTGTAAATGGATATGTCTCTTGATATTTCCTATTTATTTCTGTTAGTTAAGGAAAACTCAATTGTGTCCACAGTTTCTAAACCACATGTTTATTCCCGCTCAGCTGCTCTGGTCCATCAGTTTTGTGTTTGTCCACCTCAGCTATGATACACTGCCAATTAAAGGAAGCACTCAGTGATGTGACACTTTAAGTGATGCACTTAGTGCCTATTTATCTGTGGATGGATGTGGTTATTGTCCAGACTTTGGTGCTTGTTGGAAAAATTACTCGAGAGGCTTGGTTCAGAATCAAACACATCGGACATTTTATTCTCGCAAGAAGGAGCAACTACATGCACCCTCAAGAGAGGTGTCCAGCAGTGCTCCCCCCCAGCAGAGTTCTCTAACGGGGCTCCCCCATCCCCCCAGCAGGGCTCTACAGCAGGGCTCTTTTCCCCAGCAGGTCCTCTCCTCCGCAGTCCTCTCGCAGTCCTTCCTCAGCAGTCCTTCCTCAGCAGTCCTTCCAGCCGGGCTCTCCCCAGCCTGGTTTCCCCAGCAGTCCTCGTCTTCCCAACCCAGTCCTCTTCCTTAGGGCAGCTTTCATACAGTGTGACAGTCACCCCCATTCCCTTTGTACCTGCTTTCGTATGGTAATACAGAGTTGGTTGTAGGTCACAAGATAAGGGAGTCGTCAACTAGATGCGGAAAGAATCACTTGCAAATAAGACGGAAAACAAAGAGACTTTCCGGAGCCACGATGCAAACAAGAGGAAGAGACAAATCCTTTTTTTTCCATCAGTGCTGCTCAGTCTATAGTGGTATGAATATGTCCATGTTACTAAACAAGTAAATAAAATCTACATACATCATCTGTAAACACAACCTATGTGAAACGGATTTATACATTTCTCTGCTATTTATTTTTGTCACTGATGTGTTTCTATATATTTTGTTACTGAATTAGCCTAAATTTTCTCCACATTTCAGTAAAGGGTTTAATATATAAGCTATATTTGGTTAGTGTGTCCTGGCTAAACGTGTGGCCTCTACTGATAATGATAATGATAATGATGCGGAGTTTGCATGTTCTCCCTGTGCTTGCGTGGGTTCTCTCCGGGTTCTCCGGCTTCCTCCCATCATCCAAAAACATGCACCTCAGGTCAGGTTACCTGGCGCCGCGCTAGTGGCAGCCTGCTGCAGCAGCTCCCCCCTGAGAGCCCCCCTGCTGTAGCGAAGAAATTTCCCCTCAGGGATTAATAAAGTGAAATAAAACAAAATAAAAATAATAAAACAAAATAAATGAAACTCTTAGACCGTTTATAACTTTCATGAGACTCCGCTTGCTTTTGGGGGCTTTTGGTTTTAGTTAACTGCGGTTAACCAACTGATGGCAGCTGATGCGTCAACACGACATCTAAAAACCGGAAGAGAATCGGAGTTTCAGACACTCTTCAAAGATACGTTTGTCAGATTAAACAAACAAAATCCTCAATTCAGGGTCTGTTTACATTGAAACATGTTTTAATTTTACAGCCTGTTCGAGCGGACGGTGTTTCAGACTGTTTAGTTCCGTTAATATCCCATAATGTGGGAGTGAACAGAAATCAGTCAGTTAGTGAAGTTACATTTATTATTATGATCTATTGACAATAGGCCGCTGTTACATTATACAGTATACATGTACTTTGTTCACGTTGGTTGAGTTACTTACCAGCTGAGATAGTGAAGTGAAAACAAAAGGAGCGATTTAAAGAAGAAGAATGATGTCACCGACCGGAAATGTTTTAAACAAACAAGTTTTTTTTTTAAATGTTTTTTTAGGCTTTTTAGGCTTTATACAGTATATCTCTAGATAGTTTTGATAAAACCAGGACACATCTAACTCTAATTAAGTATTGAATTTTCTTCACATTTCTAAATAAATAAAGACATTTCTGCGAGTCTTGATCTGAATCCTATCAAACATCTATAGAGCTGAAACATGCAGTCTGGAGAAGGAACCCTTCAAACCTTTGCATTGATCGCCTCTGAAGAAAATATTATTCAACCATCTCATTACTTTTTATTAATGCCATTTTCATTTGTTGTTTTTATTCAAAATATTCTGTTGACTCAAAACCCAAAACCAAACTTTTTTTTTATTAATATCATAATTTTATTTTATTATCGACTATTTATTGACCACTTGTGTTAAACATCTGTTGCTGTGATTATGAATATCATTATCGTGACTATTGTTTTGATAAGTGTACTGACTGCTTTTAAAAACAAATATTGCTTTAGGATATATTCTTCCTGTTCTTGGACTGTGCAGTGTAATATATTAATTCATAACATAATTAATTCACAGAAAGAAAAGAGGTTAAGGACTAAAAGCACCTTAACAATGATACGTGAAAGCACCCTGGACATCAGGACTTCCAGGGTTTGTAATAACAGGAATCTCCCTTGTTTTCTGGTCTTTTATTGAAGCATTTTTTTAGTCGGACACAGTCACCCATATACAAGTGAAGGCACACAACACTGATGTCATAAGAAGTGAACCAGTGTTCTCGGTGCTGCCAATGTACTGACCCAACGGGGGGAATAAAAAGAAACTGCAGGAGAACATTGTGACTACTACAACACAAGCGTTATCTAATAAATGAATGGCGAGAGCATCAAATCAAATTTACTGCACGGCCTAAAGATGATCTCCTCCTACAATAAGAACGGGAACGGGACGGGACGGGAGAGAAAATCTTCACCATGTCTTCACCCTTTATGTGTGGCCTTTCTGCCAACAAGTCTCCTTCTCAGCATCTGAGCTCCTTGTGGAGGACCTCCTGCTCCTCCGGGACCACCCTGACCTCCTCGATACCTGGCTGCTCTATGACGAATGAAAGCGGCCATGAGGGTTGGGTTGGAACGAAGGATGTTGAGGACTTGCTGCTGCTGCAGCGGTGACCTCGGGGAGCGCAGCGTTCACAGGAGATCTTGTAGTGCTGCCTGGGGAATGTTTCCTGATCCGGCAACACTTGCTAATGAAACGGGCGCCCCTGCCACCCCTTGGCCTTGTTGCTGGCCTTGTTGCTGGCCTTGCTGCTGGCCTTGCTGCTGGCCTTGTTGCTGGCCTTGCTGCTGGCCTTGCTGCTGGCCTTGTTGCTGGCCTTGTTGCTGGCCTTGCCCCGGCATGGGCCCCTGGCCCTGATTGGGTTGTTGCTGCTGCTGGGGCGGGGTGGCTGGACCCAGACCAGGTTTTCCCAGGGACTGGTGGAGAGGAGAAGCTCCAGGCGGTCTGGGGTTGTATGGAGGCAAACCACCCGGATGTTGCTGCTGCTGGAGCTGCTGGACATTGGGAGGCTGCTGCTGGATGTGAGGCACCATCTGCTGCTGAGGAGAACTCATCATCCCCCCTCCACCGACTGGCTGAAACTGATGGAGATGGTGTTGAGGGGGAAGTGCACCACCTTGCTGCTGAACCTGCTGCTGCTGGCCTGGAGTTCCCATTCCCCCCATCCCGACCCCCTGCTGCTGAGGAAGAGCAGGCATGTTGCCCTGGGTGGGTGTCTGTGGGGTAGGAGGCTGCGTGCCAACAGATGTAGGAGTACCAGGACCGGTTGCTCCGTTGTTGGCTCCCGGAGAGGGCAGACCATTACCCCCAGGTGCTCCTCCAGGAGCGGGCTGGCCCACTCTCTGCATAATGGGCGCCCTCCTTCTCAGCATCTGAGCCTGCTGCGGCCTGTGTTGCAGCTGCTGCTGGCGAAGCTTGTGCTTGATGTTGAGGCAGAACGGCACTGGGCACTTATTCTCCTGACAATGCTGAGCGTGGTAGCAGCACAACGCGATGAGCTGCTTGCAGACGGGACAGCCGCCGTTGGTTTTTCTCTTGCAGCCTTTTGTGTGCTGAACGACACGTTTCATCTTCTGACAGGACGGCAGAGAGCAGTTTGAATTTCTGCACTGACACGCATGGACGAGGGACTGGATGCAGCGCTGGATGCTGAGACGGCGGGAGTCTCTGGGGCTCTGAGTGGGGGGGGCAGCCTGGGGGGCAGCCTGGTCTTGTGGGCTCTGAGTGGGGGGGGCAGCTTGGTCTTGTGGGCTCTGAGTGGGGGGGGCAGCCTGGTCTTGTGGGCTCTGAGTGGGGGGGGCAGCTTGGTCTTGTGGGCTCTGACTGGGGGGGACAGCCTGGTCAGGACTCTCATCTGATTTCTCCATCTGGTGTTCGTGGCCCTCAGTGTTGTAACCTGGTGACAGAGGACATGAATCACAGATACAAATACTAACGCTGAATGCTGCAGGTTGTATCGTGGCATCACCAACACTGTCTGACCTGCAAACTCTGCTGTAGTGAAACAAGGCAACAAGTCACCAAACAAAAACCGGCAGGGACATTTGAGTAATTGAACATTTTCTTTGAATAAAGTTGAATGAATTTACCTTCAATAAGATGAGGATAAACAATAATTCTGCACATCCCAGAACCGTACAAGTTAGGCTATATAGTAACTGATTTAAAACTTCTTTTTTTCTCAAAAAACACCAGGTGGACGTCACTATCTGTATCAGCACTGTTGATACCAGACACACAAACAGACCTTCTGGCATGAATACCATGTATTTTATTTTATTTTATTTTCCTTCCTCTGGGGTAATTGATGTCACTTAAAATACTACTTCAAAAATATAAATTGATCAAAACTTTCAAATCAACACTGAATTATGAATCTGCTGACATAAGTGTGTAAACCTCTCCAGCTGACTCGCCATATGAAGCCTCTGTAACACCATCAGTGTTTCAGCGTCTCTCTGAGCCGAAGCTCCTCTTTAACTTCACATTAAATGTTTCCGTTTCCGCTTTCAGTCCTAATTTTAGGGAAATAATCCACTTTTTTTTTTTTTTTTTTTTTTTGTGCGGGAAAAAGCGCTTCATTCACAGCGACCTGCGGCTAGCAGCGCCGGCTAGCGTGTTAGCATGCTGAGTCATAGCGAGGCCCCGAGCGGAACAGAACCGAAACTGAAAACAGACCGAGCCGGATGTTTTGGTCGGGTTTAATTTAACACACCGTTTGTTTTCAACGAGCAGAACAAAACGGACCTGCCATTGATAGAAAACACTCGATGTTGACGTAATCACAAGACGGTGCTAACAGTTAGCTCCGGCACTTACCTAACCCCGTCTGGAAATAATCAGATTTAAGTCCACTTCCTTCTCACACTAAATTCGCTCCCCGAATATTTGATTAATTTTTTTTAGACTTTTGATTATCTAAACAATGTGCTGTGGTTCCATCGGGGTTTTTACTGAAGTCACAAACAAACTTGATCCTCCGCCACAAACATAAAAGCCCACCTGGACCAGGAGGAAGTTTAGGCTCAGTTTGTAATGACGAGCTGAAACAGCTGACGTCATGTTACGGTTCGTTTCGTTGGTATTTAGAGGCCGCTTAGATAACCGCTTTAACTTTCCAGTCAGACACACAAACTATACCGACTAAACGTAAAACTATAAACTAAATACATACTAGTTGCAGCGTGCAGTCACTTACCGCGCTGTGCTGCTTCCTTCCCACCAGTCCGGGCTCGTCGCTGCCTGGCGCGTTCACGTACGTGAACGAGCACGCTGCGGGACAGCGCGTCATCTCTAGTGGGCGGGGCTTGTTTGAATAACACCGGAAGAAGAGTCAGCATGCTGAAGAACTTTTTTTTTTTTTTTTTTTTTCCAGTCCTGTTATTATTTAGTCAGACCGTGACACAGCACCGGCTGTCAGCACCCGGCAACCTCGGGCTACATTACTAGTTACTACTGTTCATTTTAAATAGCCTTGAGCCGATGTTTACATTTTGAATAGTTCCACTATCAGCTTTTTTTTTTAAAGTTTTAAACATTATTTTTTTGTACCTCGGAGGGTGCTGACGAGGCGGCTCACCCAGCTCCACAGAGCGGACAGACCTGAGGCAGAAGCAGAAATACACACTCGTGTTCTTGAGATCTTGAGATCATTACAGCGTTTTTCTGTGCTACCACATCAAATCAGGCTTTAAGGGGGAGCACACCGTGACCTCTGACCTTTAACAGATAACTTTAAATTAACTCACCAGTTAAAGAGCAGAAGAGACGAATCGGCCATCGGATCAGAGCTGGAAGAGCTGCAGGGAAATCAAACCACTGTCAGGATACCAGATTGAGATATTAAAGGGATTTATAGAGAACTATTTCTCATTGCAGGCTAAAATGAATATAAAATTATTCACATTTAATACAGTCAGATCCTTAATTAAATCAATTGAACACAATTAATGTGTTGACAAAAGCTCTACCAATGCTGGCTCCTGATTGGCTGAATGTAAGAAACTCTGCTGATATAAGTTTGATCCTCACTGGACACATTTCAGTCATTCAACAAACCACCAGAAAATTATAGTTTAACCACCCAAAACAACTTTTCATTTTTAAAGTATCTAAATGTGAACATTTTTACCCGTACTGTTTGAACACACAGATGGGAAAATTTGATTTTACCATTACATGGAGTCTGAATCACAGAAAGTGTTCCTCCATTAAAAATCTGCAGTTGGGATAACAGAGAACCGACTGATCTAAAGACCTTTTATGGTTTTCAACATTTCACCATATATATATTTCACACTGCATGATATTATTGCTCTGTTCTACAGACACTTGTTTTCCAGATGTGATTAAAAATAGCCACACTGGAATGATGATAATTTATATTACAGAGTGTGTAATGATCTGTGGATGAACCAAGAAATGCACTATTTATTAAACATTTAATTAAAAAAAAGTGTTGCTTCCGGCAACAGCTTCATCAGAGTCCTTCTCACACTGACACTCCATTTCTCTGCAGCTGGCAGAGCGTCAGCCGACGATCACCAAATGATCACTGGTTTACTTGCATTTGGTGAAAAATCAACTCAAAGTAAAGGAGAAACGGTTTTTAAATGGCCTCAAAGCTAATTTTTCTTATACTGCAAATTTTGGCACCTTTAAACTGAAAAATTCCCTTATACAGCAGCAATAATCTAATATTGGTGAGTGGTGGTCTGGCCCATTCAGAAATTGGAAAGTGAGACATACTTGCCAAATAATAATAAAAAATAGACTTCCTGATCTTCAGTTACCATGAAATTCCTCGCAGTGCTGCTCAGATTTGTTGAATTGACATTTATTCTGTGGAAAATCGCAAAAATATGAAAGAGGAAACGCAAGTATTTTTTCCAATGGTACAAACATACTTTATTGTACAATTAATTTATTGGCAAAAAAACAATCAGACCACCAAAATAACTTAAAAAAAAAGAAACTAATGAAAATGGAGCAACAGTTATTTTTGCTTTCTCTCAGCAAGCACCGAAATTGTTAACAAGTGGAACAAAAAAAAAAAAAGTGGTCAAAGATTCCATTTGAATACTAAACAAATATTTAAATAGTCTTCTTTCCAGTCTCTCTTTAGGAAAAGAAATGATAAAAACAAAACTATTTGTTCAGTTGCCATCAGTTTGTACAGTGATTCAGTATGTTTACAACTATATTCATGTACATGAAACATTTCTTCAAAAAGGATGGTCTAATATACTCCACGGCCTCCCCAGTCCAAACTGAATGACTGTCTGCAGTGTCTTTTTGCTTCACCATAACATCTTTAATACAAAACAAAACATGTTTTTATCTAATAATTCCTGTAGCTTCAAGTTTTATTTCCAAAAAATAAAATTAAATAATATATCTATATATAAAAGACAGTTTTTCCTTGTTTTTTTTTCTTATAAAATAAGTCTCAAGATATATTGCCACCTGGTTCTGATGCGTTCCCTCCCCATACCCAGCAAGCCCAACCTTTCGAGAAAAATAGTGAGCATGTGAATATTGTGTCTTCAGTCCTCTCCATAAAAAGCTAAACAACCAAATTTTTTTTTTTTTAACTCTTTCAGATCACACCTCTAACCAACCCCCTGCTTCGGCTCTGTTACTTCGTGCAGGTTTCCCGTCTTAAGTTTTGAGATTGTTCAGGTGTGTGACTTGTTGCAACAACCCCCTTCCTCCTTAAAACCTTGTCAAAAATACACAGAAAAAGGCGCATTGGTGCTTGTGACCTACTACACCCCATACTGTACATTTTAGAAAAAAATTCTCAATACTGTACATTAGCTCAGGAGCACTTCTGTAGTTTTTTAGTTTTTTTTTGTTTTACACATACAGCAAATATCCAATCAAACGAGGGGGGAAAAACAAGCAGCAGAAAATAATTCCTCTGCTCGTAAGGTTTTAAAGTATGTACACTTTTTTTTTTTGTCTTTTTTTTTTTTTTTTTACATCTTTCACTTTCATTACAAAAAAAAAACAAACAGTATCTAAGTCCACCATTTCTTAATTTGTACAGTACTAACAATGTGGCTGAGAGGCAGTCATGATGATGAGGAACAAAAGGGGGAAGAAGTGTCGAAGGGGAAGCTGATGGGATCAAGGACACAGGCAGGATTTTCTTAAACGTCCGCAGCCCTAAAACAAGAAACGGTCTTTTCTCCGTGTCACAGTTCAGAAACACGGATGTAATATATATGTACACAACCTTTTAAACATCGGGCAGCTCGCCGCGGGTAAAAGACGCCCGCCCGCAGCTGGACGATCAGACAGTTCATCCCTCCTTGTTTTGTGTCAGGTGGTGGGGAAGGGTGGGTGGGGAAAGCAAAGTGTGCACATTCACCGGAAGGGGGTGGGGAGGGCGGGGGTGGAGAGGTGGCCCGTGGGTGCAAGGACTTCTCTCTGTGCTGCAGATGTGGCCATTGTTTGCAGAAAAATACGACCAAATCCACAGCCAGCGTCACCCGCTGCCCAGAAACACTGTTAAGGTTTAATTCAAACCTATAAACCCTGACAAAAAAAAACAAAGCTCAGATAGCTGTCAAAAAACACACCCTCCCACCCACCTAATCAAAGAAAATAAATTCTATATATGCGAATTGCTGCAGTCACTACAGTGAATTTACAAAATGTACATTTCTGTGAAAAACTGTCCAGAAGACGACTCCTGTAACGGAAGATATGTTGATGCTTGTTTTACGATTCATTTGAGGGAACAAAGTAATAATATAGAAATAAAATAACGTACTCTCTGCAAAATAGATACAATCATGACTGGGTATTTGAGGAGGAAAACAAAACCATAAAAAAGGTACATCAGGTCAACTCACTAATTTTTAGCCACATTTAAAATCTTAAAAATATTCATAAAAAGGCAAAATTCTCAGTCCCCAAAAATATTGTGTCATATACTTAAGGAAGAAATATCTTCAACCTGAAACACTGCCCTTCCACCTTTTTGTACACAATTGGCAAAAATATATAGATATATATTAACAGCAATAACTTACCATTGTTTTAATTTATTCATTTATTGACTTCTAAGATTGATGTTGCATCTCCCATAGGAAGGAAGCTTCAGTTCATATTTATACATCACAAAAATATTTAAATAAAAAATAAAAACTTCTAAAACCCCAAAGCCGTAGTCCGGTCTCGCTCTCCTTTCATGGCAGTTTGTCATTTGGGGCAACAGATCAGAGCATCAAGACTGACAAGACAGTATGGAGTCAAGGCTACATAAGGTTGTGGTTCATGTTCGTCCCCAGCTCCTGGTTGTTGTTGCTGCTGTTGTTGTTGTTATTCCCACCCAACATGTCCGACTGTCCTCCCTGCCCTCCGTGCAGCCCCGTCATCCCGCTCAGTTGGGACATAATGGAGTTCTGGTCTGAGCTGAACTGACTAGGATCCACTGAACTACCTGCTTGCTGCTGCTGAGACAACGCTTGCTGCTGGGCCTGTGGGTGTTGGGGCGGTGCCATACTGGGGTGATGTTGACCCAGATGGCCCGGATGGGGTGACCCAGTCTGGGTCTGCGGGGAGATGCGATGAGGCGAGGGCTGGGGCTGCGATTGGGAAGAGGGCTGCATGCGTGGGGACGGGCTGGAGTGCGGAGGCTGCGACTGCGGCCTCGGTGAGGGCTGAGGCGACCTGACCTGACTGCTGAGCGATCCTGCTGGACCGAGTCCTCCCTGCCCCTGGAGGTGAGGATGGGGAGACTGGGCCATCTGCTGCTGGGGACTCATGGGACTGCTATGCTGTGCTGGAGAGCCTCCTCCAAGGTGCTGCTGCTGCTGCAGGAGCCTCTGGTGGGTGTTCTGGTGAAGCATGCCTTGTGACGTCTGCGGCAGCGGAGGCCCTCCTCCTCCTCCTTGCGGTTGTTGCCCTGGACCTGATCCACCTTGTCCAGGCTGGAGCGGGGGTCCTCCAGCACCTCCGCCAGGCCCGACGCCTTGTCCTTGAAGACCACCCATTGCATTTTGCTGCTGCTGTTGTTGTTGTTGTTGTTGTTGTTGCTGCTGCTGCATCTGCATATGATGCTGGAGCCTTTGCTGGAGCGCCGCAGCTACTTGTGACATGGAGTTAGAGTAGCCTTGCTGCTGCCCTAGCTGTCCAGGCCCACCCTGTGGTCCTCCCTGCTGTTGCTGCTGGGGAACCCCTACACCTCCACCGGCAGGCTGGGGCTGAGAGGAAGGGGGCATCCCTGGCTGTCCCTGGCCAGGCTGCATGAAGCCTTGCTGGCCCGGCTGCTGCTGCTGGAGTCCTTGAGGCTGCTGGAACTGGCCATGGTTTCCCATTTGCTGCTGCTGCTGCTGTTGTTGCTGTTGTTGTTGCTGCTGCTGCTGCTGCAGGTGTCTTCTCATCAACAACTCTCTGAACTGTGGAGTCATATTGGTAATGCTGCCTTGTTGCCCTGCTTGCATCACTCCCTGTTGTTGTTGTTGTTGTTGTTGCTGCTGCTGCTGCTGCTGCAATGCAGCCATTTGCTGTTGTTGTAGATTCCCAGGCAACATGGGGCGTTGTTGTTGCTGCTGCTGCTGCTGTTGTTGTTGTTGTAGCTGCTGAAGCTGAGCCATGGTGGGCATATTCCCGCCCCCTGCTCCACCCTGAGCTATATTCATCCCCGGCTGACCTGCCTGGTTCACATTAACCTGCTGTTGTCCATCCATAGTAGCAAGCTGGTTGGCTCCAGGCCCTCCTACACCAGGCAACCCTCCAGTAGCACCTTGGAACCTCACACCTCCAGGACCTCCTTGTGGAGGACCTCCTGCTCCTCCGGGACCACCCTGACTTCCTTGATACCTGGCTGCTCTCTGACGAATGAAAGCGGCCATGAGGGTTGGGTTGGAACGAAGGATGTTGAGGACTTGCTGCTGCTGCAGCGGTGAGCTCGGGGAGCGCAGCGTTCGCAGGAGATCTTGTAGTGCTGCCTGGGGAAGGTTTCCTGATCCAGCAACACTTGCTAATGAAGCAGCCGCCCCTGCCACCACTCCAGATACACCCATCACCTGCATCAACCCTCGGTTTCCTGATTGAGGCGCTTGCTGCTGTTGTTGGGCAACTGCTGGCTGTTGCTGTGGAGCCATGTGACTCATCAGGCCTGGCCTTTGTTGTGGGTTCATGGTTGGTCCTCCAGGGCCCCACTGCTGGTTTGTTGGCTGAAGCTGACCACCTCCTCCCTGCTGCACCTGATGGAGCTGCTGTTGAACTTGAGGTGGCAACTGCGACTGAGGGCCAACTGGCTGCATCCCAGCTAGCATTCCTTGCTGCTGTGGGTCTAACATAGTCCTCCCAACAACTCCCTGTGCCTGCGGGGGCATGCCCTGGGCCCCAATGTGGGGCATTCCCATTTGGGCCTGGCTGTTCTGGTGGTGAGCATGTGGGGATATCATGCCGCCCTGTCCCAAGCCACGTATCTGCGCTTGGACCTGAGCCATCTGTCCCATCTGTCTCTGGTTCTCTGCTAGGCGCTGGATTTTTAGGGCTGTCTCTACAGCAGCCAGGGGGGGCCCTTGTTGCTGGCCTTGCCCCGGCATGGGGCCCTGGCCCTGATTGGGTTGTTGCTGCTGCTGGGGCGGGGTGGCTGGACCCAGACCAGGTTTTCCCAGGGACTGGTGGAGAGGAGAAGCTCCAGGCGGTCTGGGGTTGTATGGAGGCAAACCACCCGGATGTTGCTGCTGCTGGAGCTGCTGGACATTGGGAGGCTGCTGCTGGATGTGAGGCACCATCTGCTGCTGAGGAGAACTCATCATCCCCCCTCCACCCACTGGCTGAAACTGATGGAGATGGTGTTGAGGGGGAAGTGCACCACCTTGCTGCTGAACCTGCTGCTGCTGGCCTGGAGTTCCCATTCCCCCCATCCCGACCCCCTGCTGCTGAGGAAGAGCAGGCATGTTGCCCTGGGTGGGTGTCTGTGGGGTAGGAGGCTGCGTGCCAACAGATGTAGGAGTACCAGGACCGGTTGCTCCGTTGTTGGCTCCCGGAGAGGGAAGACCATTACCCCCAGGTGCTCCTCCAGGAGCAGGCTGGCCCACTCTCTGCATACTGGCCATCCTCCTTCTCAGCATCTGAGCCTGCTGCAGCCTGTGTTGCAGCTGCTGCTGGCGAAGCTTGTGCTTGATGTTGAGGCAGAACGGCACTGGGCACTTATTCTCCTGACAATGCTTAGCATGGTAGCAGCACAACGCGATGAGCTGCTTGCAGATGGGACAGCCGCCGTTGGTTTTTCTCTTGCAGCCTTTTGTGTGCTGAACGACACGTTTCATCTTCTGACAGGACGGCAGAGAGCAGTTTGCATTTCTGCACTGACACGCATGGACGAGGGACTGGATGCAGCGCTGGATGCTGAGGCGGCGGGAGTCTCCGGGGCTCTGAGTGGTGGCGGCCGCCTGGTTGCTACTCTCATCATCCAAGCCAAGGCCTAACTTGTCCATCTTGTGCTCGTGGCCCTTAGTGTTGTAACACGTGATGCAGAGGTCGTAATCCTGTAACAGACGACATGAATGGAGGTTAACAATGTAATGAGCTGAAGACTTTATAGTGGCATAGTAAAAAAAACATTATTATCGAGATATTTTCTTTCAAATCAGACCCACTATGACAACCGGCTTTCCCCGACTTACCTCACAAACGGTGCAGTGGAAGCGAGTCTCTACGTGGTGCTTGCACTCATTGCAAGTGTAAACAAAGCGGTCCTGACTTTGGTTATGCAACTCCACCAGCATGCACGTGGAGCTCCACATTGACCTCCGCAGCGAGCTGAACTCGAGGTGTTTGTCGCGGGCCAGAGTCAGGAATGCATCACGACCATCCATGAGATCACATGCCATCAGGGGATCCGGGTCTGAAATGGGGGGCAAGGCATTTGCCATGGGGGCCGCAATCAGTCGGATCACAAAAAACACCTAGGACAGGAAAAGGAAAGGAGAAAAGATGAGGGGCAGGTGATCTACTCCACTTTATGCCAGCAGTTGTGCCAGAATTCCAAGTAGTAAAATCGAGAAAATCAAGTCAATAATTTATTTATTTTTTACGCCGCTCATTTTACTCTTTCTGTAAATAACACAAATGTGATAAGCTGAATGCATTTAGAAGCAATCAGCCCAGATCACTCCGCTTCAGCCAGGCCATGTTTACATGCGTTCCCACTGCAGCCTCACAGCAGGAGATACTTAAAGTAAAGTAATGATTGATAACAGGACCGACCACAGCTGACCCACAACGATCTCCTCTGCAGCTGAACTCGTGTGCAGGAGTTCAGAGAGAAGTCTGTGTTCGGCTCTCAGCACTTTTATGGCTTCAACCCGAATCTCTCTGGTTTCGAGGGAACTTTTATTTGCGTGTTCCCGTTTGTAATTTCAGGTATCTGCCTTATTCTAGAGTTTCATAATCATTTTAGTGATGTGAGGATGTATTAAGTAACTGCTTATGCAAACCATTTCCTCTCTTGCTGCTTCACATTAAAAGTTCCACTGGCGAACTGACAGGACACTTTTATTGTGAAGAATTTGAAGGAAACTCGATGTGTTTCTCACAGAGTTAGTGGAGCTTCAACAGCGTTTCAGGTAAGACACTCTACTTTTTTGTGTCATTTGCTCATCCTACCTCTTTGTGTTTTTCCATAGTGGCATAGAGTTTCTGTGAAAGGTCATTGGAGACATTGGGCATCCCTGGCTTCTTCTTATTGGCTCGGCTCAGGCTGCTCTTGTTCTTGCTTGTCTTTTTGTTGTTCTTCTTCTTTGCATTTTTGCTGTCACCTTTTGTGTCCTGCACGAGAAAGAAAGAGGTTAAGAAAACCACAAAAAACATCGGTGATCACATTAACAACAAGCTCATGATGAGGCAACCTTTTTCTCACCCCACTCTCACAGCAATATGTACGTAGACTCAAGGACCATATCGAGTGGTTCATTCTTACATCAATACTCTCATTGGAAGTGCTGTTCTCCTCCCTTTTTCTCTCCTCTTCTTCCTGCTCCAGCTCTTTGATGCTCTCCTCCAGCACATTTGGCCAGAAGTCACCCTCAAAGTAAGGCAGTTCCTTGGCACTGGTCAAACGATCCTCTGTTGCCTGTTTGAAGATATCCTTTTGGGATAAAAAGACAATAAAGTTAAGTGCAATGAATATGATCCACATCAGTCATTACAAGAATATTTACATAGACGTTCTAAAAAGCCTAGATTGCAGAGAGGCTAAACCTAAATCTCAAAAACTACTATTTCTTCCAAACATGGTTTTATACTGCCTTTTTACCTTATAGTCGTGCACTATCCGCTCCGCCACGGCTTTGTCTAGCATCTTCTTGTACCACTCCTGAAGGCGTTTGGGTTTTGGGATCTTCTGATCTGCAGGGTGACAGTGGAAGATGTAGTCGTCCCCTTCACTGGGCGGGCAGGCCCAGATGTGGCCAGTGGTGTAGCTGAGAAGGACGCATAAGAGACCATGAATAATGACCGCAGTGAATCAACCAGTAAAGGAAAACCGTGTCTCAGTAAAGCCTTCTTGTACTCGTAACCAAAATAAATGTTCCAAAAGCACTCACCCTAATTTCCTGACATACTCCAAGTAGCCAATGAGGATTTCATGGTAAACTGCTGTTCTTAGAGTGCGCGGCCGAAAAAAGTGTACACTGTCCAGGTAGGAGATGTAGACTCGCCTGAGTGGGTGAAAAAAAGAGTCATTAAGTGTTTCAATAGGAGACAAAAAAACAATAACAGTACTTTGTGAATAAAATCCTGTTTCTGATATAGTGATATCCTTACCTCTGGTTGGGCTGAGGGCAGTCAGATCCATACTCCTGAACATGCATACCGAAGAAGCAGACGTCGGCTCCATCAATGTCCTCAAATGCAAAGAGGGCTTTTGTCCTGTACGGGAAAGACTCCGACATCTCTCCACTGTCCACAAATCTGCAGACAAAAAACCTGAATGAGCTTACTGTGAAACAAATGTCTGCACAAACTAAAAGGTTATCTAATACTTACAGCGTTTCACATTGAGGAAAATATTAGCTCTATTAAAGCTACTATTAAAAAAATACTTAACTATTCTTAGCTCCTATTTAAACAATATTAGTTTTCCCATCTTACTGAACAGGTCAAATATTCTTAATGTTTCTTCTTTTACATTAAATTCTTTAAAATTCTGTAAAAAAAAAAAAAAGAAAGAAAAAAAAAGAAAAGAAAGAAAGGCCAGCAGCTGTTTCCTTATTCATCACATTGACTGTGAACATATTTAGATGAGCTGGGAAGGAGCGAGTCATGGATCTGACTGGATCCGAGGACACTACGCCCACCTACTGATAGTGGGAAACCTGACTGCACCACAGGCTTGTCAATCAATCAGACACGCCCCTAAAAATACTGCTTTCTGAGGTCTAATATCTAATTAATGATGGGATTATTTTCAGATGGACCACTTTAAAACTAATAACAAGGAGTACATTTCGAGAATGACACCATTAGGATTTGTGAAAAATGTTTTATTGACTTTGAATTTCATAAACAAAAGTTGAATGGGAGTCTATGGATCCAGAGCCTTTTTGGAGCCGACTCCTAATGGTCCTAGGTGGTATTGCAGTTTAAGGCACTTCTGCATTGGCCTCACTTTTCAGACCTACAAGCTACTTCCACTTTTATGGTCTATAGATTGACTAAGCTGTGAGGTTACATTAAACCATAATTTGCTACGTTTATTAATTTATTTTACAAAAAAAAAATGCTATTGTGAGCAAACCAGACAGGTATCTCCAATTCTGGGTGCCAAGAGTGCGTCTTCTTCCGTTACCTGGACTTCATGCCTGGTTTAACCTCCACCACTTTGTCAGAGACGTGCACGACACGGATGAAGACCTCTCCGGCCTCCGGGTGTGTCTGACGCTTCAGGAAGTCATTCACCCTCAACTCCAGATAACTGCCCAGCCTCGTCTGGGGCAACCCTGTCAGACAGCGAGTCAACAAACTGTTTATTCCCACTCTACATGTCGGTCTGCTTCTGACAAAGTGCAGTTCAGTTACAAAGCTCGCATGTCAGAGGAAAACTAATCTGAACGGTAACTTTACTGATTTTATGTAATGCCTTTGGTCAAGCAGTGATACAGTTTAGATTAGAGTCTTAAGTTGGTAAATGGTGATAACCTGAAAACAGTGAGTCAGACTGATGATTGGGTCGAATAAGTAGACCAGTATCCAGTATGAAAGTGTATAACAACATTTTGATGAAATAGGATGGGAGCTTTGCCACTTACTTTTGGCAGAATACTTGTTTTCTTTCCTCGTCTTGTTGGTCTTCTTTAAGCAGCCATCACAGACAAAACTGTGGTACAGCAAGTAGAAAAACAGAAGTCGAGTCAGTTGAATTTATTGAATGATAACTTTCCCGTAAATCTTGAGAACGACTGGAAACCGAAAAATCTACTCACCCTGATGGCCAGATTGTTTCATGGTGCAAGACACAGATCTGATGCATTCTGCGGCCACAGTCCAAACATTCAACAAGCCTGAAAACAGGGACAGAAGTTACAAGTTATACACGTTCTGCACGTCTGTGAAACAAATTGGGTTTCATCTTTTTTGCCCCGGAAGCGCCGGGACATTAAACACGGTGGGCAGTTGACTTACAGCTCAGGGTCCAGTGTGTCATTCTTCTTCTTCTCAAACTGCTCCTTGTTAATTGATCTGAAAATATTAGAGGGAGGATGATGATATGTAGAAGAACAAGACAATATGCTCAACATACTGCCAATAAAACCGCTTCAAAGTTATGGTTTAAAACAAGAGGTGTGACACAGTTTCACTTGAAAATAAGAAAATAACCAAAGCAAATAATTGACAGTGGTATACTGCTGTTTAACATGTACCATTATGTAGCTTAACATCAGGTCATAATGTGTCATCTGTAAATAAAGGCTCTTTAAGAGGATACCCTGGGCATCAAATTAATTTGGTGTATAACGTACACACACATATACAGTGATTTTGCAGTAAGATATAAACAGAAATGTAACGTAGCTCAGTTGCTCATGTTCACTTAGAGGTCGGATACCAGAGTGACACCTTGACAGGATTTTGATTACAACAAACTGAGCTCGTGGTGTTCTTCAACTGCTGCTAAATGTTATGGTTTGGTTGTGTAGGAAAGGCAGAAGGACTGCTGAGTGCAGGCTACACTATACATCCAAGTTTAAACAATTAAAATATGATTTAAAGAGTAGGTAGAAAACATTAAAAGGCATGTAGCTATAGAAATAATTGCTGCCAGGTGACTGGATTTAGGTTAAGAAAAGAAAGCTTCAGCTGTCAAAGATCATTCAAGGGACTGATACTCACGTCTGTGGCTGGGTGGGGTCATCGCCCAGGGAAACGGTCTCCCCCTGGATCTCGTTGAAACACTTCTCGCAGAAGTGGTACCTGTCAGCAACAAGCCCAAATTTTGGTGAACTACGCCGTTCCCCACAGCACAGTCAACCACAGACAGCACACGGGAGAGCAGGCACCAAACGGTACAGGACATGGGCAAGGTCAGGGTGCCACAAGTGGAGCAAGCAGGAAGGAGGAGTGCAGTACAGAAAGCAGGAAGTTGTCATCGCAACAGTCAGTCATGAGTTGGGGGGTGGGGGGGGGGGTTTGGAGGTGCATGGTTGGTCAAGGCAAAAAAAGCAAGCCAATGTTGACATCACAGCCAGTGGAAGGGAGGACAGAGAAGAAGTGAAATGGACGGAGAACAAGACGAAGACGAACACAGCAGAGAGCCAAGGCAAAGCACAGATTAGCAATTTGGACAAGAGAGGATGAGCAGCAGCAGCAGCAGCAGCAGCAGCAGCAGCAGCAGCAGCAGCAGCAGCAACAACGACGATGACCCCCGTCACAGCTAACAGAGCAGGAGCAGAGTCAACAGGAGCCAAACGGGAGCAGGAAGTTGTATCACAGGATGGGACACAAACACTAAACAAATGTGAACGTGTAAGCACAGACAACTGCTCAGCTGTTCATTCACGCAGTTCATTTTAAAGTCGGTCCTTTCACATTCCTGTAAGGTTTCCACGGGTGTTTAAAACAACTGAAGACAGGTAGGATGGAAAAACATGTAGGCCGCCATGTTGAAAGAGCAAATTTAAACATTATTTTGGATAATTTCTGTGCCGAGTTCAAGATTTTATTTAAAGGCTCCAATAGAAAAAAAGACACTTTCTCTGCTTTGTTCAGCTTTTTTATGCAAAAAACTAACAAAACACTTTTAAACACTGTACTGAGCTGCTATTTTAAGAGTTGTTTAATGAAGAATGTGACATGAGGACTGACTGTTAAAATGAATTCGGCACCACACAAAGGTATAAAAAATGGGGAACATGAAGTGAAGGGGAGTGTTTAGGGAAACAAAATTATCCAGATCAACATTGCAATAAAACAACTTCCTATCTACATCACATTCTCCGTTTAAATAGTTTGGAATGAATCTCGTCTACAAAGCCTTTACCAACCCATCCTCATCTAGGCTTCCCTTTACCCTCCTCTACTTGATCCCACTTCCCCCCCTCCGTACCTGTTCTGGTAGCTGAAGAAAGCAGCGTCTCGGGGAATAGTGCACAGCTGCTTTCCATAGCAGCACAGTGTCTGAGGAGAGAACTCCAGCTGATGGGAAGAGAGAAAAAAAACAAAAACAGGATGAAGAACATATTTATTTCTAAATCCATCAACAACTGTGGGGACACTGCCCTCTAGTGATCAAGGAACACACGTCAGGAAAAACCTTTCTCTTGCAGGGCTGTATGAAATTCATTGCTACATAACAAAACAATATTACAATAAACTTTAGGTGAGTTTCAGTTTAATCACATTGTGATAGTATCATAAAACTATACTACTGTGTTTTCTTGCATTTTCTATGTTAATGATTTAAAGACAAATGTGAAAAGTTAAGTGTGAATATAGTTTTTAATGAAATAGAAAAAAAAAAGGAAGTGTCATCAGAAACATTCCACCTTTTAATACCAGAGAAGCTCAACTGTGTTTTTTCTGTTTAGGTTTGTTGTGTAAAAAAAAAATCTAATTAGAGCTAATGTCAGGTGCTACTTTGTTTTCCCTCATTGGCCTGTTATTCTGAAAGGCTGGCTGAAGGCTCGACCTGACAATCAGTTTTGTTATTTGTCTGCAAAACCAAAAATAGCCGAGTCTAATGTGAGCTGAAACGTGATATGTCGGTGGTATGCCCGAGGCCAAATTTAACTTTGAACCCACTTCAGCGCTTCCATTTTCAGATGTGAATGAGCAGAGTTCGTTTCTGCATTTGAACCATATTGAAAACTTTCAGACACACCAGCTATATGGTGCAGACACATTATCACCTGACTGACCAATCAGGACTCTCCACCAGAATACTGCTCACCAGTATTGATACTTGTCGTTACTTTAATTCATATGGTTGCGAAATTTAAAGGGATTACATTTAAACTAAGCACACAAGAATGCAATGGGCCATTTGGCCTCTTATTTACTATAAATTGGAAAATGATCGATGCTTCCTAATGATTGTTAAGCAGAGATTTAAAGCTGATTTCTGTTGGTTTTTGTGTGAGATTTAATAATGACTGCCTGTCTATCTTATGTGATTGGTGAAGGAAAAATAAACTCCAGACGGAGGCTCGTGTTAAGAGCAGTGAGACAGGATATGTGCACAGGTCATTTAGATGCTTCAAAACAGGTTCCTTCAGATGAAAGCGTGTGTTTGAAGAGAAGAAGTTATAGTTATTCGCAAACATTTTTAAGTGTAATTCTGTAAAGTTAATGAGTGTAAAGGCCACTTTGTCCAGATTATTCTAAACACCACAAATATATGACATCTCGTCCCCTCGGTACCTCATGACAATTAGAGGCAGGGGAAAAAGTTAGTGGGCAAACAAAATCGCTGAACGTTAAGTGAATGAATGACTCGGATACTACCAACTTGTTTGTACAACAGTTCTGACCAATACCCCCCATCCATTCTATCCAGGTAATTACGCAGCATTTCATCTCACCTTCCTCCCACAACAGTAACCGAGGGTCTGCATCACCGGGTCGATCTCCTGCTCGAAAACCTCGGCCAGCTTGGAGCAGTACTTGTAGACTCGTGATGTCTTGCGATTGTACAGCCAGGCGTTGTTGAACATCAGCCAGATGTCATCCACGTACTGCCAGGGGTCCTGGTACTGACCTACAACCACGACACAAACCGTGGGACGGTGTAGTAAGAAGACTTTTCAAACTGAAGACAGTTGGCTTATTGGGGCATCTATTAATGGGCAAGAAAGATAGGACCAGCTGGTAGCCAGATGTACTGTTTCCACGTAAAAAGCTAAATTAATTCATTTTAAATATGCAAATCATGACTTCCCCAAATCTATCCACAATTTGATTACAGTGAACCCTCGCTATAACGCGGTTCACCTTTCACGGTCTCGCTGCTTCACGGATTTGCATCGTGCATTGTGTTCTGCATTCTGATTGGCTAAACAGTCTCTCCGCTTCTTCTCTACCTGTTTGTCAATAACGTTGCGGTTTAATATGTACACGTACGTAAAACAGCTTGCCAAATTAAAAATAATCGATGGTGGCATGTCGGTTTATAAGAATCTTTTTGCCCAGAAGAAAAAAGAGCGACAACAACTACCGATAACTATGTTCTTCTCTCGAAAAACCACACCTGCACCGCCGGCTTTAGAAGAAAAACCCGCTGCAGAGCGGAGTCAGGATGCAGCAGCTCAGTCAAAAGAGCAGTGAAATACACGAGTCATTATTTGTCCTACTGTACTTTGTATTTGTTTTCATAATCATTTTTCATTTCCTCCCGTTCTAATCCAATGACTCGGGTCGCAGTGGGCCGGTGCCGATCTCAGCAATTTGAAGCCTTCAGTTCGTATTGATGATTAAAATTATTATTTTACAGTACAGTAGTTATTTGTAAAAAAAAAACATTTATACAGTACTTTTATTTGTTAAACAAATGCTTGGGCCTGTAAAAAGGTTTTGTTCTTTGGTTTCAATGTATTATGGAGTATTTCATTGTATAATAATTGTAAAAAAAAAAAAAGGTTACTACTTCACGGATTTCGCCTATCACGGTTTCTATTTGGAACGTAACCCCCGCGATAAACGAGGGTTCACTGTACTTCAAAAAGTGCGTTGTGGTCCATTAAGTTTCCCAGCAATGACCAAACCCTGTAATATGTAGCAGCAAGTACTAACCTGTGTCTAGCTTTCGCTTGATAGTTGATAAGTCCATGGGGTTCTTCACAATGTCAAAGTAGTCCTGCAACATCACACGGTGTTTGTGTCAAAACTGAGCACTTAATTACATATACAAGTAAAATAAGACAATCGGCAATAGTCAAGGGATCATAGATTTCTCTCAGCTCTCATAATCTAAGGGCACGACACCAGCAAGGATGCAGACTTTTAAATTAAGACATATAAACATGTCAGAGAAAGTCAAAAACATTTCAACCTAAGCAGGGGTACTTACAGGTATGCAAAGCAGTTGTGGGTCTACAGGCATCCTGAAGGGCAGAGACTCTGGGTCTTGTCTGTAGAGAGATTCAAGTGTGGGCATCAAGGCCTGACGAAGCTCCTCTGGTTTGAAGACTAGGAAAAAGATGAAGAGGCGACAATGAGATTAAAAGAAGAATTGAAAATGGTCAGTTTTCCACAATTCTTCCTTCAATTAGCCCTTTAGATTTCATGTCAAAAACTGAAAACCACCACATTTGGATCAATAACAATATAGATTCAAATGTTTAAAAAAAAAGCAAAGCTGGTAAAAACATACTCTTCTTTTTCGCTGGGGCCTGTGTTACAGCTGCATCCGAAGTCTCCTCTTCCTCTTTCACCTCCTTCTTCACCTCTGGCTTCCTGTCTTCCGTCTTTATACTCGACGTCTGCATTGTTGTCGATGTATCCATAGGAATTCCTTTACCTCCCTCTCCAGAACACTCTTCCTTTTTCAGTTCGGATTTGATGGGCTTTTCCTCCATCTTGAGGTTGCTGAGCTTCCCTCCTTTGGAGCAGCTGCCAGCGTCGCTCTCGTCCTCCTCATCCTGCTGCTTGACCTCCATCTTGGGGTCGAGGTTGGCGGTGGAGGTGTTTGATGGGGGCTGCTGGGACGAAGTGTCCAAGCTGCTGACGGAAGCTGGCGTCAGAGCCTGACTGTCTGCCGGAAACGAACCCTTCTGGGATAACTAAAGAGAGACGCATAGAAATAGTGAATAGGACATAATCGTGCCTGAAAGGCAACAAAAAAAAACAACTAAATGACAAGATAAAGTTAAGACATAAACATCCTGTGGGGGTCAACAGGTAAAACATAGTTCAAACAGAGTGCGCAGGTTAAATATAACCGAGGCGGTTGGAAAAATGTTTGATCATCATGTGACTTTCAGTACTGTGCAAAGGTTTTTGTGCACAAAACATGTCTCCATCATGTCTATCTTCAGCAATAGTGTGTAAAAATGTGATATAGTTTACATTTCCAAATATTCTTTGATAAATAGTGAAACATTCATGTGCGACCTGCTGTTTAAGAAAGTTACCAAATAAAAGATCACTGCCCCAAAAAGTGCTACGAACAGAAACATTGTATTTCGGTTGAAACAAACTGATGAAATGAAACTGGGTTTAAAAAAGGTGAAGCTGCTGAAGAAATTAAAGTTGTATCTAAAGTTTTCCACAATGTAAAGACTAAAGCGTAGCAACAAGACAGAAGGTGGTTATCGAGTATCAGCTAGAAATTTAGAAGCAGACAGGTGTTTCTAGATGTGCTGTGCCAGCTCTTCAGTAAAAATACAAAGAATGGGCGAGTTTGACCGTAACACTGGCGCCAGGCAGGGAAACCGAGTGCAGCACACAAATCACTTTCCAAGCTGATATGAAGATGTTCAGCAGAGCCATCAGGTCAGAGCTGCCACAGCCAGACAGGTCTGATGAGAAGTGAGCTGTATGAAAGTCTTTCCTCTAATGTGGTGTCTGAGCCAATCAACTCTCAGACTGGGCTGTTCAAGAATGGCAACAGGTGCCGAGGATTGACGAGTCAAAATCTGAAATTTTGGGCCCCTAACAGAAAGGGGTTCATGTGTTGAGAGGCCAAAGAGCATTTCCTCACAGATTCGGGGCTGCATTTCTGAAAATGGAGTTCAGGAACATGTCAGTGTTGAGAAGTACAGTCAGGTTCTTATTCGAGGACTCATTGACCCCAAATTCATTCTGTAGCATGACAATGACCACAAACACGCAGCCATGAAGAACGATGTCTTTAGCTGCAAGAAGAGCATAAGTGCTGCAACAGATGTTGTGGCCCCCTGCGGAGCACTGATCTTATCATGGAGTCCGTCTGGGATTACAGGAAGAGATGGACGAGATCCACAGAACGTGCGTGGCAAAGTTTTCCATGATGCTGAACAACATAACTGTCAAAAACTGTGAACAAATGTACCTAGAAAAATGTATGCTAATTTAAAGACAAAGGTGGTCCACACCACATGTTGATTTGATTTATATATTTATTGCTCACTTTTTAAGGAATTTTTCACAACTGTCTAAATCTTTTACAGAGCCCTGTATAGACATTATCAGAGCAGATGAGTAAAAATACATACAACTTCTAAGCATAACTAGAATACAGTAGATGTTAAATCCCACTGACCGGAGTGCGTGGCAGCTGACTTCCATGCGGTGTTGAGCTGGAGCTCAGTCCAGGGTGAGATGGAGTGGTCGAACCAGCTGGGCCCATGTGCTGCTGCAGGGGCTTGTTGGAGCCAGGACCCTGTCCATGCTGATTCTGCTGCGGAGCGGGGGGCGGCGCCAACTGTGATGCATTAGGGGTGTGGGGTTGTGGCGTCTGGGACCCAGCTAGTCTGGGCGGCGTTTGGTGGGGAGTCGGCGATCGGCTGTGAGCAGGGGAGGGCGAGCTGCCGCGCATGGCTCCCAGATGGGGGATGGAGTTGGGTTGCTGGTTTGTGTTGGATGGAGTCACTGAGGAAGGAGAGGCTCCGACCAATGAGTTTGGAGCTCCACTACCAACACTCTGGGGACCCATCGGCCCCACTGAGGAGACCCCGCTGGGACCGCCGGCTGAACCTGGCTGGGCTAGAGGACTAGCAACTGACAGAGAAGGAGGAGTGCCCATCTGCGTCTGAGGACATAAGAAGATGGAGAAAGATGATTTAAAGCTGACCCATGCTTGACCCAGAGTTTCCTAACTTCATGATTTGCACTTTGAGAACATTTTCGAGGAAAAAAAGTTGTTTAGCTTTCTATTATTGAATTTTAGGGATTTTACTACATACATCTTTATGCTAATCCAGGAACATTTCTATGCAAACAAAATTTTGTTAAGTAGTTCCTGAGCAAAAGCTCCTTCTCCTTTGCTCAGGCTCCCTGATAGCTCTCTGATGGCCCAGGAAATCTTGGGATATTGTCAAACACAGAGACGCGTATACCTTGCTTGGTTGTTAAAAGTGGCTGTTGTAAAACAGCCGAAGTGGAAGAAAACACTTCCTGTCAGACGCTTTTGACGACATCTAACAATAACATCTACAGATTCTAACTGTGGCTGAATAATTTTTTGGGCTGGACTACAAC
Source organism: Brachyistius frenatus (assembly GCF_029030835.1). Taxonomy (NCBI): domain Eukaryota; kingdom Metazoa; phylum Chordata; class Actinopteri; family Embiotocidae; genus Brachyistius; species Brachyistius frenatus. The sequence continues at coordinate 173,106 of NW_027210882.1, forward strand.
AGCAACGCAAGCCCTATAAACCCCAATGTGTGTGTCTGAGCGACCGAGTGATAAAGTTACACCATTGGTCGGAAGAATGCTACGACTTCCATTACATTACATTTAGCTGACGCTTTTATCCAAAGCGACTTACAATAAATGCATTTCAACCATGAGGGTACAAAACCCAGAACAACAAGAATCAAGAAAATACAATTTCTTCAAGAAAGCCAAACTACAAAGTGCTATCGGTAAGTGCCATTTTAAGCGCTACTAAAGTTCTACTATTCAAGGTAAAGTCGGAAGAGGTGTGTTTTTAGTTTGCGGCGGAAGATGTACAGACTTCCTGTACAGATTGCGCCTCATTTCAAGTTAAAAGTCTCATTCACTGATACTGTGAAAAAGCACTTGCTACTGTTGCTGCTCTGCTAAACATAATGCTTCCACTGCACTTTCTGCAAAGACACCATCTAAGATAGATCTAATATATGGATATTAATTAGTAAAGACCTAACTGGAATTTATCTGAAATAAACAAGAAGAAGAACTGCATGCTTCCTACCTGGGCCATGCCTCCCTGTGCTCCTCCAGGCTGGGCCATGCCTCCCTGTGCTCCTCCAGGCTGGGCCATCCCAGGCTGAGCCGTTCCAACGCCCGGTCCTGAGCCCGGAAACTGCCCCTGGGACAGAAACTGGTTCTGCAGCTGGTTGACATTGGGCTGCCCCACCCTGGGTCCAACCATTCCAATCTAGAGGTACAAAAAAAGGCATTCGCAGAGGTCTTTTAAAACACTTTTCAACAGGAGGAGTTTGTATGTCACTTGAAATAATTTGCTGCCTTCACATTGTGTTCTGACATGCACAACTCTTTGCTGAGAAGCATTTGATAAATACTGTATAACGAGACATAGTTCACTCAAGTGAGTTCTTTATTTGGCATAAAAAAAAACAACAACGATGTGATACTTGATGTGTTCGGTACTGACCTGGTTGCCAGATGCTCCCATGGGAAGAGGAGGCGTGGACCTCTGGCCCATAGACTGCATCCCCATCTGATTGAACTGATTCATACCTGACAAAACACAGACAGTTATCATTTACAACACGGAGACATTTCATGTGGAATATGCACAACATTTGTATTTGTTCTTAAATTGTTCCTGTATACATGCCGTCATCAGGTTTTCATGTTGTGTAAAAGGTATTTAATACAGTGAAGTGTAAACACCAGGGCAAAGAAAGAGCTCCATAAACCCCTTCAGTGTAATCAAGTTTGATTCTCTTTGATGTAAGCTAACACAATAAAAACTGTGTCAACTTTTCTTTAAACAGATGAATCAAAATAATGTGTCCTGGTCTCCAACAGATTTTGTTTACCTGGGCCTTGCATCCTGTTGACTATCTGATTTGGTCCAGCCGGTCGCAGCATTGACGGGTCGGGAAGGGGGCCGTCTGTAAAAATGGGGGCAGGAGATAAAGAAAGTCAAACTGTCATCTGTGCACGGGAGAGAGGGAGATGTGCAAATGTCCTATCATATCAAACCACTTCTCTGTTGGCGTAAATATTCCTGTCAGCACCCCAAAACCACTGGTCCCCAAGCGCTGCACTTTGGCTTCCCACTGCTCTGATGTGTGAATAGGAAGGCTCAAAATGCAGAGGATCAATTTACCCATGGGGATCAAAAAAGTACATCATCTTCTATCCAAGTATGCGTAGAGATTCTTGTTTGAACTCTGGAATGTTTCTCTTTTTTTCCCGATTTGCTTGGTCAGATCCGTTGCATTTGGAGTCACGAGGCAACACATAACCGAAAAGAGACACCGGAAAATACAGTTTGATCCGTTTTTTAAAAGTAATCGTCGAGAATGTGTATGATCTTTACCAACTTGTAAAACAACCAGTGACCCATGGGTGACTGAAGATACTATATTTGGGAATGTGGTATGAAAAATTCACTGTGAAATAAATTTACAAGATGTCACAGCAAAATTATTCAAATACTACTGGTGCTTAGTATACCGATAGCATGTGAGGCGTTTGCGGCACGCCTGTAAATTGTACTATCTAGCGATAACTTCCATGTGTGGTGTTCAGGGGAAATCTGTTAATTGTAACCACAGAAAAGAACCTGGGTTACACTCTCCCCCTCTAAACTGCATGAAAATTTAAGATTTGCAACGTAATGCTTTCTGTAATTTTTGTCTTCTAAAAATGGATTTGATAAAATTGGTAAAAGTGAATTGTTGAGAAGCTAGTACTGAAATCACTTTTGAACGGTACGCATTGCAGGTTGGACTAAAGCTTTTGCAAGAAGTTAAGTGATATTAAACAATATCAAAGGTCCCTTTATCGCATTCTATCAGAATATATAATCTTTCACATAAATGGATTCAGCCCACTCTAAAATAAGCGCATCAAGCCTCCATATGTCCACTCACTTGGAGGGAGTCCTGTGGTGGGCTGACCCATGCCTGCAGACCCGATGCCGATACCTTGCTTCTGCAGCCGGGTCCTCCTCTTCTCCTCCAGCTCCTTCTGGATCTTATAGATCTTCTCCGCCAGCAAGTGATAGTACTCAGCCTGATAAAAAGAGGGAAAGGGAATCAGAAATGTAGCATGTGGCGAAGAAACTTGAACACAGACAGGCAACAAAAAAACTCTTGACATAAAACTAACATAATAAATATTTTTAAGAACAAAGAAAAGTTACAAACAGGGTAACACAGGTTGGGCTTTAGCTGCTGCAAGATTTATGACTGACAGAGTGACTGCTGGTTATTGACAGACAAACTTCCCAGCAGTTTACTCATCCTAAAGAAGTAAGCAACTTACCCGACTGTTTGCCGACTCGTACATGTCTCCCTCAACTTTTCGGGCATAGGCCACCAGGTTCTCCATACGACGGTCCTTGAGGGCAGCAGGGTCTGGGGTCGGAAAGATGGCCTGGACACTGAGGGGTGAGCAAGCAGAGAAGGAAAACAAAAGGATGAAGGAAAGGTGGTTTAAAAAAAAAAAAAAAAAAAAAAAAAAAGGATGTGAATGTGAACTCCTGTCTCAATCAAACAACTGATGAAACACAGTCTGTTATTAGTGCATGTGTCTTTGACAAGAGCCAGTAAACAGTCATATCCTCACTGAGTATTGTGGTTAACTTTGTCTGTACTAAATATCTGGTTAAACCCAGAGTATAGTACAGTTGACCATGTATTGTATTTACTACCACAGAGGAGGAATAAACATTATCTTCTTGTATACCATTGTCTCTCCATGAGTGCTACAAGCAGCCATGTTTGAGAGGAACAAACCGGAGTGACTGTCAGCCAACTTAACTAAACTTTCACATCCGAGCAGACAAATTAAATCTAGTTTTGAGCATAAAATGCACTTTTTAAACCACACAAGCACCGGTATTAAGACAACACATTGATGGATGTGATTATGTATGTAGCTCAAAAGAATAATTTAACGTTGACTTCCTCTTGAACACTTACAGCTTGTGCACCAAGTGGTTTCGTAGGTCCTGCGTGATGTCCTCATGCCAGCCTTTCCTCATGCCTGTGGCAGAGGGCGGGCCTGCCGTGGGCATGGAACCAACTCCACCAGCATCATTCATCAGACTGGAAGAGACAGGAAAAATAAATGTGTGCCCTGGTCTCTTGGCGAACTGAACAAAATGGCGAAAAGTCCCTCAGCATCACGATTCTCATCAATGGTGTCTTATGGTGCTTGTGTTCCTTCTTACCCTTGGGTGTTCACATTGAGATGCATCATGGTATCCTGCAGCAGGCTGGCTTGTTGGCTCTGAGTGGAAGCACCTACACCTCCATTGACTCCCATAGGATTCACACCTACACAGGGAGACGATGGAATGTTGTTTAGCTGCATGACATGACTACATATTCTCCAGCTGTTCATCAGACTGTATTTTCTGGGCTCCTCTATTTTTAAATGGAGCCATCTGAAGGACAATCTTACATGACACTTTTCATAATTCCTCCTGGCAATAAGCAACTACTGAAAAGCCACTTGAGGTGCCTCGCTCTGAAAGCTGAAGGTCCTCTTGTCTGGGACTCTGAAAACACGCTGAGCTTTGAGTGCTATCAGGAGCAGACATTCGTCTATCATTCTACTAAAAATATCTGGAGAGGGAAGCAAATAAACAACCTAACTCACCCATTGGATTCAGAGGCCTCATACCAGCTTGCCCCTGCAGGCCTTGGTTGGCCATGTTGGGCTGGGCAGTCGGAGACTGGATCTGGTTCCCCTGGTAGGTGAGGCCCAGGGCAGCGTAGGCTCTTTCTATGGAGCTGGGGTCAATCTGGCTCGGCGGGTTGAGGTTAGGAGCGCTTGGTTGGCCACCTGGGACTGCCCCGAGAGAGCTGCCCAGTCCTGCAGCAGCCGCGCCAAGTAGAGCTGTGAAGACATAACAAAGACAGATTAATCCTACATCTGATCTGTTTGACAGAGAATAATCTGAAGAAAATCCTGCTACGGTAATCATACAATTATTTTGTACACTATTGATATTATTAGTGTCACTAAAGCTTCCGAGGTTGCTGGTTCCAATTCAGCATGAAGTAAGGCAGAACAACATTTTTCAATCAATATATTTGCAAAATCACATAAAAGAAGTCAAACTAGAAATGATAATAAGGTAGTATGATATAGTTCAGATATACAGTGTAAAGAAAAGACATTTAAAGTTAGATATATTGTTTTTTTTGGTCAGATACAGACACTCACACTGCGGGTTCCTCTTGTCCCCGGCATTCTTCAGCGGCAGGCAGACAGGACAGTCGTGTCGCGTGCAGTTCTTCCAATGGGAGATGATCTGCCTCGATGATGCACAGTGAGCAACTGAGGATGAAAAAGGGCAAAAAGATAGAGAGTTGGGAAACAGAGTTAGATGAGGGAGGGGAAAGAGGCAAAGAAACAAAGGATGAAACAAAGTGAGGACGGCAGGGATTAAAAAGATTAAATGAAATTAGAAAGCGTGTGACTGTTAGAGATTGGATGGTAAATCAAAAAATAAGGCTAGTGTTGTTTTAGTGTCTTAAGTATCTATCACAAAAATCCAAATCAGCAAGACCTGTACTTCTGTTGGGAAGAACCCAGCCAGCACAGTTAAAATGAGCCTGCTTGACAAATACAGGGATACATCAGAACCATCTATTGAGTCCAGGAACATGCAGAATCCCATCTACTCACCCTGACAGGACTTGCCAGCCTGGCAGTGAGTCATGTGGTTGAGGACATTCTTCATAGTGCGGCAGTGGGGTAGGTTGCACTGCCGGACTTCGCCGTTGGCTTGCTCCCGCCGCTGGCACTTGTGTGCATGGAGCAGGAGTACCAGTTGCTGCTGGATTAGCTTGCGCTTTTCAGGGTCAGCAGTGGGTGGTGCTCCGGCTGCAGCAGACGCCGCAGACACCTGGGTGCCGGGCCCCACCAGGCCTGCCTGAGCGCTGGGCACCATCCCTGGGGCTCCTCCCACAGGTGCACCTGAGGGACCACCCACACCTGTCTGCGACTGCTGGGCGCCCTGGGAAGTGGGAGGGAATAAGAAAAGGTGGGATGGATGAGATGAGATGAGAGAAGACAAACAGGGAATAGACAGATGAGGCAGAAGATTACAGGGAGTAAGAAGTGCAGAGGAGGTAGAGAATAAAACGGAAAGGCTCGTGTTAATAGCAATACGTGACGGGTTAAAGAGTATTGATCGGGTCAAATTAAAGGCAATGTGAAAAAGTGGGAAGAGATAATATAGTTGGAGTTTTAGGACTGCACCCTCAAAATCAGTGAGTTGAGTCGTCTGTTGGAGACCTCATAGTCTTTTATTTTTCATAATTTTTAGAGATCAGATTATTTTGCACAGACATTGAACCCCCCGCCTACCTCCGGAGGATAGAGGAGAGTCGGGTACTCGGGACGTTCAGGTTAAAGCTGCCACACCGTGCAAGGATACCTGGCGGGCCAGGACAGGGTGTCACAGAGAGACCCTGCACCTGCCTCCAGCGACACCATGATGTCGAGGCCATCAACACTCAGAGCAGGCTGACTGGAGTACATTGCTTCGGTGGAGGTGGACACAGAATTGTGTGGTTGGGAGTGAAGCCTTGGGGGTGTTTTTGACTGCGCAGGTCCTCTAAGGTGACGAGAAGCCCAAGCAGAGGTGGCACTTCAGGAGATCTCTAATAAAGCTACGTAGTGACCAACTAAGGGCAAAGGACCGAGCCACCCCGCTCACTGCCGACGTGGAGGAAGGGGAGGTAAGCCAATGACCAACCGACAACACCTCCCCCACGCAACGCCAAAAGAGGACTGGTTAGGAGACCCTCAGTGATCCGAAGACGAAAGAGAGCACGCTGCCGATATTTTGATTGCCATATAGTCTGTATATATATGAACAACCAGATCCGGCCTGACTGCCAAAATCCTAAGTTGGGTACAGCCCTATTGAGTGTATCTGTAAATGTGGGATGCAGGGATCAGACAACAATATTTTTGTCAGAAGCATCTACTCAGTCAGTTTGTGCTCCTTACCATGGCTCCCATTCCTTGCATGGGCTGGTTCTTCTTGTCCACGTTGAACTGGGCCAGGCTGTTGGCCATGGAGCCTTTGTTCTGGAGCTGAGGGCCCAGCCCTGCACCTCCCAGACCTTGATTGCCCTGACCTCCATAGGGACCTCCAAAAGGGCCGCCTGGGTTGCCCATCATTCCCATCTAGCAGAAGAGGGTGAAAATAACGAGACAAATAGAAGTTAGTGAGCACGATGAAGGGACAAGAGGAGTAAACAAAAAGCGAGCAAATAAGATTTACAAATAAAGTATGTCTTCTTGCAGTGACTCAAATTTCTGATATGAAAGTGATTTAGTGAGTATATATAAGCTCTATGTATACCAGTAGTTTGTCCTCTGACTGTTTACATTATACATCAAATCTTAGCTGTTGAATAAACAGGACTTGTAGATACTTCCTCACACCATAGACTTCCTCAAGGCTAAACTTATAGGGATGTTTTCACCTCCCTAACAAAAAAAACATTAAATCAAGTCTGTCTTTACCACTTACACTTCCTATTGCTCAATAGTAATTAAGTCTCCCAAAACTGAAGTGAGAAATTCTTCTTCTTCTGACAAAAATCATCAGAAAAAAACATCTAAAATCATGCACAAGAACAAAAAATAATCTAAAACATATGCAAACATCAACAGCAGTTTATAGTAGTTTATAACAGCAATCTGACATGAATAGTTTCTCTTTCCTCCCTGCAGACAGAGGGGGCTGTTTTATAAAAAATGAAAATACTGATCTATTCCTCATCAGCATCCCTCTGTCTTCCCTCCTCTCTTTCATTAATTGCATTCACAATCTCCATTTCATTTTTGCTTTTACTTTTTTCTTTTCCTATACCTACCCCGGAAACCCTCACTGTGTTAGATCTCTGCTTAAATCAAACATCAGTGTCTCCACCATGTTCAGTCAGCAGCAACAGCAGAAGCCTGCCGCTGCAACATTTTACTGTCACTCCCGAGGGACTGTCAATCACACAAACTGAGCCGTTTTCTGCCACTTCAACTACAAACATGAGAGTGCTGTGCATCACTCATGGTTGTTAAAATACTGCGATATGGTCATGGAATCAAAGCATGACTTTGTGGCGGTGCAAAAAAAAAAAAAAAAAAAGGACTAAGTGGAAACTAGATCCTGCAGTTAAGTATTGTAATTTAAAAGGAGAAACAAAAGCAAAATATTTTCTGTTTATTTAATAATTATATACCAATGCTTCCCTGAATTAGTTAATGTTCTTGCTTGAAACGTACGGCTCTGGGTAATATTGAAGGTTTAAAGAATTAAGCTGAAGATAATAAAAATAAAACCATATAAATTCCTTCCTTTTTTTAAAATCTAACACGTGATAAAAATCACACACACACTTCTATAAGTTAGAGTCCCTACCTTGTTCATTGCTCCAGGTTGCTGGCCTCTCATCCCTGCCTGGCCCCCGGCTCCCTGCTGCTGTAGGGTCTCAGCCAACAGGTTACCGCTGCCGGCCATCCCCTGATTACCAAAGCCCATCCTGGGGGAGCCATTCATAACCTGGCTCCCAATCATGCCTGGCTGCTGCTGTCCGTTATTGCCTTTCTGCTGTGCTCCCATCATGGCCCTGTTCATGCTGCCCATCATTCCAGCTGCAGCGTTCTGTTGCTGCTGCATCATGTTGGCCTGCTGCTGGGGAGAAAGGTGCTGCTGCCCCTGGCCAATCATCTGTTGAGGACCCTGACCAGGAGCCTTCATGTTCACCAAGTGTTGCCCCATGGTAGTGGGGCCTCCTTGGCTACCCATGGGTCCTTGGTGCCCTTGCTGAGCCGAGGTGGTCGCCCCCGAACGCAAAAGTTCGGACAGCTGTTTGTGCTTGGCCACTGCATCCTGGCCGCCGCCAACACCCCCAGGACCTCCTCCAGGGCCAGGGCCAAGCCCCAGACCCATTCCCGCTGCCCCTCCAGAACCCAACCCTGCAGGTCCTCCTCCCAGAGTGGTGTGCAACTGGTTGAGGTCCCCACCATTGACCAGACCTGGTTCATTAGAGCTGATGAGCTCATCTGGGAGGTCATGCTCCAAGTCAAAGAGTGAGCCAAGATCTGAAAAGAAGAAGGACACAAAGTTTAGGAGGGAGGAGACAATGAGACAGGAGACAAAACAGGTAGAGGATGAGGAGGACAAAAAGGGCCACAGCTATGTTAAGCTGCTATAATCCTTAATTTTTCAGCATGATTGAGTGAAAATGCAATTGCATGCTTGACATCAGAAAGTGATAAAAGCTGTTTTGAGGTGTATGACCATTTTTCTCCCATTAGAAATAATAACATGCCCATAATGCACAAAACAATAAGTGATTGTCAGATGACCATGTGGTTGTGTGTGTAGTTGAATGCGCATATATGCAAACACACACGCCCACATGGCCTGCAAGCGGAGAGAATCACTGACCAGCAAAGACAGGTTTATACACACATGGTGACAAATGGACCATTTCAAACAAACAATGCCACAAAATGGAGTCAAGTCAGTACAGACACACTCTCACTGAGTCAGTTTGATTGCAGTGAGTTGAACAGCACACAGTTTAGGCAATTAAGAAAGCGACATGATTGACATCAAGACAAAAGATCACAACCCACCAAACCTCTCAGAGTTCATAGTCTGATGTGGTCCTGATTTCTATTTTTCCATAAATCACTGTTATTCCTCTGAAGCGACCACATACTCAGTGAGCATTTAGACATCAATTAGTTGTGCCAGTTATTATTCAGGTTCATCACAGATCAGAAAATTTAAATGTGTTTTATCCCGTTTCATTTACCTATTAGCTGAATACTTTTTGGTGGCAGATGGAGCCGAGAGCTCGAGAGGAATCAATCAACAGAAAATTTATCACCAATTATTTTGATAATCAAAACATTGAGAAATATTACCAGAAAACATGCAAATCATTTACCAGTCCAGTGTTTCCACATGTAAGAAACTGTTGCTTTTCTTGGTCTATATGCCTCTAATTTTTGTATTTTCAAATTTTGAACTGCTGGTTGAACAAAACAAGACATGAAAATGTTTCTCTCTTTTTTTTTGGTGATGTTTACAGACCAGCTGATCGGTCAACGAACTGATTGACAGACCATAAAAACAATCATGCAGCTGCATTTCTAACCTTCACTGTACTAAAAAAAAAAAAAAAAAAAAAAAAAAAAATCGGCATTATTTCTGAAGGCGAAAGCACAGAAACAAGAGGTTGTATAAAAACAGGTTGTGTTGCTGGTTATTTTTTTCCAAATCTGGCAAATAAACACGCTGTCTCCAATAATTTTAACATTTACTGCTGATTTTCTTGACAGCAGCGAAGTGGTCCACAAAATGCAATCACGCAATGTGTGCAACATCCGAGTCTCTTTCTGCCACCGTTAGAGATGAAGCTGTTCGCGATTAAACAAAAATAAATAAAATAAAGCTCGAGTGAATGATTTAAGTAATGAAATCTGGGTGATTATTTCGTGCTGGGAGCAGTTTTTTTTTTTTTTTGGTGGCTAACTTGGCTCCCTGGTTTTGGTGTCGCCTCGGCGGGGCATGGCGCTGTCCATGCTCCACGGTTTGGGCTCTGAGGCCACACGACATCCAGAAAAAAAACACACAAAAAACACACAAAAAAAACAACATACCAACAATGGCAATTTGAGCGGAACAACCAGTCGGACCCGCGGGCCTAAATTTAGCAGCAACCGCTGGCGACCCCGACATGATTACGGATAGTTATGATGAGGGCTGTTGGAGACGTTGGGAGCCGTGAAAACTCAAATACCGGACGGGAGGAGCTGCGGCGACCTGACAGTCGGACACAACCGTGAGGGGGACAGAAACTTTACCGCGAGTTGGGTTTTTTTTTACATCCGAGCCCCGGTTAAAGCAGCCATCGGGTCCCGGGGACCGTCGGTTTGTGGACCCGCATTCAGTTTGGCTAACGTTTAGCCGAGGGGCTAGCGCAGCTAACCTTCGGCTAAAATGGCTGTTAGCATGCGAGCCGTTCTTCTCACACACACACACACACACACACGCACGACTGCTAGCACGCTAACGCTAGCGAGCTACGACAAAAACAGAAGGAGTAAATCCCGCCGTCTTCCGCTTCTCTTCCACGCCGACACGAGCCACCGAAAATTAAAAAAAACAAGACTTAACGAATAACGGCGTCACACACGCACAAAAAAAAGGGTTATCCTGAAACAATACGTACCGTTTCCTTCGCTGGCGGAGGCGGAAAGTGCCGGAGAGGAGAGTTTAGGCCTCTTGGCTGAAGGCGGGCCAGAGTCCAGAACGTTCTCGGCCATATTTTTTCGAAATAAAAATATATAAAGTCTCCACAATTGCAGATGTTTTCACGCCCTCGGAAAGCTCATTCCTTTTCGTTTCCAATATTGCGACTTTTCCCCCTCCTTTTTGGGGGACTAAGGGGGGGAAAGTCCCGTGTACGAATTACTCCTCTTTCCCTGGGTTCGCCTCTCGATTTCAGCCTCGGCGTATATCAACCCCCCTCCCTCCCTCGGCGGATTTTTTGTTCTTTATAAATTTCTGCCAGCGGAGGAGGAGGAGGAGGAGGAGGAGGAGGAGGAGGAGGGGGTCGGTGAAAGTAAAAAGAGGGAGACACACGCATCGGCTTCCCTCTAAACTTACAGTGCCTTTTCAGATGTAAATAAACTGTCCCCGGGTGTCTCTCCCGTGGTTGCGTCCGTCATTTCAGCCTCCTTTCCGGCGGAGCCTGGATGAAGATAATGTCGGGCAGAAAAAGGCTCGTTTGCCTGCGAAGTGACGGTGGTGGCTGCTGGTGAGGATGAGGGGATGCAAAAAAAAAATAATCATAAATAAAAAATAATAATAAAGGTGACAAATGTGCAGCTGCAAATGGTGGACAACGTATAAATGCTTCCTGGCTTGGATGATAAAAGAAGAAGAAAAAGTTCGTTATGATTCATTTGTGCAACAGCCTGAACATGAATCTTCTGAGATTTTGCTTTAAAGACAAAATCGGGATCATGTTCAACATTTATCTTTAATGCAAGTTGTTTCATTTTTAGTCACTTTTTTTTTTTTTTTTTTTTTTTTTTTTTTTACAGCTGGATTCTTTAAAAACAAAAAACAAAACATAACAGTCGCCTTAACTTCAAGTCCAGCAGACCACGATGGATCCACAAACACTACACTGTGTCCAACTTCTTTGAAAAGACTTGGTGGAACTTGATTCACTAAATTAAATACCCAATTCTGTCTTCCTTGTGATAGCTCCATTCATACATTTGTAAACCCTGGATCGTAGAGCAGAGACATATTTTCAGGATGGTGGAGACTCTGCATGTTGGCTTCATCACCAGTCTTGCATTTTAGTCTAAAAGTATTCTTCTTTACTCTTTTTCTTGCACCACTGAATGAATCATAAGTGTCCACAATGTAACTTACCTTTTCTTAGGCTGAGTAAAAGTACCAGTACATCGATGTAAAAATTCTCAATTACAAGCATGAAAAATCCCAGCAGTAAAATCTAGTTAAAGTATCCAAGCAAAAGTCCCGGTTCGGGCCCTCCGACTGATCATTAGATTGCTAACAGTGAAGCATCAGTGTGTCAGCAGCATGCTACTGTTGTGTAGCTGCTGCGGGTGGAGCCGGTTGGACCTACTTTATATCCACTTTTATATCCAGGGACAACAGATACACATGAGAGGTGATTACTGGGAGAGGAACAAATTAAAAACAAAGCTCCGATCCACAAATCTGTTTTCAGTGTTTGGACTTTGTTTTTGAATCTTTGGTTTTTGACGAGATAAAATAATTTTAACGTTATTTAAATGAAACTACGTGAGAAGTTGAGAGAAAAAGCACTGTCTGGTGGAGCAGTTAACAACTTCCAGACATCTGAAATGGGACCCTGACACACTTATTTTTGTACGAGGTCTGAGAACAAATAGGCTGGAAACCACTAATTCAGTCTTGAACAATGTATTGTACCGCTTGTTATATTATCTATCAAATCTTCATCTGAAGACTAACTAAAGCTGCCAAGCAAATCTAGTAGATTTCTACTTTTTAAAAAATTTACACCATTTTTCCTACAATTTTTCCCTCTGAAATGAAGTGCAGGGTAGTACTAAGTGACGTCAAATGGAAATATGCATACTTCAAAATTCAGCAACCTATCAACATTTTCTTCTTAACCTAGGATGGATGGATGGATGGATGGGTGGGTGGGTGGATGGACAGACTGGTCTTGAAGTATACGTGTACTTTCTTACTCTCTGCAACACAGAATTATTCTGTGTTTTGTAAACTTAATGAACTGTACGAACTAAAACATGTGTTTGCTCTCAGCTGTTGGAAAGACTCAAACTTTATAGGCAGAGATGTTCAATAAGGAATTGTGGTGGCGGGGTGTGGTTTGGCTCAGCTGCAGGAGGGACTGATTGGGGGAGTGGTTCAGGGAACGGTGCCTGGAAGGGGCTTAATTAGCCCCAGCTGAATCACATCCCTGATTGTCCCTTCCAAACCCAGATAAAACCCAAGCAGGTCACCAGACGAGAGACGGAGGACGGAGGAGCAGGGTGGCTGCTTGAGAGAAAAGACCCAGAAATTGTGGAGTGCTCATGGTTTGTTTGTGTTGGGTGGCATAAACACCTTGGAAACCTTACATCGGCTGACTGTTGTTGTTCGTGCTGGAAAGAACCCACTGGTGATAGCGAGATGCATGTCATACTGGCACCCAATGTGGGGCCCAGCGAGGAGATGGACACGCAGCAGAGCGGCCTGCCGACACCAGTGGGGCCTGCCGGCACCAGTGGGGCCTGCCGGCACCAGTGGGGCCTGCCGGCACCAGTGGGGCCTGCCGGCACCAGTGGGGCCTGCCGGCACCAGTGGGGCCTGCCGGCACCAGTGGGGCCTGCCGGCACCAGTGGGGCCTGCCGGCACCAGTGGGGCCTGCCGGCACCAGTGGGGCCTGCCGGCACCAGCGGCCCTCGTCCTAGGTTAGATACTGGAGGAGATCGCGGTCATGCAGAGGAGCCAGGCGGAGGCTAACCGGCAGTTCCTAGGGGTGCTGCAGAGCCAGGCGGAGCGGCAGGCCCACGCACTGGAACAGCCCGCTGCACGATCTGCTGGCGCCCCCCCCCCCCCCCCCACGTTAGCAGGAGTGGTGCTGCATAAAATGACTGCCGCAGATGACCTGCAGTCATTCCGGCCCCTCGGAGGAAGTTCCAGCCCCAGCTTCCAGCTCGGCCACTGGAGGCTCCGCGGCCTCACCCTCTCCCCCCTATCCCTTCTCCACAGTCCCCTTAGGCATCAAGGCAGGACTGTTGGAGGTGTGGGCAACCTGGACACTGCTGGAAGGAGTGTCCACTCATGGTGATCCAGGTTGCCGGCCCTCCAACACCCTCCCCCGGTCCAGGGGCAACATACCGCGTTCCGGTAAGAATCCAGGGGGGTGTACATCAGGCAATGGTGGATTCGGGCTGTACACAGTCGATGATTCACCAGAGCCTGGTTCGGCCTGGGGCATTGGTGGAGGCATTGTGGGTGAAGATTAGCTGTGTGCATGGGGATGTTCATGAGTATCCCATAGTGTCAGTGGAAATTAGATACTTGGGGAAAAAGCATAGCATACAGGTTGCAGTTAGCTCCCACCTTACGTACCCCCTAATCTTGGGAACAGATTGGCCTGGGTTTCATAAGTTTAATGAGGCAGTGTGCAGAGGTGTGTTCACGGCAGACAGGGTCATGCGATATGTGTGCTGTGCTCAGTGGTGATGCGATGTTGTCCGACACTGCAGACGGGGAGGGGGATCCAGCGGAGCCTCCCGTGGAGACTCCACCGGTTCCCGAATTACACTCCATGGAGGATTTTCCACTTGAGCAGTCTCGTGACGATACTCTACGCTTTTCCTTTGACCAAGTGTTAAGAATTGATGGTCAGCTGGTGCGCCCTGACGCAGCAGTCATATCCGCACTTCTCATTGATTGGAGACAGGCTGAGGCAATTCACACCGGGAGAAAAGCTACTTGTATTGCTTCCTTCTTCCAGCTCGAAACTCCTCGCCAAGTGGCCACACGGTGAGTAGGGGATGTCGACTATGAGGTGGTGCGTTCTGACAGGGGCGGAGCTACACAGCTCTACCACCTCAACCTCCTAAAAGCATGGAGAGAGGCGGAGTCTGTGTCTGCAGTATCTGAGAGAGGAGCTGGGGCTACAGGTTCCAAAGTCCACCAAACCTGCCTCGCTCCCTTTCGACGCCCATCTCTCCGGGACCCAGAGAACAGACGTTGCAGGAGCAGTTTGCTGATGTGTTTTCCCTCCTGCCAGGACGCACGAACCTCGTAGTACATCACATTGAGACGTCCCCAGGCGTGACGGTGCGGTGGGGTCATGACTCTGTGGCCATTTAACACAAAAGAAAAGCTGTTCAGAGGGAATTGGCTGCTATGCTGGAGATGGGAGTAATGGAAGAGTCCAACAGTGCCTGGTGTAGCCCCATTGTTCTTGTCATCAAGAAGGATGGATCTACACGGTTCTGTGTGGACTATCGCAGGGGGAATGATGTGTCGCGATTTGATGCGTACCCAATGCCCCGGGTCGACGAACTCCTGGACCGGCTGGGCACTGCGCGTTTCTTTACAACACTGGATTTAACCAAAGGCTACTGGCAGATTCCTCTCTCGCCGGAGTCCAAGGAACAAAACGGCCTTCTCCACTCCGTTTGGGTTATACCAATTCACCACCCTTCCCTTTGGGTTGTTCGGTGCCCCGGACACTTTCCAACGCCTCATGGACCGGGTGCTGCGTCCGCATGCTGCATATGCGGCCGCCTACCTGGATGATGTAATCATCCACAGCACCACCTGGGCGGAGCATGTGGGCACGGTGCTGGAGTCCCTGAGGCAGGCCGGGCTCACCGCCAACCCAGGGAAGTGTGCGGTTGGACGGACGGAGGGAGGTATGGTATCTGGGGTACCACTTGGGCGGCGGGCAGGTGCGCCCTCAGGTGGACAAGACTGCGGCTATCGCAGCCTGCTCGCGGCCCAAGACTAAAAAAGAGGTGAGGCGGTTTTTGGCGCTGGCAGGTTATTATAGACGGTTCATCCTGACCTTTGCGGATCTGACCAGTCCCTTGACCGACCTGACTCGGAAAGGTGCCTCAGATTCGGTCCAGTGGACGGAGCAGTGCCAGTGGGCGTTTGAGAGGGTGAAACATGCTCTCTGTGGGGAACCGCTCCTCCACACACCTAACTTCTCTCTCTCCCCTTTACCCTGCAGACTAATGCGTCGAACAGAGGGCTGGGGGCCGTTTTGTCCCAGGAGGTGCGGGGGGTTGACCGCCTTGTTGTGTACATCAGCCGGAAGATATCAGAGAGGGAGGCCAGGTACAGCACGGTGGAGAAGGAGTGCCTGGCCATCCGGTGGGCGGTCGACTCCCTGCGGTACTACCTCCTGGGACGCCCATTCACCCTCTGTTCGGACCACGCTCCGCTCTAGTGGCTCCACCGCATGAAAGATACCAACGCCCGGATCACTCGGTGGTATCTGGCTTTACAACCCTTTAATTTCAAGGTGGTCCATAGTCCCGGGGGCGCAGATGGCCGTGGCTGACTTCCTCTCCCACTCTCTAGTGCCTTAAAGATTTTGAAACACCATACAAATAATACATTGTGTAGAAAATCAAAAGTCATCTTTCTGTATGGTGTTCCAGTGCCCTGCTCATCTAAGGCAGATATTTCTGCTTGTTCAACAAACACTCTTACAAATCAATGTAAATCTAATTACTTGCCTGTGCAGAGAGTTACCACTACATGCATTGTGTGCATGTAGTCTTCTGCTTAATGTGTTTGTTTGTTTATTTTGACTTTTAGTGAGACAGTATGAACTGTTCTCTGTAACTGTCAATTAAACTCATTGAGTTCTGCATTGGTGTTCATGTGAAATTAATTTGTTTCCAGCATTTTTTCTTAATGTGGTATGATTTGCAATTCACACCAACAACAACTTCGAGAGTGAAATTTACAAATCCCCTAAATGCGCACCTTCATGTTGCAATGTCAGCTGACCTCCACAATGTGAACGTAATGGACAGAACAAACCACAGATGATTGTGCTTTATTTTAGTCCAGTTTTGAGGCTAAAAGTTTAGGTTTTGTCCCGAGGATGGATGGCCTGACAAAAAGTATCACAGCCATTAAAGTCTAAAGCATTACTCTATAATATCCTCTGTAAATTGTTGTGGCCCTAAGGTTGAACAAGAGGAAAAGTCGGTGTTACTAAAAGGTTTTATGCTCTGTGGCCATTTAACATTTTGAAAGAAACTTCCTGCCCTCAAATGTAGGGCTGTAAGTTATCATTAATAAACACACTGTTCACTGGTAAATATTGGTCCTGATGATGGTGTAAAACTAAAGGTTACAGGGTTACCGCCACGACTTTTCTTTCATAAAACAAAGAAGGCCAGTATTTCTTATTGTAGGAGGAAGAACAGTATATATACTGTTGAAAGTCCCACATCTATAATATTAACATTTCCTTTTGTCATTGGTAAATTAAACCCGCCTCTTAATACCTGTATTTTCTGGCGTTTGGTTTCCAGTTTTGCTAAAACCTCAACTCCCAGAATTCCCTTGTCCGTCCGTGAGAAGATGACGTCAAAGGTAGGCGACGGCATTACAGTGCCGGGGAGCTCTGCAAATGTAGCTAAACAATTCATATCCTAAAACAACTTCAGTTGTATGAAACACTTGTCAGAGTCCCTGAATATGAGCAGCTTCAGGAGAAGGACTCTTTAAAACAATAACGACCAGGTGACCGCGTCATAATCGGACAAACTAGCAATTAGCTTGCAAAAAAAAAAAAAAAGTGGGAACTAGCCACACTTTTTGTTTACGTTTCCACTGCTGGTCGTTTCAGAGAGTTTAACAACCACAATGTTTACATGCCGACGTGTTTACCATCATTGTTTGTGACCCGAGACAGCTGTTGGTGTCGCAATGCACCACAGACAACGTCCACATGAGCTTCTACAGGCTAATGTAGCTTCTAGCTCACCGGACCGGTTGTTGTTGTTGTTGTTGTTGTTGTTCAGCTCTTTGTGTTTGTTTGTGTTTTTACGTGAAGATTTTATACTCATGTTGGACTTTTGATTTTGATATTAAAACCGTGGAAGTGTTGTTCTTGTTCAAACCGACACTGTGATGTCCAGGCTGGTTCCACCGTTGAGATGCTGTTTTATTCAGTCTTGTTTGTTTTGAAGGCAAATAATAAACAAACTGTTAGTAAACTAATTACTAATAGTTTCTTTTATTATTTGCCTTTTTTTTTTTTTCTTCTTCTTCAGGCAGTTGGGCCTTGCAGCACAGTAGAAATGCTCGGCCACCACTAGAACAAGCTTTGGGTAACGGGATCAAAATTTGAATTGAAAAATCAAACAGTTTCAGGAGGTGTTGGTGTCGCTTCCCAAATGTTGTCACCACCCTACATCATGTGATTGTAATCGGTCTAATTTATTTCCGGTGTTTTGCAGCTTTCAGGAACACGTACCCGCGCCATCAAATACCACGCAAACTGTTACTTCAGTAGCAAATGTACTGTATGTGTTTTTTGTGAATGGGAATAATAAAACAGGACCGTGGCTGATGGGTGTAGGAAAGGCTGTCAGGATGAACCTCCCGTCTGCTCAGCAGACCTCCAAAAACCTTCTTGAGGATTTAGAGAACTGATTATGATGCAGGTGTAGATAAACAGCGCAGATGTACAGTTGGTAGACGGCTGGCAGGCCCGGTGCTCTGGGCCTTCTTGTTTGGCAGGTGACCTGGTGGCCTCAATAAGGAGGGAGCGACTACAGAATAATGTTTTGGTGAGGCTCTGGATGTGATTAAATCTGAAGAGACAGTCGCCGCAAGTCTTGTCCTTGTCCATCAGGCCAGACTCTGCCCCGATCAATGACGAGGAGGGAAGAGCCTCTTTTGAAATTGGATTCAATGCAATATACTGAAAGCTTGCAAGGAATTGTTTATCTTTATACTCTCGTCTATGATCTGAACTGACAGAAAAAAAAAATCTTGTATGCAGGGGAGACGGTGAGAAATGTGACTGTTCATCCAGCATGAAAGTAGTGAGATGAAGGAAGGATGTCAACAATTCTGATATAATAACCAGGCTTGTATGTTTGACTCTGAGAAGTAATTTTGAATCATGTAGGTTGGACCAGAAAGGATATTTCTGCACGAAGTGCTTGATTGAATTTAAGAACATTGCTGTTTGTGAAACCTTTTCTGCCTTAAAAAAAAGAAGTCCAAACCAACTATGGAGGCTGGACATGAAGGGCAGACATTCCAGGGAAGGATGGCTGGAGGCCACACACTGTATATTCAACATGGATGGACATCTCAAGCAAAAATACCATTAAATATTAATTGCATATGACTATTATTCAATGATTGACATGAGGGTTGTTTGTTCTGCATGTCTAACATCAAACGTACGTCATCTGGTACCAAAGCGAGCCATTGATTGTTGATCTGTGGATGGACCGTCTGCCCGGTGCTTCATTCTTGAATGACTGTGCAAGTTATGATATGCTACCTTTACCAGATAGTTTGAACTACACCTCATTTTTTTTTAATTAATTTTTTTAACATAGACGTTTTGACGGCTGGAGTCGTCTCTGCATGTTTCTCCTGTTCGGACCGTAGAATCTAATCTCGCAGCACCACACACGTTTTACAGGATTCTGGCTGTAATGTGTTCTCCACGTCCACACAGCTTTTAGGAACTTTACCACCGGCGGTAAATAACATGTTATTACCAGGCACCGGTAAAAAAAAAAAAGAAAAAAAAAGGATATAAAACAATTGTCACATGTACTTCGATTTTTATTTTTATTTTCGAATGACCATTAGAAAATTCAAAAACACGTAACCAAAAAACACCAAGATTTTAAATACTGAAATTCTATTTTTTCAAACACACACACACAGATTTGAATGTGTTAGGCGATTTTAAAATTTAGGCACACAGAATAAAAATGTTTTAGTATCTTGTGGTCAACCAGATAACCAATGATTATTTCCCATCTAAATGTCCACTGAAATGATTGAAAGAGTTTGAAGAGCCACAACTAATAAAATTAAATGCTACATTTATTTGAAATAAATAACTAAATTAAAATACATCATAATTAAATGTTTTTGTTTGTAGGATTCTATACTTCAGATGTCTTAATCCAACGCTGTGTGCCGTGTCCCTGGCTGCGCTGCCAAACAAGAAAAGACCATTAACAGGGCAAGTAGCAAAAACACAGTCACAGAAGTAACAAAAAGAACATATGTTTTTTTTTTTGAAAATCAGGATAGTGTTATTACAAATTTAGTTAAAATACAGCACATGCGTGGCTGCTGTGTATCTGTCACAGGACAGGAGAGGGGATAGGTTAACAAAACAGTGTATTGTAAAGATGTTTGTAGTAGATGAGTTGAAGGAGGTTGGAGACCAACGGAGCACGAAGGTTGTGGTGATGAAGGATGGAGCAGCTACCCAATAATTATAATTAATTGCAGGAAAGCTGTAAGAAACAGACATTCTTTTCAAATAAAAAAGTTCAGGTTGAAAGACACTCATTTTGTTTTTTTTTTTTTTTTTTTTGAAGGTGGAATCGAAATTGGCACCGAGACACCCGGATTTTAGCTGGTATTGCTATCAATTTTCCAAATGTTGGTACGTGGCGACCTGCGGTCAAACCTTAAAACTGAAGGTGTCCCAGCATTTCTTTTTGGGCTCCACAGTTGTGTAATGACGGAGGAGATCATGGAAACTAACACATTGTCTTCTTTAAAAAAAACACACAAAAAAACAACAACACTATTTTAGAGTTACTTTGAATTGATTTCACTGTTTAATGATTGGACTGTTTGTTGTATTTGTTTTTTAATCTTTTGCTGTAGGTATTGTTATAATTATTATCATGGGAAATTCATAATCACTAATTAACCTAAAAGGCATTTTTTTTTGGACTGGAGAAAAACCGGAGCGCCCGGAGAAAACTCGGAAACAGGAAGAACATGTAAACTCCACGCTGTAGAGTTCATGTCAATGGGACAGTGCTAACCACTGCCCCACAATGATGCCCATGAAATACTTATAATACACCTACAGCAATAGAAATGGGCCTCAAAATAGAAAAATGTTGATCACTTCTTCTTTCCGCATAAGAAGCGAAAGCCGCCACAGATTCTTCTGATGAGGCGCTTCCAGCAGTTGTTCTTTTTAACTTTGCGCTCGGTGTGGACGTCTTCGTTGTTCTTCTCTGAGTTGGTCGTCCCTGGTTCTGTCATCTGTGACGAGGGACGCTGCTGGCTGACCTCTAGGGTTCGTTCTTCAATGTCTGTTACGACATTGCTGGTCTCATATTGGACATCCTGCTGACTGTCTTCTTCAGTGTCCATTTGGAAGCCGTCGTTGTAAAAACAGACAGGCTGCTTTCTGAATTTATAAGTGTCCACTTGGACCCCGTCGTTGTAAAAATGGACATCCTGCTCACTGTCGTCTGTAGTGTCCACTTGGACCCCGTCGTTGTAAAAACGGACATCCTGCTCACTGTCATCTGTAGTGTCCATTTGGAAGCCATCTTTGTAAAAACGGACATCCTGCTCACTGTCATCTGTAGCGTCCACTTGGACACCGTCGTTGTAAAAACGGACATCCTGCTCACTGTAGTCTGTAGTATCCATTTGGAAGCCTTTTTTGTAAAAACGGACATCCTGCTCACTGTCATCTGTAGTGTCCATTTGGAAGCCTTCTTTGTAAAAACGGACATCCTGCTCACTGTCATCTGTAGCGTCCACTTGGACACCGTCGTTGTAAAAACGGACATCCTGCTCACTGTAGTCTGTAGTATCCATTTGGAAGCCTTTTTTGAAAAAACGGACATCCTGCTCACTGTCATCTGTAGTGTCCATTTGGAAGCCTTCTTTGTAAAAACGGACATCCTGCTCACTGTCGTCTGTAGTGTCCACTTGGACACCGTCGATGTAAAAATGGACATCCTGCTCACTGTAGTCTGTAGTGTCCACTTGGACACCGTCGTTGTAAAAATGGACATCCTGCTCACTGTCTTTTGGGTCGTAGTCTTCACGGTCAATTTTGACACTGCTGGTGTTGTCTTTGGAGCTCTGAGGGACGCTGTGTTTGAAGAAGGGATGAGATAGGACTTGCATGGGTTCGATGCGCAGATCAGCATCCAGGTCCAGCATCTTTTTAATCAGTCTCACTAGAGGACGTATATCGCTGTGGTGTCCCGTCCTCTTCACAATCACCGCCTGAAGCTGATCAAGACACTTGAGCCTGAAACATCGGGCTTCTATTGGTTTCAATCCCGTCTCGCAATAAAAATAGTCTGGTTCTTTAAAAATCCAATGATCTGGACTGTCCTCTTTATAGTGGAAGTAAAACTTAGAGCCCATCGCATTGTCCAGGATGTAGTCTGCTGGCTGGCCCTGACTTTTGATGATGTAGCTGAGAACATCGTAGTCAATGTTCCCGGGGTACATCGGAAACCCTGTGGCCAGCTCCACAGCTGTTACGCCCAGAGACCACATGTCGATGGCCCCACTGTATGGCCTGAGTAGAATCAGCTCTGGTGCCCTGTAAAAGGTGGTCTGAAGACCTTTAGTAGGGCGAGGTTCACACGCCAGATGTGCCAGGCCGAAGTCAATAATTTTAACTTTGAGTGGCACCTGACGCCGGTCCAAAACCATGATGTTTTCTGGTTTTATGTCTGCGTGTATAATTCCCTCTGATCCTAGATATCTCAGGGCCGTGGCCAGCTGGTACAAAATTGGCCGCAGCTCGTTGATGGGAATGCCCTCGAAGTTTTGGTCCTTCAGGTAATCATATAGGCTTTGATCAAGGACTTCGAAGTTCAAACAGACGTGCTCCTTGTGGAAGAAAAAGCCGTTCCACCTTACAATGTTGCAGGTGTCTGGATCCAGACACCGCAGGCGCTTAAGGATGTCAATCTCCAGTTTTGCCTGTTTCATGATTTTAGGATGGCTCTTATTAATCTTGACAGCCACTGTCTCGTTTGTCTTAATGTTGTGGCATCTGGTTACAAAGCCGTAGCCGCCCTCTCCAAGTAAAGATTCCACTTTATAGCAGTCTCTAAGTGTGCTTCCCTCATAAATTTTGAGGTCATCTGATGTTTTTTTCAGAGACATGTTGACGGGTGTTGTGCAGGAAATTGTTGAGCGAGCTGAGTGCTGAACTATTAAACAAAACAAATTAAAAGTTCCCCTTTTGGGATTAATAAAGTACCTATATCTATATATCTATGTATCTATCTAACTCTCTATCTATCGCTATCGTACTATCTATCTATCTCTCTATCTATCGCTATCGTACTATCTATCTATCTCTATCTATCTCTCTATCGATCTCTCTATCTATCGCTATGGTACTATCTATGGTAAGTGAACGAACAAACTTTGATCCAAGTTGTTTTGCTTGCAGTCAAGTTGAAGGTCTGATACGCACTGAAAGATTCTTCAGGGTGCAGCCTTTATATTCTAAGACCTCTATGACATCACAATCACCCATCATTCTAATGTGTGAGCGTGTGTGTGTGCACAGGTTTATATATCCTTGTGGGGACATAGAACACACACACACACACACACACACACACACACACACACACACACACACACACATACATAGTCATTATAAACCTCAAAACAGAATTTAACACGGATTACTGTGAAACTATTATATTATTAAATGATATTATAACTTAACTCGTCAATATAACTTGAATTAAGATTGAAATGTTTTGATTTTAAAGCACAATCACCAAAACAAATCACAAATGTGTCGACCGCAGCTGACTGCAATGAAGGAAAAATTTCCCCAGAACCTCAACCAAGTGTACATTCAGTAGACTGCGCTGTTCGCAGTTTATTCACACTGGTTTCTAAAGGACTATTTTGATATCTCTTTGTCTTATCTGGGGACATGGCCGACCACCTTGGCGGGGTTGCTTAGAGCAGTGGACATTGATTTGATTGGCAGATGAGAGAGAACCAATCACAAACAAGGCTCACAATTTGAGGTCATTCTGCCAAAATGAATGGAGCCTGTCCACTTCTGAAGGCAGAAGGTGAAAAGATGCAAAGCAACAGAATGAATATTATGTTCTACTTATTAGCTTTTTACCAAGAAGAGTATATTCAAGTGTAACCCCACCAACATTTTGAATAATAGCTATAAATTGATTACATCTTTTCTCAGTAACTGTAACTGATTACAAATATATTTATTTTGTGATTTAATCACATGCAACTCGTTACTCTCTAACACTGTGTAACAACGTACACAGAACCCATTTATTACTCGACCCTGCACGTCCCTACAGCTCTGTGTAGAGTGTCAGAATCTGGTCCTTATATGGCTATAGCTCATGAAGATATTTTGTATTTACTTACTTACATGTTTTTCAGTTGAATTTCATAGAAATGAGTCTTGTCTAGAAATTCGCGTTTCATGCTTCAAGCCAACTGATTCACAATAAACACTAAATGTAAATATTGTTAATATAAACATTGTTTTTATATTGGTTATGTTTATGGGTGAGAAAATGTAGAAACATGGTTATTTCTTATTTAAATCTAATGGACAGACAGGTAGAGATTATTCCAAGACACAGCCTATGACAACAGTTTCCTCATCTCCAGTGTCTAGAAACTGGTGTGGCCGAAAAGTAATTGTTTTTAAATATATTTCTTCTGTGATAGGAAATAGAAAATTGACTGCTAATCATAACATGAAATCCTCTCTTTCCATTGTAGGGCACACAGAAAGACACCCTACCACTGAAAATAAGAAAGGATTCCTTAAAAGAAGGTCACGAGGAGTTGATGGTCCTCTGCTGAGCACATCACAGGATGCCCTACCACTGCGTGGCCTACGGATGTGGCAAAACTGCAGACGACGGTGTGACACTGTTTAAATTCCCCAAGGACCCGGAGGAGTTTCACAAATGGGAGAAGCAGGTGCAACGCACTCGCGCCCACTGGACCGCAACACCAAACTCTCACCTGTGCAGCGAGCATTTTGGAAAGGAGTACTTTGAGTCCCGACCAGGTCCAGGGGCTCTGAAGCTGAGGCCAGGAGCCGCTCCGACAGTGTTTGTCCGTCCACACTGTCCCTCCTGTAATGGAGCGGGCTGCAGCAGCTGCCTGCCAGCGATCCAACGGAGAAGAATCACAGCGGAACCGAGAGAGCCGGGCGTTAGTGTGAGGAGCCATTATTGTGGACCACAGTGGGATACCGCAGAAAGAGAAAGGCATTGTCAGAGCTTTCAACCGGTTGTACACAGGTTGTGTTCACCACTCTTTTTGTATTTTTCTCCTCACAGGCAGAAAACAACGAGAAGGCACCCATGCAGTTTGATGATACTGACGGAGGAGGTAACGAGGAGCATCTGACAGGAGGAGGGTTGAAACCGGGGGGAACGGACAAATATGGGCAACCAGGTGAGGCGCAAATTAAAGGGAGAGAACAAAGTGCATTTTTTTCTGTCCTTTCATTTCATTTCCATTTCGATACAAAAGTGAGTCAAAAGCAGCAACGACACTTCTCGACAATACACGTGAACCATGAAGAATCTCAGTAGGCTGTGAGGGAAATTAATAAAGTGAATAGATTGTTTCATGTAAAAAAAATTAAAAAAAAAGTAATCTCTTTTGATTGATTTGTATGTATTTTTTATAGCGGTGTGTGAGATGTGTGGGAAGACCGGCACCCTTGGCACCTTCTTCTCAAAGTCAAAGCGTTTCTGCACCATATACTGCTCACGCTCCTTTTCATCAAACTCAAAGAGGTCCTCCATATTGGCACGTCTGCAGGTGAGAAAATATTATGTTATTTGTTCATTCAAACAGACTCTGCTGTTGAACACTGGGTACGTAGAACCAGTGGGGAAGGTTTAATTCATTACTTTGCTTAATTAAATAACTAGAAGTAATTTGTGGAGAAGTTTGAGACTTTTACTCGTCATGTGAAAAGAAGTTTCCCATGAAATATTCTTTGTGTTTGTGGCTTATTCAGTTCTCTATAGAAACAGCTAAAAAAGTTCGTTATCTGGAGTTAGTATTGCATTAATTACTATAGAGAAGAAAAGTGACACATTTTTCGTATAACTTGGGCCGCAAATAACGGTTATTATTTAATTGATGAGTTTCTTGATCAATTAATGAGCTATTTGAGCTTTATAAAGTCAGAAAGGGGTGAAAAATGGCAA
Organism: Brachyistius frenatus; assembly: GCF_029030835.1. Lineage (NCBI taxonomy): Eukaryota > Metazoa > Chordata > Actinopteri > Embiotocidae > Brachyistius > Brachyistius frenatus. The sequence goes on from NW_027210882.1 coordinate 198,945, forward strand.
CCAGTGTTTATCAAAGCCCGAGGTGCAGCCTAAAGCATCTTGTATTGTCCCGGAAAACAGTCCATAATCAAAACATATTCGGTTTATTATCATGGAGGACTAAATGAACCAGAATATGTTCACATTTAAGAAGCTGGATGCAGAGAATCATTTTTTTTAATTACTCAAAATGATTACCATCTTATCAAAATAGTTGGTGATTAATCAAGTAATTGACTAATTAACTAATTTCAGCAAAATGTATAACTATTTCCATCTGCCGCATCTATTTTTACAGCTCAAATTTTTCAATCTTATTACATTGATCTTTTTTGAGTAAATATACAGTGAAGGAAATAATTATTTGATCCCTTGCCAATTTTGTAAGTTTGCCTGCTGACAAAGAAATGAACGGTCTATAATTGTAGGTAGGTTTATTTTTAACAGAGACAGAATATCCCCCCCCCCCCAAAAAAATCCAGAAAATCACATCATATAAAATTTATAAATTGATTTGCATTTGATTATGTGAAATAAGTATTTGATCCTCTACCAACCAGCAAGAATTTTGGCTCCCACAGACCGGTCAGATTAGACCTCTGGCTTTAAGGAAGTACTCTGAATCTCAACTCGTTACCTGTATAAAAGACACCTGTCTCAACTCATTACCTGTATAAAAGACACCTGTCCACAGAATCAGTCAATCAGATTCCAACCGCTCCATCATGGGCAAGACCAGAAAGCTGTCTGAGGACGTCAGGGACAAAATTGTAGACCTGCACAAGGCTGGAATGGGCTACAAGACCATCGGCAAGCAGCTCGGTGAGAAGGAGACAACTGTTGGTGCGATTATTCGGAAATGGAAGAAACACAAAATGACCATCAATCGCCCTCAGTCTGGGGCTCCACGCAAGATCTTGCCTCGTGGGGTATCGATGATCATGAGAAAGGTGAGGGATCAGCCCGGAACTACTTTGTCAGTGGGCAAACTTACAAAATTGGCAAGGGATCAAATAATTATTTCCTTCACTGTATTCTTTTACATATTTACAATAGAGTCTTAAATCACATTTATTGATTTTTGTCCACATTTTCAAATCTTAATGGACATTTACAATCTCTTTTACACATCAACAAATCTCAGGATGCTCTTAAGGTTTTGCATATTCCTATACACTTTCTTAAAATCAGACTACAAATCTAATTCCGTAAGTGTAGCGCGAGATACACCTTCACAAGTCTCCACACACATTTGTTAACAATATTTATCCAATAATAGACTGATAGACATTGTTGGTGGTGTTAAATGTAGTCTTATGAAGGCTTTTTTTGGTCCTATTATTTCCATGATTTGTAATAACGAACACAAGGTGGCAGTGTTGGTATATTTACTGGCCACCACTGCAGGAAAAACAACCGAGGTAGAAGAAGACGGAGACCGCGCGCTGCACAAAAACACGCTTGCCATTACGCAGTGACCTGAGAGCGTGATCTCGGACACAGCGCGTGCTTTTCTTATTTGTCATTCTCTAATTAAACGGAGACGTCTACGTATTATAAAATACTCAAATGGTTCTCAAGTGCTGCGTCGACACCTGCAACAACACTAAGCGGCCGACCGTCGCCTTTCATCGGTTCCCACTCGGCGACCCGGAGCGGCTGAGACAATGGCTGTTTACCCTGGCCATGGATGTAAACACTCCCCTCCACGTGCTCAACAAGATCTTCGTCTGCCAGAAGCATTTCCACCCGGACGACTACCAGGACACTGTGGACCATCCCATCCGCCGGGGCCGGCTCCTCAAAGCCACCGCCGTGCCCAAACAGATCAGACACGCCTCGGAGCCAGGTGACCCCTCCGCCAAGTATCTGCATCAGCTGGTAAGGTCAACAAACAAGGAGGCAAATGAAAGTCTTTTATTTTGAACTCCCCCCCTCCCCCCCAAGACCTCCAAAGTTATTCACTCTAAATGTAAAAGATTTAACTTTCATTCAGCATTAAAAACGTGTTGAAGAAAGCTGAATCTGAGAGCTGAGCAATATTATGGTAACTGTTTCCTCTTTTTTTTTTTTAAAGATTTAATTTAAATGTATTGTTTAAAAACAAACTATAGCTCACGGGACAGTGAACAATAATATAACGGTGTAAACCATTTCATAATAAATATACATGACATATAACCTCTCCACTTTGTGTATAATGCTCATGGTTTTGAGTTACAGCCTATTTTTGTATCTTTACTGAAATGCTCCAAATGTTTTAAGCCTGTTTAATTACTTAATTGCATGCTGGGTAATGCTAATTTGTTTGCCCAATGACATCACTTCCTGCCATTTGTGATCACTTTCATTCACACTGTGACGATCTTTTTTTGGTATGCCTGTCTGTACCAGCTTGTGCTTCTGGTACAAAGATGTTACGCTGCAGCGGAGACCCAAAGACTTTGAGTCTTGACAACTGTTAAATTTTGTTGTTGTATTTTTAAAGTTGATACTTATCCTTGTTCTAATAAAACCGTTACCACAGACACTGGTGGTGTTTTGTTTGTTTAGTCTTCTGTTTACATATCAGAAACTATGACCAAACTGTAACCACAGTTTCTAAAGGAGAAGATTTGACCATTTTTGTTATCTTTTTGTGTGCCTGTATCTCTCTCTCTCTCTCTCTCTCTTCAGGGAAAGCCCCCAACAAAAAAAGCTACTGTGCTTCACAAGTTGAACAAAACTCCTCCAGCAGCCCCAGTGGATGCTAAAGGCACTGACCACACACACACACTCACAAATTAATTACTTGCAGTTCACAAGACATTAAAGTTCCAAAATAAAACACAGAATCACTTCATGTATGTTAATAGAAAAGTTTACACTTGATGCAGGACCTCACATTTTGAAACACGCGCACATGCATGTTTTCTGGTCACTTTTACACATTGCTGCTCGCAGTCATGTTGACATATCGCGGCCGTGTGGTGGGGGGGGCATGTCTCGACTTATCTCGAAGATAAGCTTTACTGATATTTGCTGCTTCTCCTGTAGAAATATTTTGAGCTGCAAATAGACTTTGTAAAATTTCTTACTTCATAATTCGCCTGCTCTTTTTATTCTGTAGCATCTACAGGTTTCGACTGGGGCACCTACCTGGAGAAGGAAACATCTCTGGCTGCGTCTGTCTCCTGCTTTGGACATGTGAGTCATGTTTTTGACGTGTAATGTCTAGAGTTTTTACGAACACACAGCAGATCATGAAAGATAAGATGAGACTTTATTAATCCAACGGTGAGGAAATTTAGTTGTTGCAGCATAGGAATGTTGGGGGGGGTAAAGGTAAGCACACTTAAGAATTTTTTTTTTTTTTTTTTTAAATATGCGTACAATCAAAATAAGATGGATTAATAAAAAGTTTTTAAGTATGAAAAATAAAGACCAATGTATAAATGCACACAAAGTGGGGTGACTCAGTCATTAGCAGAAGTAATTCACCAAATTTAAAGAACACGGAAGTGCTGAATAAATGAACTTTATTATGTTAATAGTTTAACTGTTGAAATTCCTGGAAGGTATTTGAATGTGGAGCATGAGACATGTCACACTGATGATCTGTGGGTGACCTCCGACTCGGCAGGCTCCTCTGTGTGCCCACTGGGACGACATCGCTGTGGGGGTGAAAGTGGAGGTCCTGAACACAAATGCAGTCCTTCCCAGTAAAGTCTACTGGATTGCTACAGTCATCCAGATTGCAGGTGTGTACATCAAACACCGAACCTTTTGTTTTGTAATTATGATTTTTGTTTTTATTTTAAGCAGTTGCCACTTTTATTTTCTTATTGTCAACCAGTCTTAAAGGTACCGTATTTGACACATTTCCAGTGTTTAACTAACAGTCTTGATATCCATAAGAAGATCATTTCTTCTTCCTGCTGGAGCTCTACCAACAACAGGCAGCTTTGTGTCGGCCTCTTTAAGGCACGTCGATATCGATGACCATCTCCTCTTAATTTCTGAGTGATGCAGGCCAAAGCCAATCAAGGGTTTTCTTTGGTCTTGTAGCTTACAAGCTCCATGACTGAATGACCGTTCAGTGTTTCTTTCCAGATGTAAGGGTTGGACAGTGGGCCGTGCATGACATCACAAATTCACAAAAAAAACCTAACAGCTGGTCCAAACAGCACAGTTGCTCAATACAGTTTGTGTATGTTTCTGTATGTAGTGATTGTTTTAACTCTTTCATAGTATTAATGTAGCACATAAACCTGCTTTATAACGGAAAAAGAAACGGAAATCTGCTTTTATACAAAATTGGGCCTTTAAAATGATCTGGAACAAGATTTAAGGGCTGTAGCAACACAAAAATGAGACAGAAAACGTTGTTTTTGTTGTTCTTAAGCAGCCAACATTTTCACCAATAAGATAGACTGGAGGCAAAAAATAAAGTATCTCAGCACTTGTAAAACTGAATGTTGATACGTACCCCACCCGTTTTGGCTGTGCTGTTCCTGGTATTTAACGTGATAAAGTACAGTTAATTCATCAACAGTAGACACTACCTAATATGGGATCTTAACTGAAACTTATATTTGCCTGAAATTTTGCCAAGCAGTAACTCTTCTTCCTCCCCTTCCTTGTGTCCAGGATACAAAGCTCTACTGCGATACGAAGGCTTTGAGCACGACAGCAGCCACGATTTCTGGTGCAGCCTCGTCTCCGGAGAGCTGAACCCGATCGGGTGGTGCGCCATGACGAGCAAGCTGCTGGTGCCGCCACAAGGTGAGGATTCATGATCGGACCTGAACCACACAGAGCTGCATGACCACAGAACATGTTCAGTGACCTCAATCAGGACAGGAAACATGAGTTCTTACTGTCTCGGTTGATTCAGCACAATACATGGCGCTCTTTAGGACTTTTAAAAACAGAAGCGTTGGAATTTTATTAGGATCAATAAAGCACATATTGATTCATTCATGTTGTGATTGTCCCTGATTGTTTATTTTATCATGAGGATGTTTTGTAATTTAACAAATTGTGCGTCTACAGATGTGAACCCGGACATCTCGGACTGGAAGGAGTATCTGATGAAGAAGCTGGTGGGGTCCCACACTCTACCTGTTAACATCTACGTGAAGGTACATCTGATATTAGGATTTGTCTCGTGTAACCCCTGTGTCTTGTACATGTGAAGATTATACTGAATCAACATCTCTGTCCTCTTCCCAGCTGGCAGAAAGCATGAAGGCCAGTTTCAGGGTGGGCATGCGTGTGGAGGTGGTGGACCCCAAACACGTGAGCCGAACCCGCATGGCCATCATAGACTCCATTGTTGGCGGCCGTCTACGGCTGGTGTACGCCGACCGAAGCGACTTCCCCGAGAACGCCGTCTACGATTTCTGGTGCCACATGTGGAGTCCCCTCCTGCACCCGGTCGGCTGGTCCAGCAAAGTGGGTCACGATATTAAAGCATCTGGTACGTACAAAGTTAAAGAGAAAAATGAAGACACCTGCCAGGTAGCTGGGGACAAAAATCCAGTGATATCGAAGCCAGCTTGTAGCATAGAGGAAGAACGCCATCTTGTTTGATTGAAAGTACTTTGTCTCCGGGGTATAATTTAGCTGCGAAAAAGGAGATGTAAATATTCAAGTCCTACAGAGACCGTGAATGAAACGGGGGACAAAAATCTGAGGTGGAATTTTGTGCAGCTGGATTAATAACCTCTGTGTAGAAAATATTTGGAGGAGCACCAAGTTGAGCTGGATCAAAGAGCATTAAGACTTCAGATGAGGACCTTGGACCTCAGGATAAAATGGCAGCAGGTTTTGTTGAGGTTATTTGTACCTATTGAAATAAAGCACAGATTTGTCATTATTATTCCAAATTATACAACAATGAGTAACAACAGTAAGCTGGCCAGTCAGAGAGCGCAGACCTCTACCAACGGTCCACTCGTCTAATTGTGGTAATATTACATTGTTCTGGTTCTCACCTGTGAAATCTCCATAAAGACTGCTCGCTGTATTAAGTTTGAGCAGCTGCTTGAGAATCAGATGATTTCTATACCCGTGGATGTGGATTGCGAAATTGAGTCATCGTATTTCTAGAATGGAAAATGTTTTTTCACTTTTGAACTTTGACGCCATCTGGTGGAATTTAAGATGTGTGACATTTAGTTGGCCAAATGCCCAACCTCAGTTAACTTACAGGGAAATAAAAATGTGTGAATCTGCTCCGTGATTCAGATCTGCACCAAAATGTATTGTTTTCATGTGAATCATGAGACACCCTTCTACCAAGTTTCCTGGAAATGGGGCCGGTGGTTTCCCTGTGATCCAGCTGATCAACAACATGTAACAAACTGAAAACAAAACCTCCTTGGTAGAGACAATAGTGAAAACACATGACAACATGTTGTGTTCTTAGTTTATCAATCCATTTGCAGAGTTTATTAATTAGTCTGCTTTGTTTAACAATCTGAACAAACAACTTTCCCTGTGATGTTTTAAGGACTGTAGGAAGACCAGGAAATTAATGAAACGCAAGCAAAACACACATTTATTTATATGTATGTTTTCCATCCACATTGATGATGTCATGTTCTTAAAGTAATTCAAATATCACATAGCGAGCTGAACGGATATAATTTGAGCCTTTGCTACTTGAAATTCATCAGCTGCTTTAGCCGATGGATTAAAAAGTCAGTTCCTTCTTCTGGGTTAAAGAATACTGGGCTTTTCACTTTTAGATTTGTTGCACCTTTATAATAAAAATACATGTTTTTCCTCTTACTTTTTTATAGCAAACAGCGTGGAAGCTTCTAGTTATGTGAAGGGCAACTATGACAGTACATTCACACTCTTTAAAAAGGTAAGGAGTTGTTTATACTAAAGATATGATGCATGACCTCAGTAACACCTGTCTTATAGTGTACTTTCTTTTATTACTAAGCTGTAAGTGTATGAATCAACTGATGTTGTGCCTTTTTTTTCCTGAGACTCTTTAGATGTGATGATACTTTTTAGACTCAGCCAGTTAACACTTTCTAATCTGTGTTCTGCTGTAACACTTGAATCTTTACAGGTTTGCTCAATTTAATCCGGTTTTAACACACACACTATATTAGGATCAGTCATTTCTGAGAAGAGTTTGATGTTAAAAGTGCTGGAAATATTCATTGTTCTTTGGTCAGAGCTTTTATTTTCTGCAGCTTAACTTCTTCACTGTTTTACATGAGTGTAGACTCAGCGTGATAGTGAATGTGAAGCTCATGTGCGATCCACAGCCTCGGATCACCTACATGGCGGGAAGTTTCTTTGAAGAAGGAATGAAGCTGGAGGCCATTGACCCCCTCAACCTGGGAAATATCTGTGTGGCCACAGTACATAAGGTAAGGCCACTAATTCGGCCCTCATCAGTCATGTAAGAGGTGATCCGTTACAGATTAATAAGATTAATGACTTTGTCTTGAACCCACTAACGTCTTCACTGCGGCGTCTTTATCCCGGTTTTTGCTGTGTGTCTGTCTCCCCCCTCACTCGTCTCCAGGTGCTCTTTGACGGCTACCTGATGGTGGGTATTGATGGCGCCATATCAAACAATGGCTCTGACTGGTTCTGTTACCATGCCTCCTCTCACGCCATCCTGCCAGTTGACTTCTGTAAGAAGAACAACATCCCTCTCACCGTACCTCAAGGTAAATATCAACCTGTTGTTCCAGCAGTAAGAGGTGGATCAGAAAGTCGTGAGACTGCTCCTGTTGCGCATGAACAGTAAGTAACGCCGGGACGTGCACTGATCAGAGGGAAGCTACAAACTTTGAGTAAGTACCTCAAGTTTCGTTGTTTGATTAACATCAGCGCCTGAGTTACACATGTTTTTGTGACACGTTGGGAATTTCTACCAGATGGCACACTGTAAATTTTGTATCAAACTCAAGAATTTGGCAACGGAAACCCCTTGAAACACTTCAGAAAATCTACAGCAATAAAACAATGTCACTGTATGTACATACACGTACATCATGTCAGGGGGGTTTTCTTCATCATGTGTGTGTGTGGGCTGTGCACTGTGAATTCGCCCCCCAGGATCAGATTGTCAACATGGAGTTCAACTGTGATGGTCTGAGGGGAAACATTCAGAGCAAACAAACTGAACTGTGGAACTTTAGTTCTCCAACAAAACAGTTGACGGTCTCCACCACCTCTTTTCGCGGATTTTGTCTCCATGACTTCCTTCTGTTCCCCCAAAATTTGACACAAAAGTCGACGTATGCTCTCGGCTCAAGTTTCAGGTACGTGGAGAAAATGCGAATGCCCCGACTGAGGTCATAAACGTGTAAATCGGGTGCTGAAGATGATCAAGCAACGAAACTTGGAATACTTCCTAACCGAGGTTATTGCCTCCCCATGTTCCCTGCATGTCACGGTACAACAAGAGGAGTCTCAGAACTATTTTATCCACCCTCACATATTGTTTATATTCACACTTGTGTAATATACTGTCTGTTTCCTGGCAGGTTACGATGCTCAGACCTTCTCCTGGGAGAAATACCTGAAGGAGACCGAAGCCAAAGCTGCACCGGCGAGACTGTTCAACGCTGTAAGTCCAAACCTGGTGTGAAGTTCTGCTGTTTTGAAAGGCCAACTGCGAGTGTGATCTCACACACACACACACACACACAAGTTGATCATCTTAATGGACCGGGACAACCCCTTTCTGAACGGCTCTTTTCTCAGGACTACCCCGGTCACCGCTTCTCACCCAACATGAAGCTGGAGGCGGTGGACCTGATGGAGCCCCGGCTGGTGTGTGTGGCCACCGTGAAGCGCTGCGCTGGCCGCCTGCTGCTCATCCACTTCGACGGCTGGGAGGACGAGTTCGACCAGTGGGTGGACCACCAGTCCCCCGACATCTACCCCGTCGGCTGGTGTGACCTCGTGGGCTACCAGCTCCAGCCGCCTCCTGGACTCGGTAATGATGCAGAAAAATGGGTTAAAACGCGTAATTAATTGCAATAATAATCTATTGCAAATAAATACAGCAAAAAGATTTATTTGAGGCATCACAAGCTTACCTCATTAAGCTGGAGGCAACTGATGGTGTTGGTCACTGATGTGTAGATTTTTCTGACCCTTTAATAAAATGACAGATGTTTTATTCTGTTTTCCAGTTGAATTTATTGAAACCCAGGTGGCACGGAACAAGAAACCCAGGACCTTTGTGTTCGGGAGAAAGAGTACGTTCTGACTCAGGCATGTACATGGAGTCTTTGTTTTTGTTTTTTTCCCTCATATGATGGTGATCGTTTTTCCTTCTTTAGAAAAGAGGCACTCAAGGAAGAGGCTGTCTCAGGAACAAGCTGAAGATGACCAGCCAGCTGAGGTCCTTGTTGCCGAAAGTCCTCAAAGCCTTCCTCCAAAAGTGCCGCTCATCCAGCCCAAGTCTGAGCCGGTGGAGCAGGATAGTAAGCAGACAGACTCACTTTGTCCTCATTTGCTTGTCAAATTTGGGGATTTACTGACCTATTTGTGTCTCCAGTTTGTTTAGTGCAGGTGAAAGTGGAGGAGATGGAGACGGAGACCCCTATCGAGATCCCAAACAACCCTCAACCAGTCCCTCTGGGTGTGATCAAACTGGAGGAGGGAGGGCGGCCGTTGAAGCCGGGACTACATCGAGCAGCAGAGGCGAGCAGTGCAGAAGATGTAGCGGGCGAAAAGACGGCGCAAAGTAAAGACGGAGGAGATGAGTGCGTGAGATTTATCTGTGATGGCAGCATGGAGCAGAGTGAAAATGATCGACTAGACCAAGAGGAGGGGAGCCTGGCGGATGAGAGCGTCATGGATGAAACATTGGAGAGCAGCATGGAGCAAAACGTGATGGAAGAGGCTGAAGGGATGGTGAGATGAGATGAGTGGGTTTCTTTACAGAGGCGATCTGCGGAGGAGCAAAGCGACTGAATGACTCCATGACGAAGTAAAATAAAGCCGATGTGATGAATATATCGTCACCTTCAAGACTTCAATCCTGGCTGTTTTGGTGACACTCATGATTCAGTTTAAGACTACGAGTCCCCGAGTTCTGTGGGAAACCAGCTTTCCTTAAATAGCTACTTTTTCAGAAGTCAGCAGATAATAATCCAACATTCAGCAGCAGAGTTGGTTATTTAAAACTAATCTGCTGACAAAGATGGCCAGCGATGGGCATTAGCAGTGACTTAATAAAAACTCTGATAGTGTTTGGAGAGTAAACCCTCAATAGTAATGCTGCATCAGTGAGATACGCTAATGCTAACACTGGATCACTGATTATCCTTGTGCACAGGTAGGCTTTTTGATCCAAGTGTGGGAATGACAGACTCAGCATAACTATAAATACTCTTTAAGGAGTTAAATACATAACTTTCTTACAGTTAAATGACTTTTAGTATCAAAAACTGTTTGATTTCATTAAAATATAACATTATCTTACTATAACTTAAAAGATGACTGTGTATTGCTCGCAACAAGCGGCTTCAACACTTTTAAAACTACCTCATTTTCTCCATGTTGTCAAGCTCCACTACACAAAAGCGGTTTAAGTTTCTCTCGTTTTAGTTTAAAGGTCCCATATCTTACAATTTTTTTTTTTTGGCATTATATTTGTAGTCTTGATGTTTTAGGTATCAAAAACCATCGTAACATAGTTTTACATCTCTTTCAAGCTTCTCTCCGGAGCTCTACCTGTTTTGTATCTGTCTCTTTAAGGTGCATTGATATCAGTGACTCTCTCCTGATTGGCTGACTGTTTTCTGAGTGACACACCCCCAGACCAATCACAGGTTTCCTTTGGTCTTGTAGCTTGCAAGCAACATGATGGAATGGTCACTTTGTGTTTTCCTTCACGTAAAAGGTTGGACAGTGGGCTGCACTGAGGGTGGAAGTGAGCTTGACTTTGTGACATCACAAAGTTAAGGAAGTCCAAACAGCTTGTTCATCAGCAAATTTGTTGAATATGGGTTGTGTGCATTTCTGTGTCGTCTGAACGTTTTGAACCTTTTACAGTATTCTTATAGCACCTACACCTTTACTGTCAAAAAAGAAATGGAAATCTCAATTTACACAATATGGGACCTTTAATATGATTGTCTAACATCAAATCTGTAAATGGGACTCTGACAGTCTTGTTGGTTAATAACGACATCAACCAAGTGTTTGTTATGTTTTATTTTTTTTCCTCTTTTATATCCAAATGTTTTCTCTTGTAAACATGCCATCAATGATTATAAAAAAATAAAAAAAAAAATACTGTTTCCTAGGTTTACTGCTTTAATGAAGTCTTTATAAATGGGACTAGATGTTGTCATGTAGTGGTTACAGATATCTGACATGAAGACTAAAATTCAATCATTTCTGATCAAATAACAGCAGTGCTGGCTTATGACATCGACTTCATTTACCTCTTTAAAGATAACAATTTTAACTAGAGCTTGGTCTAACTAGTTTTATGTAGCTGGGAATGTAACTGTAAAATCTCTGACCTCATTCAACAGTTGAGTGATTAGACAGCAAGAGGAAATGCGGTAAACAACTGGCCTATAAACGGTGTGAATGAAAACGGACTGGCTGGAGGTGTAAAATACAGCACAGCCTCTGCAGCTAGGTTTTTTTTAAATTTTATAGCTGGCACATGTTACAGTTTTTATGACGAGAGAGTCGATTCGATGTTAAACTCAAAATCTTTGTCGGTTTCCTGGACGCTCTGGTCTCCAAACTTCAGAACAGAATCCAGATGCAACACCAAAGGCAGCAGATTTAAGCCATGCTGGGTTTCTTTGTGGTTTTGGTGGTTTTCTTCGCGGCTGCCTGTTTCGTGTTTGGACTCTTGCGAAGTTTGGATTTGGCTTTGATCATTTTGACCTGCCGCAGGCCGTTGAGGTGCATTGGTTTGGGTTTGTTGGCCTTCGGCGCCTTTCCCGGCTTCGGGGTGACCATCGGAGCGGCGGGGAGACTCTCTCCTCCAGGACAGGACCTGAAAACGTGGACATCCTTGACCCTTCGACCCCTCAGTTCGGGGGGATTGGCGCAGGTGGCTCGTACCTTGAGGTTAACTTTCTCGATCCATCTAGATGAAGAAGGGAAGATGCAGTTATTTAAATAAAACGCCCAGACACTAAATAAGTGGCTTTAAGTGGCACAATTTTCCAACGTCATTCTTATAAACTGGTTTTGTCCCTTTTAAGGAACATTTTGAAGCTGTTAAACCTCAGTCATGACTACACTCATTGTGCTGTCTTACAGACGTAGTGGCAGCAGAGGGCAGTCACACATCAGAGGGTTGTCAGCCAGGTTGATGACCTCCAGAGAGGTGAGCAGGTGGAAGTCGGGCACCTCCTCCAGCTGGTTGCCCTCCAGGAACAGGCTCCTCAGCCCTGGACCCAGACCTGCCAAGGAGTTCTGCGACATCTGGAGAGAGACAGATAACGTCAGACGTCAGGTTTGAGGAGAAAGATTGATGTTATGGATGAAAATAGATTTTTATGTTGCCCACTCACTTTCTCCAGTCCCATGTTATCCAGATACAACTCCTTCAGTGTCCTCTCCAGCGGCTGGAAAGCGTTCGGTCCCACCCAGCGGATTGAGTTTCCAGACAGCCTGAGGTCCCTGAGGTTCCCCGCCTTGCTCAGCGCTTCAGAGGGAACCTCCCTCAGCTTGTTTCCGCCCAGGTGGAGCGTATCCAGATCGTTGGCCTGGTCCAGAGCCCGGGGCGACACGTGCTCGATGGCGTTGCCGGTGAGGTAGAGGGCTCGGAGCCCCTCGGCCCCCGTCATGATCCCCGGCTCCAGCTTGGTGATGGCGTTGTTCTCCAGGTGAAGTGCCAGCAGACTCGGCAACAGTTTGAAGGCTGCTTTGGGGAAACCGCTGAAGCGGTTCTTCTCCAGGTGGAGGTAAGTCAGCTGAGGCAGACCTGTGGATTCAGATGGCAGAAACTGAATTAGGCTTTTGTTTAACCAGTAAAGGAAGTCAGAATGCTGTTGACTAATTCAATTTTGGCTGTAAAGAACCTTTAAAGGCGTCGGGGCTGAGGGAAGTGAAGTCATTCTCGGACAGGTACAGGTATATGAGTCCCTTCATCCCGCTGAAGGCCCCTCCCTCCACCTCCACGATCTTGCAGCGCTGCAGGTGCAGGGACACGACCTGGCCGACGCCGGGGAAGCTGTTGCTAGGGATGTAGTGGAAGTGGTTGCCGCGCAGGTCCAGGAGACGAGTGGCGGGAGAGAAACCCCGAGGCACTTTGGTGTGGCCGCGGTTTTCACACGAAGAGTGGTGCGTCTCCGCCTGCCGACAGAGGGGGAACGGACATGTAGTGGACGAAGGGGACAGAGACACACGGCTAAACCTAAACACCGAACCTGACAAACTTAACTGATGTCACCTGTGTGCAAACAACACCACTGCTCTAGAATGTATCTGATAATAGCCGCTGTTTGTAGTTTATACATTTTAGCAAATTACTCAAGAAAATCATGAACATAAACAAATCCAATGCAGACTTAAAATACAAACCACTTTACAAACGTGCAATAAATAACTACAGCAGCGAGCAGCCAAGTGCTACCTTGGTTTGTTCGTGTGGGGGTGGGGGTGTGCAGGACAATTACGTCTCACATGTCACCATTTTTACTATCAACTGTGGGAAAATGTGAAGATATGCACATCCGAGCCCTCACCACTGACCTTACAGTTACTGGGCAACCTGCTCTACTGTCGGAGCCACAGACAGAAGTTCATTAACATTTAATGATATTGAAAGTAGTCTGGAAGTCTTTCTACTTCTACTGATTCTAGTTTCAAGACATGCAGCTTTTACAGACTTAAATCTAATTGTTAGATTATTTGACTTTGTTAGATCCACAATTTTTGCAGTGTAACGTCTAACTCGATAAGAAATGAGTGTCAGTACATGAAAAAAAAAAAATAGTACATTATAACCAATATCCCTTTTTTTTTTTTAATCCAACCGGTCCTCATCACATACTTCCCTCACCTCACAGACGCAATTGGCGGGACACTTGACCTTGTTCTCAGGCTCCTGGGTGGGCGGTGGCGTGATCCTGGTTGCTTCCTCGAACTCGGCCTTCAGCATGGCCTCCTGGCTCTGACAGCGCAGCTCTGGAGGGTGAACCGCCTCCAGGTTCTCTCCCGAGAGGTGGGCCGGTCCTCCACACGTCCCCATCAGCTTCACCTTCCCCCGGATTGCCCACTCTCTGCAATGGAGCACAAAAGAGAAGATCAAAGTGGGGACGTGGCTGTCGGTACGTCATCCTCAAAGGTCTGCTTGTACCTGAGTGGACGCAGGTAGCAGTTGCAGTAGATGGGGTTCCCGGCCAGGTTGAGGCGGGCCAGCTTGGGTGAGGCTTCAGAGAAGGGCTGGACAACGCGCAGCTGGTTGTGGCTGATGTCCAGGTGCGTGAGGCTGGGGGATTTGGACACAGCCGTGTTGGCCAGGTCCTGCAGGGACATGTGGTCCAGGAAGAGGTGGGTCAGCTTGGTCATGGACACCGCCTCCTCTCCCAGGTACGTCATGGGGTTGTAGCTCAGATCCAGACGGGTCACCTCTGTCAGTCTGGACACAGTGAACACACGGACACGATACGACACGACAGGTCCGTCTGTGAGTTGAACTCCCTCGTGTGGCTTTTTCAAAAGTTATGAGGGTTTTGTTTTTATCTTTTGGACACACTAATATCTTACAGCTTGTTTCATCGTTGACAATTAAAGGAGGCAGAGCATGAAGAACTTCAAAACAATGTCAAATCTAACAAAATTATAGATGTTGCAGCCACTTTCCATTTTAGAATGAAGAGACATAAAATACAAAAGTTAAAATTAAACTAACATTAACAAACTATATGACACGTATAACTTTTAAAACATTTCTGTTATGAATTTAGACTAAAGTCAAGGAGGAAACATTACCTGGTAGAAATAACGTTTTATCACTAATATCAATGTAGCTCCATATGTTATGTGTTTCTGACATGAGTCTTATTGACTAATTGATTGTGAAATACAGGCCGCACCTTTAAATGTTTCAGATGCAGCTATTTCTTTTCAATGGCTGAACATAAGTGCATCTCCCCTCCCAGAGTTCAGTATTCTGGCCGTCGCCATCTTTCTATTTTGGAGTAAGAAGTGACCATATTTGGACGACTGGGGAGGAGCGAGAGGTGGATCTGATTCTACCTGATTGGAAAATCAACCTGACTGCACCACAGGCCTGTCAATCAAACAGACATGCCCCAAAACATACCTCTCTGAGGCCCAATATCTAATTAATGATGGGATTATTTTCAGATGGACTGCCAGAAAAATAAGAAGTGACTTTAGTGAATGACACCGTTATGACTTGTGTAAAACATGTATTGACTTTGTATTTCATTAGAGAAAGTGAATGGTCGTTTGTGGAGTCAGAGCCTTTTTCAGAGCAACAGCCACATTGGCCTCACGTTTAAGACCTGGAAGCTACGTCCACTTTTATATTTAATCTTTGGTCCCACCTCACCAAGTGTCCTTACCGAGTCATGGTCTCAGTGGGGAAGAACTGCAGCTCGTTGTGGTCCAGACTGAGTCGGGTGAGCGTGAACAGACCGGCGAAGGCCTCGGTGTCCAGGTAGTTTAGAGAGTTGTGACTGAGACGAAGCCACTTGATGTTCTGCAAGCCCTGAAAGGAGCAGAGGTCGGCTATTTAAATCCTGGTCCGAAGCCGTTTTTGCAGTTCTTTTTGAGCAGGATGTTGGGTTTGTGTACCTGGAAGGCCAGGTTGGGGATGTAGACCAGCTGGTTGTGCGTGAGGGAGAGCAGGTTGAGGAAGCCCAGCTGAGTGAAAGCTCCAGGCCTGATCTCTTCCACGCGGTTACGGTCGATCATGAGCTGCTTCAGCGAGGACAGACCATCGAATGACTCCTGCACTCACAAAACCAAACTTTTGTGTGAATAAAGGCAGAGCGCAATGATGAGGTGACGGGAGAATTGAGGTGGTTGTGAAAACTGGATGTGGAGTTTGTGGTCACCTGGTAGAGGATATCAATGTTGTTGTTGGCCAGGTTGAGGAAGACGAGGCGGCCGAGTCCGCGGAAAGCCCCCTCCTTCACCCTGCGGATGTTACAGCGCTGCAGCAACAGGTGAGTCAGGTAGGGAGTGTGTTTAAAAGCCCCGTTGGGAAGTTCCTGGATGTCATTACCTCGAAGATCCAGTTTCACTGTGATCTATAGAGCATGGAGATTAACACATTAGATTGAGGACGAGGAGTAGCACAGAAAAATGTAGCCTTGTGGTTATAATTCTTTAACATGGTCATCATAGTTTGTATTTGGTTGATATAAGGCTTAAAAGGATATGGCAGAAATGTTAAACCTCATCGACAGTAGGAGGAACTTGGGTGAGGTTCTTGTTGACGCAGGTCACAGTGAGCTGGATCTGATCACAGATGCATTGCTGTGGACATTGTGCTGTGTGCGCTGCAGGGATGCAGAGGAGCAGCAGGACCCACAGGGTGTCAGGAAGGAGCTGGGAGTTCATCTGATGGGAAATAACACCAGTTAACTCAGTCTCACTTCTACCTGTGGAGGTAAGTCACGGTTAATAGTCTTGGGCCCGGGACCCCGGGACACGGTAGATTTTATAGATCTGAGGAACCTTAGTAGACCCGTTATTGATTCTTGAATTCATTTATGTGACCCTGAACCTGCCTTTAGTTACCAGTACTGCTACTGTAGGTCTAAACTGCTGATGGAACTCCAATGATGCACTGAGCTCTTCCACTCTCCGTGCATTCATAAGCCTCTAATGCATGTCAATAACTTTGTGTTCCTTTCTGCAGGTGTCTCTGGCTCTGCACGTTTCTGATCTGTAGTTAATGGCCCCATCAACCAGCCCAGTCTTTGTTGTTTTTCCATGCTGCTCTTGTCTCTCTTCGCTCTCCCCTTATGCCATGCTTGCTCATGTGCACTGAGTGTGGCGGTCCTCAACTGGTGTGGTCACACGCGTTCTGCGGTTGTAAGGCCGGATGAATGTACTGCCAGATTCTTGAAAACAACGTACGAGATGACTTAAGGTAATGAAAAGAACATTCATACATGCTGTTTAATTGCCTGATGTAGCACTCTTGTCAGGTGGAGGGATTATCTCGGCAAAGATACGACAAATTTTCATGAATTTGTGAACAAAATTTGAGTGAAATAAAACTTTTCTGTGCATAGAAAAAGTCTTAGATCTTTTACTTTAACGAAATTTTAAGCAAAAACAAAATAGTTTATATCTTAATAGAGTGTATAGTATTATATCAGTTACAGGGACAATTGTCTGCCAAATTACTTCTCTTGTTTTAATTTATTGAGAATACATTTGTACATTTAAATGCATGACTTACACTCAAGTGTTTTTACAGTATAGTGTAGAATTGATCATTTTCCACAACTGCAAGAGGCCACCACTTCCAAAACCATGCAGCTTCTGGTTCGGTGAAGTTATATGACAGGACGTATTATATTCTGAGTTAGTCTCAATTCTATACGAGAAGAAAAAAAGGTGTGTGTCATATTGATTTATTTTTCCTCTCCAAAGCTTAGTATGACAAAAGAAGTCTCCATCATTCTGTACTTTTGGGGATTAGTGCCATTTGGTCAGATTGGTCTGCTCTAGTCTTCACTGGAATGCCTTAAAACCACATTCCCATGTCGGATCAACAGTCTTGATCCACAGGAATGGACATGAAAAGCTTTGCAGCTCCACACTCTGAAATTTTGAGTCTCAAAATGTTGACACGTGCAATGGTGCCATGCCTAAAAGCTTTCATGTCAAAAGTGTCACATCAAATCCTGTCATAGATGAACCATATGGAAACCCATGACTGCATAATTGGCCTATTCAGCGCTATCTCAAGCAGCGGAGCAAATGACTATGAAAAGCACCGATATTTAGCAGCATACTATGTTTTGTTGGTATGACCCCCGGTACAGAAAGGGGCCAAGAAACCAGAGACGGAGGAATTTCCTCCATCCGAACTATTTGTCCGCGTCCCTCTGAGGATCAACAGTCCAAACCGCAGAGGAGCAGCCGCACCGGCCGCGCACAAAGACGCAGTGTCTTTCCCTGCCGGTGTTGTGCCAAAACGCGTTTCCCAATGAAAAAAACGTGTGTCCTCTGGCCAGGGACGGTGAGAAGACTGTTTTTAAGCGGCTCTGAATACGTTCACCTCATTACCTGACATTACCTGGCATCACCCCCCACCCCAAACCTTCCCAAACTTACATCGTGCAGTCGTGTGCGTAGAGATGTAGTTTTTGCGCAAGTTTTGAGACAGAAACCTAGAGGGATGTGATTTGGACAAATACCAGTCGTGTATTTCTTCAATTGAGGTACATAAGTCATGAAAGTATCAAGTCATCAGCATTGTAAAAATTCAAGAAATGTTTCTTTAATTTGGCGCAAAATAAAAACAAAAAACATTGTTGGATATTTGACGAATAGATATGCAACTTTCAATTTAGATTTTCGGTGTTACTGTTAGAATCGCGTGAATAGCTAAATGTAGGACAAATCCTTCCATTTGGTTATCTAGTCATAGGAATGGATTAGACGCACGGACTCACCGTGGTTCGGTCGTGGTTCCGTCCAGCTGCAGGTCGTTACTGGCCGCTGACTCTCTCACGGACTCTGCAGCTCTCTCTCACCCCCCACCCCCTCCCGACTGTCCCCCATCCAAAACAAACTCCGTTTATCCCCTTCATCCACGACGACTCCCTCCTGACGCGCACACCTCCACCTCCCACCACTGGACTGTGCACACTGCTGCGCTCAGCCTGTTAAAGGAATAGTTCACCCCGAAAATATAAAGTTATTCTCGCCTTTTTCTACTTGCAGCTCACTCAGACAAGTGTTTACAGCATTATCTGGTTATGGTCACCTGTTTTCTTCACCAAAGTTGTCTATCTGAGGATGACTAGTAACTAACTTGGTACCGCTGCTGAACACACACACGCGCGCACACACAGACACACAGTATATACACATACATAGATTGAGTCAATCTTGTCAGATGAGTTACATTTAAGACACAATATTTAGTACAAAATAACAACGGATCAGGTAAACGAACATCTTGACTGAATAAATGCACTTGTTCATAGTCTATTTGTTATTCAGATTATCGGAAGGTTATTACAGTATATTCCGTTTCCCATCACCAACACACAAACAGCTACATGAGGTAATACACACAAAATGAATTTGTGCAACACAAAGTCAAATAAGAACATTTTTTTTGCCCCCAATAAAACAGCAGATAAACGGTATTTTGGTCCCCTGAGCCCTGCAGTGCTACAGCTGATCACAGTGCAGGTCGGTGTGTGTGTGTGTGTGTGTGTGTTACTCCTCTGATTTGTCTGGACTTTCTAAGCAGTGGCAACATGGTGATTGTAACTGGACAGCCTGCAAGACGATCAAGTCTTCTCTGTATTTTGGACTAATTTATTTAGATTTATAGATTTATTGTAATCACCGTTTCTGTCTCAGCATTCCTTGACCACATTTAGAGAGCAACAAATATCAGTGCGTGTGAGATGCAGGTCTCCAGTTACAGCAGGTCTGGAGTTGCGTGTTCTGTCACACTTTGCCAAACTACCAGATTAATTAACCTGTAAAGAAATTTCATGTTTATCCCAACATGTCCGTAGATGTGCAGGGACTCTTGTCTGAAATACATGTATTGTTTTGTCATTGCTTAACAGCAAATTTCCAAACTGAATGCAGATATTTCAAAAGGTGCCAGAATGATGTTGTCCAATGTTAACTCTACTTTTTCTTCTCCCACACATGGCGAACTGATATTTACTTCTATATAATTTTTTTTAATTATTATTTTCTATCTATTTTCTATAAAAAAATATAAGTCACAAGCAAAAGTAGAAAAATAAAACTTAAGACATTGTGGACAGTCTTTTGTCCTGCCTTCATAAAATGCACAAATGAGGAGCGGACATCAGTGGTTGTCCTTTTGTTCAAGTGGGAGGCAGCAGTGTCAGTCCAGTGTGTGTCTGCGTGTCTGCGTTGGCATCGGCTGATCGCTGCGATCAGTGTTGGTCGTGGCACATCTTCTCCAGAGCAGAGCTCAGCCTCTCGCTGGCGCTGCTGCAGGACTTCAAGGCTTCACTGTTCCTGCAGATTCACACACAAATACAAAGTGTAAGAATAAAATCTTGTTCTCGTAACATGTTCAACACCAGATTTACGCTTTTATTTCGGCTGTCCAGTCTCCCTTCTTGATCATAACTTGGGTTGGTACCGATACCACGACTTTGATAGCAGTTTCTGAACGTTTTGTTTTTTTGTTTTTTTGAGACCTCCTTGATAAAATCCATTTTGTGAAAAAGATAATTACACATTACTGTACAAATCTTTAGTGTTCATGCGGTTTAGAGGGGGAGAGTGTAACCCAGCTTATTTTCTGATGCCACAATTAACAAATATCCCCTAAATGCCTCATATTGAAACTATCGTGAGAAGCTACAATTTATAAACATTTTGTCTCCGAGTTTAGATGAAAGAAACTTAATGGGAGTCAGAGATTTGTGAAGATGAAAAATGGTCCTACTTGGACAGGAAGGTGTGAAGCAGTGATGCGTGGTGCTGGGGGAAGTATTCCTGCTGCACAGCATGTTCCAAACACAGCAGCTGACCTGGGACCAGCAACGCCTTTTTCATTTTCCCCTCTCCCTGAAAAACACAACAGAAAAATAAATAAACTGACACCGACTGAATTGATATAAAGTTACATGCTCCGTTTCAACTGACATACTTCCCTTAGTACACGAACAAATAGTGATCTCAGACGTTGGGAAAATGTTTTTATTTATTTTGAGAGGGTAGTTTTGTCTCAAAGATTTTGTGCGTCAGGCTAAACAGAAAACAGAGCCTCGATCACTTCAGCTGTATATTTGTCTGAAGATGATTCAGGTTTCAGAAAATCGGCATTTCATGTTGCTACTACTGCCGACATGTGCGGGAGGCTATAATTCAAGTAATTTGCAACGATTCCCGTGACCAGCGGCCAAACATGCAGCGCCTGTGTTGCCCTGCGTTTGGTGACCCATCAGATTATTCTTACCCGAACCACCTCACTCCTCATGTCTCAGCCTAACCAACACCGCAGGCCACCGAGTCTGACGGGTCATCATGTACGCTGCATGACCAGTTTTGTGTGGTATACCGAGTGGAAGTGAACGGTTCTATACATAACAGGAGCGTTCGAGTGGATGGGAGATTAGCTGCTACAACACTCGTGTGGATGGAGCTCTTTTTTTCCTTTCAAAACGGTGTAAACGCGGCCGTAGATGAGAGAGGGGGGGGTTATGGGTACTGCAGCAGTTCTGTACCTTGAGGAGTCCCATCATGATGAGCAGTGTGGAGAGGAAGCAGTATGACTGGAGGGCAGGACCAGAGAGCAGCTTCTTCAATACTGCATCTGTGGGACACGGTGATACAGGTCATTTAAATGAGGCAGCCGGTAGCTCTGACACCGATCACATCACCGTGTGCAGAAAGAAAGAGATCCAGCAGCCGCGCTTTTCAATTATTAGAAGAAAATACAACAGCAAAACACTGATGTTTGTTTGCAGTAGTACGAAGGTATCCTCCCGAATATGCAGCCACCTCTGTGAACTACATTGGAGATGGACTGTCTGCAGATGCTCCAAGTCAAAAAAGGTGAGTACAAGTGTCATTTTACTCACCAATAGTTTCTAGAACGGCAGTATTGACTTCCAGATCTTCGGCGTACAAGGAGCCAATTTTCAAAAAGACATCAGCAGCCTTGTGTGGCTCGGCTGCGTCGACCTGAAGAGAACAGAGAAGTAGATCAGCAGCAGCTTCTTACACCCAGTTGGTGCACGAATTCTACACCTGAACGAGCACACTGAGAAGACGGCATGTTGTGATGGCACTTTGGTTCTCCTTCGTGACGAGGCTCCTGCTCAGCATGTTGAAACCGAGCGAGTATTTCGCCCTCATCAACACAATCGTTGCTCCCCGCCTCCCCTGCGTGCTGGACTTCTTTCTCAAAATGAAGTTCAAGCCAATGAGTCGCTGTTTTGACACCGTGAAGAAGATCCAGCTCAAATCAAAGATATCGCTTGATTGTTTTTTTACAGAACGGAGCTTCCACGGTGCGTTCAAAGTGTTTCAGGAGAGCTGCACACAAAGGGACGACTTTGAAGGACTTGGCGGCCTGATATCAAATCAGGAGCGTTTTTTGTTGTCGTTATAGCTGCAAACTCTGAACTCTCTGATGGCACCTCGTACATCAACAACATGATGGAGGCACTTTCTTCTCACCTGTTGCTGCAGGCTCGTCCTCATCTCCCCCAGCTGAAGAAGCTTCTCTGCAGACGGGCAGCTGAGGAAAGACATGATCTCTGCCTGTGGACGGACACAAAGACGCAGTCAGAGCCACCGAGAGAGCCTTTTCTTTTCCTGGTTTGTGCAACGTGCTGATGGCACGGCACTCGACGTTTGAGTAGAAATGAACAAACAGAAGCACATCGATGTGAAACGGGACAGTGACATTAGTTTAGTTTGGGCTTACTGAGCTCTCGGGTTTTGCAGGACCGTCGTCAATTCTATTTAGTCCGTTTTCCTTCACAATGTCACCGTACTCCTCGTTCTCGTCTTGACAGTCATCACTGGCGTCATCTTCGTCGTCATCATCATCTTCCTCATCCTCGTCATCAGGTTCGCCTTCATCATCGCTGTAGTGAAGTCAAACAAATACAATTTTAGATTTACGCGTCCATATGCGTGTGCAGTTCATTAAAAAATAAAAGTAGCTTCAGGAAATATTCAATTGATTAAACTTAAGCCCAACTGATACCGATTTTATCAGCTGATATTGGCCTGTCAAAGATATATTAGTAGCAGCATATATGTTGGCTGATATAAAAACATTTTTTTTGCAAAACATTAAGGCAGAAAAAGGTGCATGAGGTAAGTTAGAATTATCTTTTTTTTTTAGTTATCTATAATAATTATTGTACATTTTTTACTCCCTAATGTTGCTATCGGCCTCAAATATCCAGTATCAGTCGTCTCGAACACAAAAACGACCTGAGTGATGCCAGCATGTCTCCTTTGTCCATGTGCTCCATCGTCTCTCTCAAAGCCTCACAGCCCTCCTCTCCCAGACAGTTACCTGTTAAAGTCACATTCGACAGACATTTTAACCTCTAATAACCATGTCTTATTTCATATAATAACGTTATTTCACTTTCAGGTTTAAAAAAAACACTTGGGCTAAAATTTTCCAATATTTTCATGATAATTAACACTTTTCCAAGAACATTTTAGCAGCTTCCTAATTCCACAACTTCCGCAGTATTTCCAACTCCGCTGCCTCTTTCTGCAAACACAGCAGATCCAGTTCCACAGTGAGCGTACCGTTCAGATCCACTTTCTCCATGTGAGGTTTGTCCACGATGGCCTGAGCCACCACCAGCGCCGCTGCCTCCGTGATCTCACCAAATGACAGGTTGATCTCCTGAAGACGACGGCAACATAACACAGCAGTGTAAAATACGCTGACGAGGGAGTAGACACGGAGAGACAGTTGACAGCGAACTGACCTGGAGGATCGGCAGTCCTTCTCTCAGGACTGCAGCGAGGGCGATGGCTCCCTCGGAGCGGACCAGACAGTCGCCGAAGTTGATCACCTGGACGTTCCGAAGGTGTCGCAGAGCCTGGACGGCCAACGGGAGGAAAAGAAAGGACGTGTTTAACGCACTGGAAACGGCTCCTCTCTGCTCGCAGGAAATTTCTGACGATAAACAGGCCTCACCTGTGCCATGGCCAGCGTTCCCTTCTTGGTGAAGGTGTTGTCGTTGAGGTTGAGGACCCGCAGCTCTGGATTGTGTCGCATGCCTGAAGCTAACGCCATCACACCTGCGTAGTTTATTCCATTCTGGGGCATGTGGACCTCCTCCAGGCTGCCAATCAGCTTCCGTAGAAAAGCAGAGAGAAAGCTTACAGTCGCCCGAGGCTGCATCTTCAAATGTTTTGTCTGACCAGGCGGTTGGGATTCTTGATAAGGTGCAAGACACATCTTATTAAGAAAAGCCAGTCCCTTTGATGATGAGTGTTTTCTACCTGAAAGGCCTTAGCCAGGGCACGAGCTCCCTCATTTTCCAGGCGGTTCCTCCCTGCGACGAACACTCTCAGTCTGAACGGAGCTCCGAGAGCCGACGACTGTCTGTGGCAATCCATCAGAGCTTCAGCCAGGATCTACATCGACCGGAGGAGCACCGTCACCGTTTGCACCGAAATACAATTCCATACTAACAACACTGTTTTGAGCCAGTTCTGCTTTTCCGCCGGCTCACCTTTCCTCCCCCGATCCCCATGCCACAATTGTTGAGCCGCAGCTCCCTGAGGGTGTGACAGGAGGGGCTCTTCAGCAGCTGCTCGATCCCCTTCACGCCGTCGGGTCCGAAGGCGTTATCGCTCAGGTCCAGCTCAGTCAGCCTGGCCTCGGCTCTCATTAACGCACTGCCCAGGGACCTCTGATGAGAGCATAAAAAGAGAACATGTGCATTAAAAAATATATATATATATCCGCGAGACCGGGCGTGTGTGAACACATCAAAACACTGAAATACAAGGAAATAGAGAGGACATCAAAGACGATCCATTACAAAACGGCTCCATGAAACAAAACTGCGAGCCAGTGGCTGCGTTTCTCACCAGAGCTGTTGGGATTTCAGAGCGCAGCCTCCCGGTGAACATGTCGCTCCAATAGCATCTCTGAGAGACAAAGAGTTGTTAACCGGATGAAAACAGAGAGAAGTGGTGTTGCTTTTCTCTTCCTGTTTTGGTAACATTTGCTTGTGATGCATTTGATTTTTACTTCAATATGAAAAAAGTCAAACAAGTCTCTAATGTCACTGGAATAACAACATTATGAATCCTTCCCACGGATCATTTGAGCTTTACTTGGAAAGGAAACTATGGTCGGAGTACCTGCAGCAGGTCTTTGCTCTCCAGAGCCTTGGCGATGGTTTGGGCCGCCTCCACTCCCACGGTGTTTCCTTCGAGGCGCAGAGCTCTCAGACCCCGGTGCTGTTCGATCTCGCGGACCAGCTCCTCCGCTGAAAGCACAGAGGGGAAGATGATCGAGTGTGAGGAGAGGACGGGGAGAGGTCCTCCTGATGTCAACAATAACACTGGTGCAAAAGAAAGGAAAGCGATGCCCTCTCGGCTGCCCAGGATCTCACCTGATTCTGCGTTGTCCAGCTTCAGTCCCAGGCCTTTATAGCTCAGCTCCCCGTCCCCAACATGAGTCTTGGAGAGGGCTTCAGCCAGCTGTGCGATGTCATCTGAGGCCATATTGACTGTGTGGAGACATCCAGATGTCAGACAATACATATATATATATATATATATACATATACAAGAGCTATTCAGGATACAAATAGGCAGAAGTTCAACAGTATAACG
The DNA here is from genome assembly GCF_029030835.1 of Brachyistius frenatus. NCBI lineage: Eukaryota > Metazoa > Chordata > Actinopteri > Embiotocidae > Brachyistius > Brachyistius frenatus. The sequence continues at coordinate 224,430 of NW_027210882.1, forward strand.
GAAACCGACTAAAAATGTCCAGTGACGGTTGATGAGCTCCACTTGAAACACCAGAAGAGAACAAGAACCGACAGCAGTCCTGTTAGCTGTTTAGCTCCATCAGTGCTAACTACTAGTAACGAGCGACATGAACAACGCTGACATCAACTACAACTGGCTGTTAGTCCGACGTTCAGAGGTGAACTCTCGAGTCTATTTCCCATTTGTTCAGTTCAAAAGTTCTCATTAAAAGACAGACAACTGTTCGTTATGAAACTTACCACAAATCCCGCTTTCTGAGGAAGTGATAGTGAACACACGCTTCTCCTTCCGTGCAGCGCGCCGGTTGCTCAACCGAGTGACGTCACGAGGTTTCTTGTTCGTGGAGTCTGTCCACGTCCGTTACAATTCGTGTACAGGTGCGTTAGCGCCACCTGCTGGTAGACAGACAGACAGACAGACAGACAGATAGATAGACAGACAGACAGATAGACAGATAGATAGACAGACAGACAGACAGACAGACAGATAGATACAAAAATGTCCTTCCCAGATCCGTTTTCCTCATTGGTTTCTTTTAATTCAATCAGCACTAATATTAATCTCAGAAATACTCGATGCTATCAGATTAGAGTTGGAAATATTATAGACTCTTAATTCTATAAAAATATATATATATAAAACCCTTTTATTGAAAAACATTTATACAAACTTCTTTGTGAGAAAAGTGCAAATTAGCCAGTAATTTTACATGAATACAATTTGCTTCAATCAATGCGTTTTTTAAATGTTCATCTTTTCTTTTCTTTCCTTTTTTTTTTTTTTTTGTCAAACATTTGTCAAAATTAGTTGTTTTTTTTGGTACCGAGTTTGCAATCAAGATCATGATGTACAGGGTCATCAGTGCAAAATGTACTTGTTGAAAACAAATTTCATCGTTAAAGGTTGGTCACGTGCTGCTGACGGACATTCCTACCAAAAATAGCAGGTGAAACAAAAAGAAGAGAGAAACCACCAATCAGGGGCGTTGGAGCTGAGTGGCATCAGCATGTCTGTAATTTAAAGGTAAAAGTTGATCGAGGAGTTTGTAATAATTCTTCAATGTTTGGGTCGCCGTCCGGCGTTTTTTGACTTGTTTGATGAAAATATGTGGCTGAAAATCAGGAGGTCCTCATAAGATACCCACACCCAAGAAAGGACTGGGTCCCCCGTGGGTGACCCCGACTCTCAGGCCCCTGACCCTTTCATGGCCCACCTGAGGAGATGGAGGCAGCGAGGACGTCCTGCACAGGGGGTCAGAGAAGATGACCTGACCCCGCAGGTTGAATCGTGACTCTGGGAGGAGCTGAGCAACGAGGTCATCCTGCTGAAACCAGCAGAGAGCAGATCAGAGACCTCCACCCGAGGCAAGGCTCTGTATTCTGTTATGACATATGGGGCTGCGAGTAAAACATTATTTTGCTTATCAATTCAATTTCAATAAATAAATAATAATAATATGTGCCAAGCACACGTTCACAACAACATTAAATGACGACGTTACAGTCTAGCGTGGATACATAATAATAATGTAAAGAATTAATACATCAAGACACGAGTGTCCTGGAAGTAGATTTCAGTCTCCACATGGTTGTGACGCATTAATAGTAGTGTAGTTGTCGGGACCGTGAGGGAGAAACCACGTGACCCAAACAGTGACGTTGCCTCTGCCGCCCTCTGGTGGCCTCTGCCGCCCTCTGCCGCTCTCTACCGCCCTCTGCCGCTCTCTGCCGCCCTCTGCCGCTCTCTACCGCCCTCTGCCGCTCTCTGCCGCCCTCTGCCGCTCTCTACCGCTCTCTACCGCCCTCTGCCGCTCTCTGCCGCTCTCTACCGCCCTCTGGTGGCCTCTTGTAGTTCTGCTGGAAACTTGTTGCAACACCGCACTGTCCAAAACAGCTAAGCCGTTAGCCGAGCAGCAGCGGAGAAAGCAGCGCTGCGTCCACACACCAATGACAGGGACACCGACCCTACAAGCATGCTCCCGGACCTTGACTGATACTCGGCTGGCTCGTTGTTCCGACAGTTATCGCGCCGCTTATCTCTGAACCGAAGTGTGGAGGTGAGAGCAGCCGAGCGGAGAGCTGCGAGCTCCGGGGTCCGTTCACCTGCCCGGTGGAGCCGCTCACTTTGGGTTTACGCGTCAGCTGGAGCAGTTAAATGAGACGACATGCAAAGCGAGTGACTTTTAAAAAAAAAAAGAAGAAGAACGAAACCAGTTTTGTTTTTTAAATCCACCTTTTGTTTTTTCTTTCTTCCTCCAGTAAAGTAGTGATTAGCATTTAGCACGAATTAGCATGTAGCGTTAGCTGGCTAATCCCGACCACCTCCTGGGAGGTGAAGTCCGGCAGCGCTCCTCACGATAACTCCTCTAACATCTCTAACATCTCTAACACCTGCTTAGATGTGAGCTTTATGTCTTATATGCCTCCGTGTTGGTTTAACTTCCTGTACGAGTTGACATTATTGACGTTTATCTCACGCTAACGTTAGCTCACGGTACCACACACACACACGTTTAAAATATGTCCGGGACATTCAAATGTCCTTTTCCACGCGTGAATGTCTCTCCGTACGTTCAGTGTCAGTCCTCAGGTTACCTGAAATGTCACCGTAGCTAACGCTGAGGGGTCGCCGGCCTCGGCGCGAGGCGGCCCGGCCGTTTTGTTTACGCAAGTCCGGTGACCGCTCGGCTTGTTTGAGTGACAGGCCTCGGTCTGTCACTCAAGATGTGCTCACTTTTAAAAGCGCGTCCTTCAGGACAGCTCATGTAAAATGTGGATATTTCACACATTTGGCAGACAAAGCGGTAAATGCTGTTGTGTAAGTTTTGAGTTTTAAACGGGTCAACCACATCCTCCTCTTCAGGTTATGGATCCTGAACGACAGAAACGACGAGAGGACATTCACAAGGCAATGAGCTTCATCCAGTAAGAGGACACGTGTTTGATGCCTCCTTTTTTTAATTTTTTTTTTTAAACGAATCGTTGTTATCGTACACCAATTTTACTTTGAGATGACAAACATCTTTTTTTTAATTTTTTTTTTTATGTCCTGTCCACAGGTCATCGTTGCCTTTCCCAGAGCCAGAGAGTTATGAGGTTTGCATCGATCCTGTTCAAGTTTTTATCAGCAGTGTGCTCATACTGTGTTTATATACTCATTGCTTCATACTCCGTAATCCCACTCGCATTTTGTTCTGTTATTACCTGAACCTGAGCTCCGACATGATTTTATGTTGTCCTCAATCCTCTTCTCACTTCAACTCTCCTTGTTCCTTTTTTTGTGTCTGACCACCTCGTATTTCCTTTCCAATACTTTTGTTTGTCACCCTCTCTCAGCTCTTCACTCATTCAATCCTTTCTTTCTTTTTTTTTTAACTCATTTTCTACACGATCCTTTTCAGGCATTTCTGACCCAGTTGGTGGTGAACTTGCTGGACGAGGGAAATTTTTGTTTTCGAGAGGGAGACTGGCGTCAAGGAAGCCAGCAGTACGGAGAAGGGATCAGCGTAGCCCGCTACGCCCAGGCCGAGGCCCTCGTCATCCCCCACGAGCTGCTGGAGAGCCTCTACGTCAACAGGGCAGCTGCCTTCTACCAGACGGTGAGAGGGGGGGTTGCCTGCAGATTGACTTGACAACATGTACATTTCGGTGAATAGAAAATTGTAGAGAATGGATGTATGCTTGACTTTTCATTGATCCATTACAATTAAAACTACAGTTTTAAAATGATATGAAGCCTTGCTTAGATCAAAGGTTCACGATGAGATGAAACTGTTTTTGTATGTTGCAGTGAAAAGTTGCAGCAGTTTAAACTGGCTCATCTTTGCATAGGCCTCTGGGTATATACCTGTGAAGCTCCCATGGATGACATCAAACTCTCAATCTTCTAGTTTCTTTGTTTTCACCTTTCATCATAACTAAAAATGCAACTTTTGCAAGTAGCTCACTTTCACTATCCTTATTCGTGTTTTAAGATGCCAAGAATTATATCCAGGTCTGAAAAACCCAGAAAACCTGTCAGAAGTGCAGGGAGTCGTTGCCATGGAGATGTTACATCGTGTCATTTGGTTGCTTCGGTGTAAACTGGCAGGTTTCAGTGTCACAGACTTGAATTCCAAAGGCCTTCTTGCTCTTACTGTATATCTTGTATGTCCCTGTGTTGTTGTTGTTGTTTGTGTTTCGGTCTCAGAGGGAGTATGACCGCGGCCTTCAGGACTGTGACAGCGCACTGTTTGTGTCAGAAGGCAGTCGCAGGGCTTTGTACCGCAAAGCGATCTGTCTGAGGGAGCTGGGCCGACTGCGAGAGGCTTACGAGTGCGGAACCAAATGTCTGCTCACAGCACCTCACGTATGTTAATAGTTATAACAAATTACTTTTCACATTATTTTTTAAGTATAAAATGAGCAGAACGGGTGAATTTAAGTGCCAATGTGAGTTATTGATGAGATGTATTTGACGACTTCATAGATCACTCACCTGCAAATGAATGAGTGATCTGAATTGGTTGCTCTTGTTTTGATATGTCCTCCTCCAGGACAGGCAGGTGAGTGAACTGGCCCAGGATCTTGCCAACAAACTGGGCCTGAAGGGTCGTAAAGCCTACGTCAGCCCTCAGATAGAGTCCACAGCCACAGAGGGGGAAAGTCATGGTGAGAGTTCCCCACCCACAGGAGAGGTAGGAGCCGCTGTCACATGATAGATAGAGGTTGTAATGTGGTTGCCGAATGAGAGGCTAATGGTGTCTTTTCTGTTTCTGTAGATGTCCTCCAACGGGCTGGAGTCTCTAGGTGACATTGGGCCAGGTAAGGCAAACTGGCAAACCTCGAGCTTGTCCGCTCCCACCCAGACTTCCATGCGTTTCCTTCACTTCCCTCCTCATTCCTGTTCTTCCTCCTCAGCTGACCTCTCCAGCGCACAGTGCATCCCGGCTCCTTTGGCCACGCCCATCCCAGTCAGCGACGACCCCTCAACCAGCGTGGTAACCTCGTGCACCGAGCTGCCAGAGAGCCCCAGCAGCCAGTCCCTGCCTCCCATGCCGTACTCCGTCCCGGTGTCGGAGCACATGGACGAATGCAGCAGCGTCATCAAAGAGGAGCTGGACAGCCTGTTGGAGTGCATCCCCAAGAAAGTCAGCGAGGTGAGTGGAGAACACAGACAGACAGACAGACGAAAAGAAATCAGCCCAAACATGGTCATAATTACTTCATGAAGTTCCCGTCTCCTCCTCCAGAGTCCAGTTCAGGGTGCTATCCCCACCAACCTTCCCAACACGGCTGTTGGTCTCCGGCCTCCTTACTCACCAAGCCTTCCAGCCCCGTCGTCCCAGCTCCCCCAGGCTTTCTTCAGCTCCATGAGTGACATGCCCCCTCTGGATTCGTACGCACCGCTGCAGGACCAGGGCTCCACCCAGGCGCAGGACGCACTGGGAGGCTTTTCCACAGGGGCCACAGACGGAGAAGGGAAGGCAGGAGTCGCCGCTGGCGGGCTCGACTCGTTGTTGGAGTACACTCTCCCTGGTGAGCACTGCGGCAAACTTCTTATCTTCACATATTTAATTTTATATCGAATCTAAGGATTCATTTGTGCGTGTATGTGTGTTGCACTGCGTTGTCGTGGTGGTACAAGAATTGAAATGCTTTGAAAAGCGTTCCACTCATTATCTCGATGTAAAACATTATGTAACTGAAAGACAAGCACAGTGCACACGGTGCTATCCCTGGTGGCCATGTGAAGTTATTTTGACCCAGTGAAATGTGTCGCGGTGCTTCAGCCTAGTACGGAGCAAAGATTCACAATCAGGCAGAACCTTTTTAGAACGTTGCAGGAAAAGTTGCCGCAGTGTGAACTGGCCCATCTCAGCTCGACTGAAGCCAGCTGACGGTGTCACCTGTTACTCAGCTTATCAAGTTGGCAGTTTTAGAACGCAATGCACTATAGTTAGCAAATGACAGAACTGCTCCGAAAAAACAGGAGCAATGTCCTGTCTCAAGGTCATGGCATAAACTTGTCTCTTTCATCACTTTTGAAAAAGCAACTGTTGCGTGTAACTCACTATCACTCTCCTCAGTCATGTTTTAAGAAGCTACAAATTATATGCAGTCACAAAAAAGCCTGAAAACCCAACCGTTAAAAAAACAGAAGTGGACATGTTATACCGTCTCATCCAGTTGCTTTGTCGTGTAAACTCGCAGCTTTCAGATTGATGCAAACTGGAGAAGTTTAAAATCATCTGGTCTTAATTCTTTGGCTTGAAGTGGCCTTTAGCCACCAGAGCACAGCTCCTCGGGAGTTGGCTTTAACCTGCGATGTGCGTCAGCAGCAAACAAGTGTGAGTCAGCACCGTTACAATATGGTGTCTGACATCCGTGTCCTTGTGTCTGTGGTCTTCAGGGGGACGAGTGTGTCACAGCTTCATCCCCGGAATGCGTAACCACGGTGCTGCACATGCAGTGAGTAAAACACATCATCTGTTACTTTCTTTGCATCACGTGTTGCAGAAAAACTGCTTTTTAATTTGTACGGTTAAATGTATCGTCTCATGAATTGCAAGCTATACTCATTCGTAGCTTTTTAAAAAAATTCATTTTATCTTTATAAATCACATCTTTTTATGCTCTTCTTCCTCAGAATGGTCCAGCAGGAACCAACCTGTCTCTGCTCTCCAGGAATCCTCTGGCAACCACACACGAGTTTCGGCAGGCCTGTCATGCTTGTTACAGCAGAATAGGTCAGATAAAGTAACATCTGAGCCACTCTGTTGTACTAACCTTTCATAGTCTACTCTTTGTCCTAATTCTTTCAAAATGGTCCAAGTGGGATTTTGCAGCGTTGATTTCTCCCTCAACAAATTTGCAGGCATTAATCGCTGACAAGTAGGAACTGTAACATTACTGATTGAAATCTTTAAAAAGTAATGAAAATAGATTTTTGTTTCTTTTTTTATATAATCTGTAATCTAACCTCCCCTGTCCTCCTCTCCACAGGTCCTCGAGTGATGGACTACAAGTATCAGCCAGAGGCAGCGCATCGCTGCAAGAGAGATGTGCTGCTGTGTCGCCTCAAAAACGCAGATGACCCGACCTGGAAGAGGATTCGGCCCCGGCCGGCTCGCAACAACTTCCTGGGGGCGTTTGTACTCTGTAAAGGTGTGTTGACATTTTGATGTTTGTTTTTAGATGAGAAACTCAGGTTGGTAAATTTCCACTGCCAGAGGCCGCTGTAATTTGGCAAATATGGTTTTCTATTCTGTTTAACATCCTTCTGTCCGTCGGGCCCACAGAGGTGCAGGAGCGTCAGGAGTGCCAGTACGGGGAGAACTGTACGTTCGCTTACTGCCAGGAGGAGATTGATGTGTGGACGCAGGAGAGGAAGGGCGCGCTGAGCCGAGAGCTGCTATTCGATCCTCTGGGGAGCACAGAACGACGGGCGCTCAGCGTCACCAGACTGCTGCAGCTGCACATGGGCATGTTCATGTTCCTCTGTGAGGTGAGGCCGCAGTCTGCCACAGATTCCTGTTTCTCATTGTGTTCTCGCTGCACCTTCCTTTACTTATCCGCATTTCCTTCCTTTTTCTTCAGGAATGTTTTGACAGTAAGCCTCGCATCATCAGCAAACGCAGCAAAGAAAACTTAGCGGTCTGCTCAAACCTCACAGCTCGGCACCCATTCGATGACAACAAGTGAGTGGAGTTTCTACGTCTTTGTTTTGCACAAATATTATGTCTTCAAAAAGAGCTCAGTGAGGTTTATTAACAATGTGATAAAACAAGGTGAAAAAGTGAGAACATCACGGTGATGTGCACGGAGCAGGGCGAAGCTATAACTTTCCTGACTATGTGGTCCCAGTTAGTTCCTTGATCAACATCAGCACCTGAGTTACTTGGTTTTCGTGACCACTGGTACGTGCACATGTGTGATTTAGCGTTCTGGAGCGTTTCAAGTGTCTCTATTGCTGATTTGACAGAAAATGTAATGCTTCCTCTGTTCAGCAGGAGGCAGGCTACGGTTAAATCGCAAATGTGCACATACCAGTAGTAACAAAAACACATGTAACACTGGTCCTGATGTTGATCAAGCGTGCCGTTGAATACTTACTCATGAAACGTATTGGTTCCACCTGCTCGACAGGCATTAGTGCTGCGATCTGTTCGTGAGCGACAGCAACGGTCTCTGAGCTTGTTGATCGCGCCTCTATATTTTCTAAAAGCCTGCGCTGTCCTGCAGAAATGAGAAAAATCTATCGTCACACATCTTAACCCCAACTCTGACCCGCAGGTGCCTGGTGCACGTGGTGAGGTCAGCCAACGTGCGCTACAGTAAGGTGCGTCCGCTGCACCCCCTCTGCCAGTTCGATGTTTGTCGCCACGAGGTCCGCTACGGCTGCCAGCGCGAGGACAGCTGCTCCTTCGCTCACTCTGTCATAGAGCTCAAATGCTGGGTTCTGCAACAGGACACCGGTGGGTAGAACACAAACACAGAGAAACACTTTCCGTTTGTTGACAATATCATTACATTCCTTTCATTTACTTAAAAAGAGTTAGCTCTCGGATGTAATAAAATGTAATAAATATAGAGGCCAACCATATTGGCAATGCTGAAATAAAGTATAGCAAAATGTATGCTGTATTTGTACGATGTTATAAATGAACATCCTAACCCAGTATCTAGAAATATAAGTAAGTTGAATTGTGAAATGTTTTTTCACTTGAGCTGTGTCTAACGTTTCCTTCAGGCATCACCCACGAAGAGATGGTGCAGGAGTCCAAGAGACACTGGCAAAGGTTGGAGCAGAATGCACAGAAACAACAAAAGGTGAGGCCGGAAACAATTGGATATCTTTCCCCTGGTATCAAAGAGCTTCTCCTGTCAAGCGTAACGAACACAGCGGTTCATGCTCCCCCACCAAAGCAAAGAGACCAGCTAGTGCCGTCACTCAGACTGGGTCTCCCAACATGGCAAAGCCACTGAGGACTACATTTAGGAGTTGCACTTGTGGGTTAGATGTTAAACTAATTGTGTCTTCAATATCATTTATTCTTGTAGCTAACGGTAGATTTGGAGCATAGAGGGACTTTTTATTTGTTTAAATGCAGAAGTAAATTATTGTTTGTTTGACAGTGAGATCACAAACCTCCTGTTTGCCATTGTGCATTTTTTTTTTTTTTTTTTAATTCTAGATAGCTTTTTTTTGTTGGGTCAAATATTATAAGCAGCTGTATACTGGCCTATTTAGTGAGGATAATACAGCCCAAAGTTGAGGATAATGTCCACAGACAGCCAATCAGAGTCCGCAAGTTGTTGTTAAGGGAACATCAGTAAATCTTATTATCCACTGAAACCCTTCATGGGCGACATTTAGGCAACATTGATAAATTGTAGTGAACTGATAACCTACATGTGAGACGTTTGTGGAACATCTGTAAATTATACACACACACACACACACACACACACACACACACACACACACACACACACACACACACACACACACACACACACACACTAACCCCTCTTAAAGTGCATGAGTCTCTGCATGAACATCAGTTACATGTTGCACCACCCATCATCACAAGTAAAATTTCAACCTGTTGAAAACAGTGAGCTCTCTCAGCGTTGTCTCGGTTCTTGACACAAGAGTTTATTATCAAGGTCGTCCATGCTGGCAAAAATGTTATTATTTGAATTTCTGTTCTTATATCACAATCAAAGGGAACTTCACTGTTGTATATAGTATATAATGAATCATTAATGTTCACTGTGATATTGGAGTCACGCGCTTCTTTCTCTTTTACCATTTCTCAGCCCGAATGCAATTAATCATAAAAGATGGTGAATGTTTCCTGTGTCTGTATCTGTTAAGATATCATTCTGGCAAAAAAGGATGCTTCATTTTTTATCTTCATTCAATAATGTAATTCCCTGTTTCTCCATCTCTTCCAGCCCATCCACATACCCCACCCGAGCAGCAGCATGCCTACAGGAGGGCTGGGAGGGCTTGGCGGTGTGGGCGGCGGAGTGGGTGGAGACGGCATGGGCGGGGGCGGTGTGAGTCCGGTGGGAGGGTTAGGAGCAGGAGCGGGAAGGGGGCGGCCCCTCAACCTGAAAATGAAGTTTGTGTGCGGCCAGTGCTGGAGAGAAGGTCAGGTCAACGAGCCCGATAAGAACCTGAAGTACTGCACGGCCAAGGCGCGGCACAGGTGAGGCCGGACTCCCACACGCCGTCTGTGTTTTCTAACCAGTCAGTTCAGCATCTAACCACAGTTTGTTTCTTTTGCTTCTTTGAATTCATGTTCGCTGTCTCTTCAGCTGGACAAAAGAGCGCCGGGTCTTGCTGGTGAAATCCTTCGAGAAGAAGAAATGGGTTGTTGTTCGGCCTCTTCCCTTCTCCCGCACATACCCACAGCAGTATGACGTGAGCTCCTCCATTTTGTATTTGTCCTCTTCTCCCTCTATCCGCCCCGCCGCCGCTCTCACGTGCTCAGTACAGCTGACTGCTTTCCCCCCCGAGGGACAGGTGTTGTCGTAACATACCTCTTAATTGCAGGCTTACCACATCCTCGTGGTTCACCTGTAGACATTTTAAACCGCTCTTACTGGCAGCCGCAGCAGTTGTTCAACATTGTGTTGTCTGGAATTAAATTACTCTACAGTAACAACTGTCACGATCACAATACAAAATTAAACTTGCTAATTCACCAGAGATCCATCAGAAAAATCTTTACACTCCTTACACGTTTCACTCTGTGACCCTTTCATTTCCCCCAGATGTGTGTGCATGTGATGAAGCAGAAGAAGTGCCACTATATTGGGAACTGCTCCTTCGCCCACAGTCTGGAGGAGAGGGACGTCTGGACCTACATGAAGAACAACAGCTGTAAGCTCCTTGTTCAATATACAAGTGATATACAAGAGTGGCTGTGAATGAATTAAAACCACATATTACTACTCAAATTTAAGGAACCAGTTTTAGTTTGTCATTTCTAATAACATCGCATGAAAACGGTTGACTTTTTGACAGATTTGTACAAGGAATCGTCTAATCCTTTGTAATACAGTGACTACAGATAAAGTTCATTTCAACAGCACCATCAGGAAAATTGGCTTTTTCAATCAATTATTCAACAAAAATATCAAGAGATGTAGCACCTCATTTAAACTGAGAATACAAAACATCAATTTGATGTCATTTGTTTGAGTATATCACCTTTTTATAGGCACTATTTTAAAGATGATCACATAATTTCATGTTGAAATATGTTGGAAAAAGTCAACAGTTTCAATGGGATGTAGTAACTTGTTCACACTTATCTAGTGTTATTGTGGAAATATACAGTATGTTACTGTACAATCAGTAATAATCTTTTTTCACTTTTATTTTAATTTTTGTAGACATGCACTGTAATTGCTTTGTTTTTTTGTGATGGAAATTCTTATTTTGGTGTGTTTTTCGATCTCATCGTGTCCTCTGGTCTAGCGCGTCTCTTGTCCCGCCACTACAATCACCACGAAAGCCCATAATTACATTGATTTGACTCCACTCGCACTAGTTGTTGTTACATCACTGCCTCCAAGGTTACTGAGGTTGTCTTTCTTCTTTCTGATCTCGCTCCTCCTCAGTGAGAGACATGCAGCAGATGTATGAACTGTGGCTGCAGCTCACCAATCAGAGTCGACGCTCGGATAACTCGACTGTGACGCCCCCACCGGAGGACAAGCAGGTCACCATAACAGCAGATTACACAGAAAGCATGGTGAGCGCTTAACAACACTAACAGCAGAGGCCAGACCCGCAATATTTGTCCACAGATCATCTCATGGTTGCTAAGGCGACTCAGGTAGCTGTAGGGGGGAAAAAAACAAATAAATGTTCTGAGAAAACCTTCGAGAGATCTTTGCAGGATAGTTGACAGTAACTGACTGTTTCTCTGTTCACTCCCGTTGGCCTGATCGTTGATGTGTATCATTTCAGGGAGGCAGACGGTTGTCGGACGGAGACGACCTCTGAGTGTTGCTGCAGACAGAGAGACGGGCCTGCCAAACCAGCCACATCCAAACACTCTGTCATCTCTTCAGTCTGACCTCCTCTAGCAGCGAGAGAGCAGGTGGACACAAACATGTGGTCGACCCCGACGCTCATAGACACACACACACAAACATTTACACACAACACACAAACCACAGGCAACAATTAACACGCAGAGAAAAGCTTTGGAGGTAAAATGCAAGAGTTTTTCTTGAGCATGTTGTTCTCCGTCATGCTGCAGTTACATACAGCACCTTTAGGTTCCCCTTCAGTAAATTGTACCACAGAAAATCCAGACAACTAGTTTTGCTGTGACTAAAATAATCTATTAGTGTTCTGACTGAGCATTCGTGTCCACCAGGCATCTATTTTTTTTTTTTTTTATTATTATTATTTTTATTTTTTTTAATCCTCATAGCACTGAAACAGTTCTTGGATGAGCGCGCTGGTCGCAGCTCTTTAATTTTGTTTGGCGATGGTTCAAAACCCCATTAAAGCTCGGCTCTAAAAGTTGACATTTTAACTTCAGAGTGCCAGAAAAACGCTAAACTCTTAGTGCTGTTTATGACCGTCTAAACTGAAGAAACTATGAAGCATTGAAAAAGAAGAGGTTCCTGGTGGACACGCCTCGCTAAGCTCCGGAAATCCTCCTCTTCTTCCTTCACGGGAAAATAGCGAGAAAGTCGAAATCATTTCATGGAAGTTGATTTTGAGTATTTTTTATTTTTTTCAAGGGGAGTTTCACTTCCTTGTTATAATTTCTGCCATATTGGTAGAACACTATGAATGTAACGCCTGCATGGGCCTTCAAAACGAGGAAATTAGTCATTTAAAACGTTGCTATGGTGGAATGTGTGTAGGTATAGTTGTGTGCCCAAAACCTTGTGTAACATTAAACAGCCCCCCCTTCTTTAATATATATATATATAAAAAAACAAAACTTTGACAGCAGTTTATGCAATCCACAAGTAGTGACCCACATGCACACAGTCGTATGTAAACTTAATGATTGCTGCCTGTATTGAATCAACATTTTCTCGACAAAACATGGGGCGCAAATATGCTTTGTCAGCGAAAAATTATCAAACACATTCGGCTAAGTTACACAAGGCTAAAGGCTCGGAGCGGTTGTTGCCAGAGCAATCAAGGGGATACACACCATGTGATAAAGTGTACTGGCAAGCAGCAGACATATGAGACGTGACTGCAACACACACACACACACACACACACACACACACACACACACACACACACACACACACACACACACACACACACACACACACACACACACAGAGAGAGAGAGTCCTGGCTAGAGCTGCTCTCAGTAATAGACCAGTTCAGACTGCAGATTTCCATTTAAAATACATGATGACCTCACCTGGACTGAATGAAGAATGGTGAAAATACCGACCTACCTAAGTTGTGAAAACAAAGATAAGATCTTTGTAATAATGTGTGAAAAAAAAGACGTTTAATGATTTAAACACAGAAGAGCAGGTAGAGAGAAAGCTTAAAGAAAAGATTGATAAAGATGATTGGGAATATATTTTTCTAGTTTGATTGCTGAAATATTGAAGATAATTTGAATGTAAGGGCAGGTTGCCACAGCTTTAGTTCAAGTGAGGTCATTATTTGCGTAAAAACACCAATCATGCTCCAACAGCCTTCAGATGGAAACCCGCCTTCCTCATATGCACCCAAATGTTTTGTTCCTGACAGCTAAAGGTAGCTCCTCACATGAAGCTTTTCACGAAGGGCAACCTGCCAGCTTTAGACAGGGAACCAACCCACACCACATATTGTGCCTATAAACCAACACATCAACATGTGACACAAACACACACACACACACACACACACACACACACACACACACACACACACACACACACACACACACACACACACACACACAGAGGCAGGATATCTGTTGCCATCTTATTCTAGCCTTTAATGTGGACAGACACGATGAAGGTATGTCTATATTCAGATACACCCATATTATACATATTTACAAATAATGGTATACTACTAATAATAATTGATAACTTAGCGGTTAAGCTTAATAAATATATAACCTGAAAACCTGTATTGATTACATAGAAGAACTTCTTGTTATTGAGGTATTGCTATATGACATGTATCGCTGAACTAGATGACTATAGTGAATTTTTTGTTATTTTATTTTGAAAATCTTCCTTCTGTGTGGGTTGTTCCAGACAGGGCTGTTTGAAGGGATTAGAGATGGACGACTGAGGGTTAAATCTTTCAAATCTGCGAATCAAGCCAACTTGAGAGTTGTTTTTTTTCCTCCACAACGGCAGCAGCTAAACTGGACATAGAGAATGTGGAAACTTTCCTCTCCTGCAATGTTTCGATCAAAATTCAGAGAAACTACGCTTTATGGTTTAAGTAATCATCGAGGATTAAATCAATAAATGGCTTCACTTTACAAAAGTATGATGTCAATCAGTGCGGGAAAGTATGTTGATCAATAGGACCGAACCTTTAAAAAGAGCAAAGAAGAGAGACTTCAAACTACATAAGACTCGGTCAGCGGACAACCAAATCTGCAGCGTCTGAATTATCCAGCGTGAAACCTGACTTTAAAACCTGAGCAGGATTTAGACGGCCTCTCTTCCCGAGCTGAGCCTAAAGTGCAGATCCCAGGTCAGTTTTTCTGACAGCACGTCGGCTCTCGTCTGGAACAGCCCAGCCATTAGCTTCTCTGAGGGATCGTATTACTACTCCTCCTAGTATTATGATGAATATGATGACTATAATGATTGCTATCTATGGATCTATTTCTATTTCTCTTCTATATGCTTATTGATATATGTATGTTAATTGCAATGTATAACTCTCTCTTTATATATGTATCCATGTATGAATATAATAATTAACAGTAAATATGCGTCTGTGTATGCGGCAGTGCGCCAGCTGTCTGGGAGGCAGTGAGCGGGAAAACGTGCGGCTTCTGACACCGACTGAGTTTTTCCTTAGTTAGTGCTACACGTGAACGTCGCCTGAGCTCTGTTTGACGGCCAAAGGATTATAAAAAAAAAAAAAGTAGTTGATGATTGAATTATATTTACTGTAAACGGTCTAAGATCAAGCTCACTGCCTGTGTTGTTGTTATTTTTTTTTTTTAATGGATTGACCAGACAAGGACAGATCTGGAAACAAAAGCATACATGGAGGCCTATATACTCCTGTATAGCGCCTTATTCAATATACTACACTTATAAGATGATACATACCCCCTATTGTATAATCCCGCTTACTATATACACTATATGATACCTGATACCTATTATAATACTTAGACACCCTTATAAGGTAATTTAGATAAGAGATGGGCTGTCTTTTTTTTCTGTGGCTGTGGTAAAGTGTGCTGTGGTCAGGTGCAGGCAACGTCAAGGCCATGATTACAATACAGTCTTTATCTACTCGTCTGGTACTCGTCAACAGCTGTTTGTTTTTCTTTAAATGCAGAAGATCCATGCTGACTTTTATGAAAACGTGTTTTTTTGTTTTGTTTTTTCCCACTGTAGACGTCGGATCCGTTTTCTGGTTTAATCAGCCGTGTCAAAATGTTGAACTCATTCCTGAATGTGTGCATTAAGTTATTTGGAAAAGTTTTCTGCTCGGGCTGGATGTCCCTAAATATCACTCGACCTAAAGGTTATCGTCTGTTCTGACTTCTGTGAGTTTCTGTGAATCGGCTCTGGTTAATACATCCTGCTGCAGTTAAATGAAGTCACATGGGTCTCAGCTGTGAAACAAGTTTCTGCTCCACAAATATTCATCTCCCCCCCGTTGCCGTTCCTCTCTGCCCTCCTGCCGCCTGATGCAGTTTGCCTCCTTTAATCCGCAGCACCAACACACCCACACAGCCACAAAAGATCTTAATGAATCGTTTTTCAATAAGTTTGAAAATTCTCAGTTGTTTCAGTTTGTTTTCAACAACTCAAATGAAGAAACCAGGGTTGTAAGAAGTGGAAAAAACAAGGCCTCTTTTTGTACTGTATTTTTACATTTGGTTGTTTGGCGTTTTGTTTTTTCCTCTCGACTTTGTTTTCTCTTTTCTCCTCCCTGGTTGGAAGTTCATGATCACACTTGTGGACCAAATCTCTTGAAAGCATTTAATAAACTGTTTTAGAAAAAAAAAATGTTTTATGTATTTATCAAAGCACTCAATTCACATTTAAGGATTAATGTCCCAGACATTATGACGTGATAACCAGCAGTGGTGGAATGCAAAAAGTACTTTACTCAACTACTTTACCTAAGTACAAGTTTAAACCTCGATTTTATGCCGCTTTATACTTTTACTTCATCTCGGTGACAAATGTACTTTTTGCTTAACTATATTTATCTGATGGCTTCGGGTGTTTTTTCAGGAAACAAAATTTCATACACTTCCTGTCTAAGAAAGGTGATTTTGAACTAGAATATTTTTGATAAACTGAATTATCAAAAGTTCCTTTATGACTTGAGAAAATTATCCTATTTTTTAAGCTACATAAACTATTTAAAAAAAGAAAAAAAAATGAAATCAGTTGGAAAATGAAAGCTATAAATTGGACTGTTTATAGAAATAATATACATAGTTCTCACAGGACAGCGACAGCACAAACATACAGTAGGATGATTTTATAGAATACGATGCATCGCTGAGATTAGACTACACGACTATCCCGTATAAAGCAGTTCAAATGAGCCCAAACTTAAATAACAACAGCAGTAAAATCCAAATGCACTATACTGACAGGGAGCATTTTTCTGCTCAGTGTGTACTTTTACTTTTAATACCTAAATAGTACTTTTACTGAAACTAAGGTTTTAAATGCAGGATGTTTACATGCAGTGCAGTATTTTCAAACTGTGGTACTTTTACACAAGAACCTGAATACCACCACTGACGTTCAGCACCGGTACTCAATCAAAAACAGTATCTTAACTTCACACTGACATGATGTATTACAAACTGGTTAGACAGCTTTTTTTTTTTAACAGGTGTCTACAATCACCTTCCAAATACACCCAGTGACCTGCACAAAGGCACTCCTCAGCCCATGTAAACTCTGCACCCCCAGCCATACAGTCTACGGTTAAATCCCTTTTGTTTGATAGACTTGTCTCTTGGCGGACATATTTACTACCAAAAGTAAATGTACTACACCTTGTTAATTAGTAACTGTAATACACGCAGGTGTGCCAGTTGCTCGGCCCTCGTGCAGCTTCATGTCTGGGGTGACAAATGCACGTTAAACACACGTGCGTTATGCAGCCTGTTGCCTAAAATATACATTGCGGGTTGTTGGTGGATATTTTAAGAATTTACTGCCCCAGTAGGGACTTAAATTGCACGTTAGTTTATCGTTTAGCCCTGCGACCTGTATATTAGTGTCACTGACTAAAAATACTCATTTTAAACCACACCGTGTGGTCGTGACAGACGAGTCAGAAGAAGCTGCAGGTGTTCCCTGTTTGTTACCCGTCTTATTATCTAACACTGTGGTACGTTTAGGCTTTTTACTTTATTTTTGCTTGAGGCAATACCAGGCGCTGCTCGGGATTGGCCGTCAGACGTGACGAACGCAAACCTTTCTCGCTGCTGATTGGCTGATGGGAGTCACGATGGGCGGGTTTAGTTAAGTAACCGTGTGGAGTTCATGGTGGGCGACGCCGTCAAAAGTTCTGACATTTCCAACATTTGTACGAGCTGTCACGCTGCGTTAAGCACCGCGTACAACTTCCATGATTCAGTGCAGTCTTGTTTTATTCTAAAGTTAATTATTGTGAGCTACAGTCAAGCTCTGAAGTATTTGTTGACTTCAGTTGCAATTAAAAGAGAGAGAGGGGGGGAAAATGACTACAGAAATCCCGGAGATATTCAGGGAGCTCCTTGAGCATCCATTTACTCTCCCGAACTTTGATGAGAATGGTAAGTGATTGATTTTTTATTTTTTTTTTAAATCGAGTAACATGGAGTACAGTGAGAGTTTGTTTGTATGCAAAGAATGTGTCTGATTGAAACGTCTGAATTTCTGCAAATTGAGTGCGTAATGCCAGTCAGATGACCATCATGGGGATTTGTGCTGCGTGCATCTTCGCCCTGATTTAGTTAAGAGTCCAAAGGTGGACAGGTTTCAGCAGATATAGTGACCCAACTTACTGTAGCTTTACACAACCAAAAGATATTTAGCACAGAAATATGCAGTGACGGATTCTTTTCTGTGTTTTGTGTATTGAATATTGTACCAGTACCTTTCAAAATAAAAGTATCCTTAGTGGTCGCGGGTTTGTTGGAAGCGGTGACATCATGGTGGAGCGAGATAAAAGTTGCTATTAATACTGTGAAAACACATTTAAGTGATTTTTTTTTTTTTAGGCTTATGTTGAAATATGGGGATTCAATGCTTTCTTTCATGGCCCTAATTGATAGTTAACATCTCTTGAATAGGCCTATCTATTTGGATGCTGTTTAATGAATAATAAATTAAAGCTACAAGTCAAACTCACCACGACCAGTGAAAGTTCATAGAAGAAATGTGCATCTGCATCCATACTGATCATGGTGACTGCAGACCTCATCTGTCAAACCAACATCTGTTCCCGCAGCGGGTCTTCTCTGTTTCGTCCTGTTTTGCTGCTTCAAGTCCTTGAACGCCATCTTAACAACTTTATCAGAAGCACACATTTGATGTGTGATAGTCAAAACACACTGAGGTGTTTTTTTTTTTTTTTTTCTCCCAAAACACACCGTGGGTGTGTTGAACAGAGACGAGAGAACATATTTATCCTTTGCGGATGAAGATCATTATGGGCCCATTATTGTCATTGTGTTTGATGTGTTAGCACTGACTGAATGTGGTGGTGCTGATCTAACCACTCTGTGCAGGATCTGTGTTCGTCACCTGCTTTCATCTCTGTTAAGTGAATGTGTGTGTGAGTGTGTTACAGGTTACAGTAACATCATTATGTTGAGAGGTAGGATGTTGCTGCTGACCCCATTCAACACAGTAACCTCAGCCTCAGTAATAGGACCCTCTGTATATCATTACATCAGATATCTGACACATTTAAAGCGTAGCTTATGACATACTCATAATCATTTTCTCTCTTCCATATTGCCACTATTAAACAGATTGTATAGCCAAAGTGGTAATAATAATGAGATGCTTGGATTCATAAACATTATTCTGATTTAAAAACATTTCAGTTGTGCTACGCAAACTATTTGATTGTTCGAACGGTTTGGGAGATGTCAGAGATTAAGTGTTTTGAAGATCATACAAGCATGCAGTGCAATTACATTTTTGAGTGCAACGCTCCTTTATTGGATCTTATCTCATTATGCAGTTTATTGAACGTGATCATAGAGGTTGCATGGCCTGGACCTTGCACCAGCCAACAATAGGTCTGGACTGACAATAAACAGAGTCCATGTGTGGCATCGGACACACACACACACACACACACACACACACACACACACACACACACACACACACACACACACACACACACACACACACACACACTAGTGACCAGAGTGACACAGATTCCATAATTATCTTTGTGTGTACCGCTCCAAGATCGTCTAACAAGCAATTGAGAGGACTTTTCTTTGTAGGCATCAGAGTCATAACTTCTGTGTCTATATTGTGTTTAACACAGAACTATACATGGAAAAGTTATTAACATTGTGCACTATTAGTTCCACATAGCTTGTTATTTCTTCTACTGTGGAGTGTTTAAATGAAGTGGGAGAGGCTCTATCTGTAAAAGCCCATAATTAAAGCCTTGTTTGTGCGGCACCTGTGATCTTCAGCGCCTGCTGAATTAAAATACTGGTTTATCTTGCTCTCGCAATGTACTTTAGAAGAGAACACAATGTGGGACAAGTTTGAGTGTGAACCCAGCGACCTTCATCGAGCTCATGTGCACGTCTAGCAGATGACCCTGAAGGCTTCTTCGCGCCTCGTGATGTAACAGAAACATACTCTGCAACACACGCAAGCAACAGGGGAGGAAAACAATCGGTATCAGTTGAACTGCATGCTTTACTGCCATTAGCGATTTATCATACAAGTGTCTGTGTATTGTGAATAAATCATGCTTAGTGTCAAAGAGGCACACATTGAAGGGAGCACAGCTGTGGAGAACATGTCCTCTATATACATGTGTTCCTCTCTTAAAGAAGACAGGATGTAGGTGTATTATTAGTGTTTTTATTGATTATCGAGTGCACGTACATTGTACATCCTGTTTTGTTTGTGAGTAATCTGTTTGCTTTTCATCAATACATTAGGTGGAAAAAAAAAAAA
Source organism: Brachyistius frenatus (assembly GCF_029030835.1). Classification (NCBI taxonomy): domain Eukaryota; kingdom Metazoa; phylum Chordata; class Actinopteri; family Embiotocidae; genus Brachyistius; species Brachyistius frenatus. The sequence continues at coordinate 244,817 of NW_027210882.1, forward strand.
AATTCTGGGTGAGATTTACTAGTCTACTGGAGGATTCAACATTTGGATGAATCAGACATTTTTAGGTGACATAGCTATATTTACCTGCTACATAATAAGAAAACAAGCAGTTGCTTGATGCCTGATTGTGATGAAACATCAGCCTTCACAATCAAGATGAAGCTGTTGTGCACTCAGTCCTGTGCTGTTGTGGCAACTGTGCATTGGGAGGCGCAGATCTCCGCCCTCGGGATGTCTGCTGCAGCAAAGCATCCCGAAGTACTGTAACATAAACCTTATGGGGGCTACTTCTATATGGCCAATTGCACTTTGATACTGCAGCGCCGCCCTTTCCGCCCCTTTCCATCCCAGCATGTGAGCGACAGATACCGCGCGGCTTCATTGGAGGAGGCCGGTCGATATGTAAGAGAGGCTGCACGTGTGTTTACATGTGAGCGGAGCGGCGTTGGTGCTGCAGCATAAAATGCACACGATGTACTATGTACTTATATGGCTGTATTTAAAAAAATAATATTTTTTTTACTAGAACTTGAATATTAGAAGAAGCTGCGAGTTGGGTTTCAGATTTCGCTCTGAACATGATTTGACAGCTCTGGATGGACATATTTATCGACTCTTCACGAATAATTGTTTCCTGAAAATTGAACTGAAGCCTGCTTCTCGCTGTTCGCCTGCTCAAAAAACATGGAAATGGTTTTAAAACGGCGTAAGGACATAAAATAATAATAAATCAAGCAGAAAAAGTCCCTCCTGTGGGATCAATAAAGTACAGTATATCAATGGATGCATGTACATCTCTCTAATATGACAGACGAAACCGATTACTGAATGCAGGAATATCTCAACGTTGTTGCACTTGACGCGCTTATTTTAATGCATCAGTGAAGCATATATATATATATATATATATATATATATATATATATATATATATATATATATAACTCGGTCAACCAATGAGAGCACAGCTATGTGCAATAAGCCCCGCCCACTCGTCCCCAAAACATGAATATTAATGATGGAGGACACAGCCAGCCTATCAGCGCGAAGCGAGGCGGACGTTTATTTCCTCGGGGGGTGTGTGGTTTGTTCTGAACACCAAAACCTCCGAGTATCTACTTTATCGAGGAAGTGGGTCAATGACGAGCTGTCTGGTCTCGGATGTTCTGACAGTAAACGTAACGCTTCAGTGTGTATTAGTATTATTATTTATTTTTTTGTGCATTTAAAAATAGTCTGTGTCAGCGGGGAAACCAGCAGACGAGCTGAACAGCACAACAGCTGAGTTGGGTTTGTTTTATTTGGAAGTTGCTGAGTGGTTTAGTGTGAACAACAAGGGGGTAAAAACAATGTCGGGAGAGCAAATTGCCATCGCGCTGGAAACGGCCGATGGGGCCCCCACCTCGTTCCCGGTGGTTTTGAAGAAAATAATGGAAATGCCTCCGCCGAATATACTGGACGGTGACGACGGTAAGAGCAAATACATTGACTGAGAGGAAGAAGATGCAGGTTTAAAAAAAACAACAACAGCTAAAACAATACAAAAAAATAAATAAATACAAAAAAAAAGGCACAAAGAAGTGAGAATATGTTTCATCATAACAACGTAGCCGCCGGGCGAGCATCCCGGAGGAGCGTGGATGTGTCCAAATGTGTGCCAGGACGCTTAACTTGTGTCACCCAAACACCGCCGCTTGTTGTTGTACATATTGTACTCGGGCCTCTTTTCTCTGGAGTCTGACCCGATTCACCATCCGGACTTTTCTAGACACGTCTCTGGCTTTAAATGCACTCTTTGTTGACACAGAAAACATGTTTCTCAGCTGCAACGTGTCACTATTTTGACATTATCTCCATATCTTGCTGAGTTGTGGTGTTGGGTTATCATGACAGGACACGCATGTTGTTTTGTTTTCTCGTTTGTAAAAGCTGAATTACAGTCACTTGTTAGCTGTATAGCTTTTCTATTATTTGACTTCACCCACTTATCATTGTAACGACATTATTGAAGAGCAACAAAAATCTCACAGTGTAAATATTTAGTGAAAGCACCAACAATCATCCCTACAATATAAGTGCAATAATGGTATTCGGTCACAAACTACCATGATGTTTGATTACAGAATTAGCTGCGTGTGGTAAAATTGTTGGTTGCAAAAGATGAGGTCCAGTTATGTTGTTTATGTTTCCACATTGTGATTGAACCTCAAACTACAAATTGTTCTAACTTTTGCATCCAGGGAACACATCAGTGAGGTTGCTTTGTTTGAATCATAGCATCCTAAAAATGGAGTGCATTGTTGTTGTTTTTGTATTAGTAGTTGGCAGCCACAGCACGTTAGAGCTGCAACAAATAAGTTCATTAATTGACGAGCTAATCACAGAATTAATCACCAGGTGTTTTGATAATCAGTATTTTTTTTAAATCTAATAATTAAGTGAGTATGTCTTCGGGTGTGGACTGTTTGTCAGGACAAAACCAGCCTCCGAAAATACTTGTTATTTGCAGCCCCAAGAGAAATGTTATTTATTGGTCTTATTGAGGACCCAGCTGAGTGTATCTGCGAAGTCCAGATGTTTTGTTGCAGATTGCGGCGCTCGGGTTTGTGACGTGACGCAAATATGTGGATTTTAGTCTCTTTGCAAAGGAAAATCTTACACGTTTGAAAAGTCTAAACTGTCCGTTGTAAATTTCACAAGATCAGACACACAAATGCCTTAATGTCCAATGTATGCTCCTCTACTTGTGAAAACTCATTCTTTCCGTGCATCTTTTCCGTTTCAGAAACCGACAAGGAGAAGCTGGCCGTGGGAGATAATGTGGACCTGTGCGGAGGCGGTAGCGACATGGGTCCTTTGGCCGCTCTGACCCCCGCTATCTGGGACAAAACCATTCCCTACGATGGGGAGAACTTCCACCTGGAGTACATGGACCTGGAGGAGTTCCTCATGGAGAACGGCATAGCCACCTCACCTGAGGATGACCTCTTAAAGGACAGCTCAGACGCCACCAAGTCAGAGAAACAAAAGGTCCCGACCAAGGTTACCAACCAAGGAAGTGTGGCCCTGCTGCCCATCCAGGAGTTGGACAAGTGTGATGAGGAAATTGTCATCATCACCAAGAGTGACAATGAACTCACCTGTGACGTCATTACAGGTGAGTGGAGATGGGAGGATCAGAGACTGGGGGGGGGGGGGCTACAGGTTTCTCCTAAATATGCAAAGTAGGATACCAGATGCTCTGGTTGAGCCCTCTAGCGAAGGGGTGTGTGTGTGTGTGTGTGTGTGTGTGTGTGTGTGTGTGTGTGTGTGTGTGTGTGTGTGTGTGTGTGTGTGTGTGTGTGTGTGTGTGTGTATTAAAGTCTCTGCTGGCAGTTAAACTATTTGCAAATAATATTTATTCGGCTCCGTCACAGATGTCGAGCTAACACGATATGCGGTGACACTGACGTGATCTCAGAACGTCACGCAATCCTGAAACAAGCCGCGGGTGGTAATGGTGAGCGGGACAGCAGAAATAGAAGCTGCATAGTTGTGGATAGCAGCGTTTACGACAGGATCAGCAGCCGTCTGTACACGTCGCTGTGTCGAAACACCTGATGGAAAATGTGGTGGAGTTCAAGAAAAGCAACAGTAGAATTAGCTTTGGTGCAGCTTCATGTCGTTATTTGACAATTACACAGAAACCAAAGAAAACAGACTTCTGGTGTCATCTGCAGCTATCTAATATTTCTACCTGTGCTATCTGCTCAGAGGTGATCACTGAGGACCGAGCGACGCCCGAGCCCATCGGCCCGGACGACATCGAGGTCGACATCAACTACGAGCCGGACCCGACAGACCTGGTCCTGTCGAGTGTGCCCGGAGGCGAACTGTTTAACCCGCGCAAACACAAGTTCAGCGAGGATGAGCTCAAGCCACAGCCCATGATTAAGAAGGCAAAGAAGGTGTTTGTGCCTGAAGAACAGAAGGTACGTCGGGAGACGGAGGAGCAGAAACACAAAAAAACAGTTGTCAGTCCAGCAGCAGGCTTCACTGTGTCGGTGGATCACATGTCTTTCGGGGAACCAGTAAAACAGAAAGTCAGAGCTTCAACGTTTGAGGTTGAAAATAAGCTGCACCTCTTAGACTTCTGTAACGCTGTATGTTGGAAGAACTATAGGTTCCGATCCATGTTGGCAGTTTCACACATTAAGGTGTAATTTTTCATAAAAAAACAAAGGAAAATGAGCCTTTTCTTCCAGTGTTAGATGACACCATTAAGATAAATTAAAAGGGTTTTAATCCGGCAACATTTGCAGTATTTTACGATCATTTCTCGTTGGTAATTGGATCCGTTCTTTCCTTAATGCTGTAATTGTTTTGTGTTGTGTTAGTTATAGTGATAATAGACCCAGAACAAGGATAGTTTACCATCTTCAATGCAAGTTTAAAGTCTTGGAAATCGATTGTCATCATGACATCGTATTTCCTTAAAGAAATGGAAAGTGACCGTTTTTGTGACCTTGTGATTTCATCAGCTAATGTCTGAATGCAGCAGCGCTACACAGGCAGTAAGTAAACAGCAGAGTAGAAATCAGGCCATTTAAGTGAATGACTTCTGGAAACTCACAGTGACTCAGCAGTCTGGTAATCTTCTGATCGATGTTTTCCTTCCTTCCCGTTCCTCCAGAGAGCGCCGGCTGTGTTTACATGCAGGAGCGTTGGCTGTCAGCCATACAGGCTATTTTGAATGAGCGCTGCACTTGTATTACAAATTTAGGGGATGTCAGATTTGGGCTAATTTGCACTGATAACATTCATGAGGCTGTTAAATCCGGTTATTCCAGTAACGGAGCTAAAGAAAGCAGGATGGTGTCTCTGACTCACTCCAGTCTGTTTGTCTCCCGTCTGTCTTCTCCAGGATGATAAATACTGGAATAGGAGGAAGAAGAACAACGTGGCGGCCAAACGCTCGCGCGACGCCCGCCGACTGAAGGAGAACCAGATCACCGTCCGAGCAGCTTTCCTGGAGCGCGAGAACACGGCGCTGCGGACCGAGGTCGCCGAGCTGCGGAAGGAGTGCGGCGGCTACAAGAACATCGTGGGACACTACAAGGCAAAATTCGGAGAACTGTAAGGGACCAGGGGAAAAATAAACAAAACGAAAACATGATGTGTAAAACACATAGAAGGTAGCACAGTATCAGTCATCTTTAGAAGTCTGGATTGTTCCACATGTTGATACCAAATCTACTGTACCGCTGAAAAGTTGTGCCCTGGTGTAGGTGAAACAGAGGAGGAGGAGGAGGTGGAGGAGGGAGAGTAATACTCCTGGAAGACTCCGTGATGTGGTTTAAATCTGCATTGGTAGCAGATCTGAATAAGTGTGGCCAGATTTGGGAGACGAACTGGCTTTTCAATTAGGAATAACAATGTAATGTCTTAAAAGGCCTTTTATGGACTTCCTGACTCGTCTTCAAAAAGAGAGATAGCAACGCAGTGTTTCCCCTACTATTGTTTTGGGAGAGCGGGCCGCCCCACCAACGGGACTTCCCGCCTGAAAGAAACTAAATACGAACATACTCAGAACTGCAGTTACGTCCAGTAACTACTATTTATTTACTTATTTCCTGTTTCATCTCAGCTCAGTGTGATAGTTGCACCTGCATTTTTCTGTCAATGAAAGTCGTGCTTCTTTGTCTGTTTCTCTGCACCGCTGTTATCTGGACATTTCATGTTAAATATTCTGCTTCACGATAAGAGAACTTCTCTATTAATCACACAGCCAGTCTTCAGAGTTGCAGATTTCCCGATGTGATGTGTTTTAACAGCGGCCGCCCTCCCTCTTCCTGCTCCTGTCATTCATCCTTGTTCTCTTCTCTTTCAAGTGCGGTGCCGGACGACCAATAGACAGCCGGTGATTTATTCATTTATTTTCTCTAATGAATAAATAAATCCAAACCATTGGGTTTAGGAAACCCTACAATTAATCAGATGAAGAAGAGGATGAAGAGGAGGAGGGACTGATGTAGCCATGGAGATGTAATAGCATGTTAAGATATCATTATCTTGTTTGTTTTTTTATTATTATTATTTTGATTATTTGTATTTACCATGAATGAGTGACAAGAGCGTGACAGGAATTTCAAGTGCTACTTTAGCGCGCCTCGTTTATGAGGCGGACTTTTATCATGTTTTGTACACCTGTGGCCGAACGAGATCATTTGTGATGTTTATTTTGGAGCACCTGGCTTTTATTTTGAAATTTCCAAATAAAACAGGTCATATTTAGGTAGTAGATATAATAGTTTAGACGGGATGAGTCCTTATTGGGGTTTGCGGGTTGCTTCCAGTTTTCAGACTGTAATGACTTCTGAAAACCGCTTGTCCGTTTTTTATTTTACAAATTTCTATTATATCGTGTGAAGAGCTGGGCTTTTCTTGGCCCAAAAAAAAAAAAAAAAAAAAATCGTTTTGACTGTGACATTTTCAAGAAGCTTCTTCAGGGGATTATTACGGTGACGTGCCGCCACGTTCACCGCTCTTCGTGTACCAGCGGCACCGAGCGAAACGTTAACCTTTCTCCGGGGTCAGTGTGTGTTTCTCCGTCACTGTCGTGGTGTTCGTCTGCAGGTTGGACGCCTGCGTCGCCCCCTGCAGGTCGTCAGCGTCACTTTTATGTCAGTAACGCTTCAGAGGTGTCTTGTCTAAGTCTACCGATGCATGTATTTTAAATAGTTGCAGGCTAAAATAATACTTTGTTGGCTTTTTATTTTTTTTTTTTATCATTTAAAAATGTATCAGCCTCATAAAAACACAGATGCAGTCCTCACCAAGGCTTTTGGATCATAATCAAAGAAATGAAAACTTTAGACTCTGTTAGGAGCTACCACTTCCCGTCTGTAATCTTTGTTTAAGTTCCCATCATACTGAGTTGTGTTTGATATTATCGATCGTCTCGGACCCGTAAGCTGACGGTATCTGTTGCGTACCATTTTTAAGAAGCCTGAAAGTCTCAATAACACACACACTGTATTGGGGCATCTTTTTCATAGATAAATAACCTTTAAATATTTTTAAGTGTCTTCTACGTCGAAAGCCATTTCAATGCAACGTGCAGTCTGCCAGTTTACAGGGAGGCATATTGTATAAAAATACATCCGACTTCTACAGCTGCAGCTCAACCCTTGGGTCATTTTACTGTCCATTTCTGACAAAAAAAAGGGAAAGCTGTTCTTCTTTTGCTGCCGTGCTTCCATCCAGTTTACCAAAATAAATCCAACATTAAAGGGTTTCCGTGTGTGAAGAATGTCAAACAAGAAGATCAAATACTCTTTAAAACAGCTTTTTAAAAACTTTTTTTTTTTTTAAAGATTGTATGTAAGTGCAGTCTTGTGAGGTAAAACTAGAAGTCAGGATGTTGTGGAAATATTTCAGATCTCTTCAGCTCCACAGAGATCATATCACTCCAAACCTCATTTATTTTACCAACATCATTATTAATAAACTTTTTTGGAATAACTCTTAAACAATGACGAGCTTTCTGGCTCCTGTTAATACTTTTTACTGCTTCCCGTCTCAATCTGCCTTCTCTCTGCAACAGGTCAATTTGTTAACTTCGACAGGGTTGTTTTGAACCTTCCTTGTTACTTTTCTTTGTATTTCTTTGTAAAGAAAACATCTTGGCATTTTGAGTGTGGCTATCTTTTGTGTCTTTATGTATATATCGTATATATAAATAAAGCCTTGTTGACAGAGGTTTGCTGAGAGTTGTTTTTTTTGTCTGAAGGGAGACGAGTGAGCAGTTAAATCACAAGACCGTCGACTCGGGTCACAAATAAAGTCCAGTGGAACCGAAAAGTTTCAGAAGGAGGTCGTTATTAATGCAGTAAATATTAAAGTGGCCTGGTTTTGAGTTTTGAAGTTAAGAAACAGCAAAAATAAGTACCAAAGTCCAATCATCTCAAGACAGAGACTACACCCCCCTCTTGATTGTATGTAATAAGATTAACTGTATCTAACTATTCATATTTACAATCTACGGTCTTCTGATTTGACTATGTGGGAAAATCATATCTGGATTAATGCACAAAAAATAATCTTGAATAAACACTGTTTGTCTTGCTGTGACAGCTGTGATCTGTCCATGTTCAATGCCTCTGGATAGTTACAGTTTAGATGCAGAGCAGTGTGTGAACAAAGGTGACAATAAAAGGAGTCAAATGTTGCCAGCTAGTGGAAAACATTGAAGAAAAAGGAGGAGGAGGAGGAGGAGGAGGACGCTGCATTGTCTAACAATGACATGGTTTGTTATCTGAAACTCTATTCAGGCTGCTGATTACTCGTTACCTGAGGTCTAATGTTGGAGAAAACAAAGAGTGACTCAGTGCCCCGTGTTTTCACTCTTGTTCATGATGAAAACTGGTTTTTTTTTTATGGACAGAAGTTTCCATGGCAACTAGGCAAACCCAAACTGCTGATCAAGATAATGCACAGGATCAAAAGCTCCACAATACATTTTGTTAAGTAAACTGTTGCTTCCAAGATGAAGAACTAACTTTAATGCTGTCTGAGTATTTAAAAAAAATACACAAAGGAGTCACAAATAAAGAGAGAAATATAAAATCGAGCTTTATTGATGAGTCAAAAAAATGTCTCTTGGAAGATTGTAAGAAAATCTGAAAACTAAAATGAGGACCGGGCCGTGGTGTCTTCACCTCTTCTTGAAGCCGTACTTCTTCCGTTCATAAAACAGATCTGTTTTGGAGCTGCCCAAGTTCACAATCTTTGGACATCCATCTCGCTGGAGAGGGAACAAAAAAAAAGAGAGACAATACCGTTTAGAAAACATTTCATCTCGAAGAAGCAACGCATCTATTTTACATTTACAGCCAGGTTCAGTTTGTAATGTACATTTTTCTACCGAGTTGCAGTAAAACAGAGAGAAGGAGGAGGACACTCACATCTTTCTCCTGGATGGTGCACTCTTTACAGTAGTAGGCGTCAGACACACCGGGCCCTCCGCAGATGACACAGCGTCCCTGATAGGATCCGTAGTTACACTCGTCACAAATGCGCACCAGCGTGCACGGCCTCACGTAGGAATCACAGATGACGCACTTTCCATCGCCTGCGAACAGCAAGAGAGTCAAGTAGGAGGCAACACACACACACACACACACACACGTCCATTGAACCCGGTGATGTATTTCTTATTCATTTTGACATGTTATTGATTTAAATAAATAAACAATGATCATTTCTGGGTTTACAGATGATGAAACATTTCTGTATAGTGTAAAAATAAAACAGCCTTTATTGTGAGCAGTAGGTTAGGTTAGGTTAGGTAGTTACTTTATTAATCCCCGAGGGGAAATTTCTTCGCTACAGCAGCATACAGGAAACAATAAGATAATAATAGAATAATAGAAAAGCAATAAAATAACAGTAAAATAGCAGTAAAAATATAAAATATAAAATGCACAGTATATACAGTACAAAAAATACTTTTACTATACTTTTTATATCTACATATATATGCAACAAAATGAATATTGTCCTCTAACTTCTCGTATTTTCCCGAGTGGGGAACTTTAATATCTCTTTTGGTCAGCTGAAATGTTTTGTCACCAATTTATTTATTTTAATCATCCTACAACAACAGAACAATTTATTATTTATTTTATGTTTTCTGCATCGTGACATAAACACGCAACATGTGAAACTGTGAGAAATGTCGTTTAAAAGAAGGGCTGATTTTTGATGTAAACCCTGTTGTTTGGAGATTGAACACAGAAGGACATTCACAACATTTCACGCTTACATTTCTCGCAGAGTCTCCCGATGGCTGTGAGTGAAAACAAAGCAGTCGGTCAGTGTGACGTTCATTTGGTGCCGTTTCGTTAAAGATGATTCATTTATCTCCCGTTTGCAAAAAGAAAACCCCGCCATTTAAATCAGTGTGAAACTGAAACATCAGAATAACAGACTTGAACACTTCGAGGCGAAAAACACTTTCAATGGGATCCATGCTTGTAGCCGTTAGCATAGCAGCTAATGTTATTTCGAGGGGAAAAAAAACTACAATTATGGAAATCAGGCTGCAGCACAAATGACCGTATAGAGCACTTATACGTGAAATGGGTTAAAAAAAACAACAACAACAACAACAACATACCGACACCGGCTTGTTTTCGGCAAAAGATCAAATCTGGATGATGTTTAGCCATTGTCGGCTAACGTAAGGCAAAGCGCTGCGGTTTGAGTCAACTTTGACCTCCTTCTTCTTCTTCGGTATCAGTGAAAGCTCCGTAAATCACACCGCCACCTACTGGACCGGAGAGGGTACAACACCTTATAAAGTAGGGACACTCCGGGTATCAAACTTGTTTCAGTTAAATATTTTAATAAAGCCCTTTTAACTTATCCACTGTCTCTAAAAGCTAACTTTAACCTGAAATATGCCAGATACGTGAGTAAATGTAGCCTACTTAATTATTTTCAACCGTGATCAAAGGAAGGCAGTTGAGATGGTCAGAGAATATGCTGGATTTTAACTCGACTTTGTAAACATTTGTTTGTTAATTAGTTGTTGGAAATAAATAAAATGTGCACTTTTATATGCAGTCTGTGGAGAATCCCTCGCTGGGGCCAAAATAGAAAAGTCTTCTGAGTCAATTTTAAAACATACTGTTCTTGTGAGAGCAAATGAAGTCGAAGTGCCAAGAACTCTCTTTTAACTCTCTTTTAACTCTCTTTGCCTTTTGGGGTTGAAATCATCTGGACACCAACAGTATTATTCCCCTTCTTCATCAGCTGCGGCTCTATGGCGCTATCCAAGGGCCTTTACATCTCGACTAATAGTTTTGCAGTCATCTGGTCTTCCATAGCTGCTGCTTGTGTCCTGATGACACAATGAGGTTTTTATACATGCTGTCAGATTTTAAGGTGCCTAATGCTGACTCATTATTCTCTATTCTCAGTTTATATGGTTTATGCACTTTGTAATCTGATGTTAGACAAATCAATACTCCTGTTGACTAATCATGAAGCAATTAAGATTTGATCAAAATTTGCGTGGAAATACAAACGTGAGCACAAAAAAAAAAAAAAAAAAAATCTTCCGCGATTATGTGAGAGGGGACGCATTGGGAGGAATGGACAAGATGAAGACCATACTGGACCTGAGAGGGACGTGGACAAAGCGGAAGCTGTCCAGCCGGCCTCTAACGGAAGGTGGCGGTAGCACGGAGGGAAGCCAGCTGCTGACAAACCAGAGAAGAAGAAGAAGAAGAAGAAGAAGAAACGGGTTTATAATCGCGTGACGTCACCGCCGACCCTCACATCTTTGTCAGTGAACAAAATGGCAACCTACTGTCTCACCGCCGCCCGGCTCCAGGTAAGAGAGAAAACGGACTCGTGTTTCTGTTAATCACGCGTGTCCACAGACTCACTTTCCGCCTCCGACTAAATGAATGCGACGCCTCGCGGCTGTGACCCGACGGGACGTCTGAGACCGGTTATTAGCGGGTTTTAACGGTCCGGGTCACCGCGTCCCCCGACCGAGCTGGACCGAACAGACGGTCTTGACAGAAATAAATCACGAATCAATCACAGCTAATGTCTCCGTTTGTAAGAAGTTGTGATCGACACCCGGAGGACGTGAACCCACCGTTGGTCGGCTCGTTGTAATGGTTGTGAGAGAGAGAGCAAGGTTACAACAAGGTTAGACTCCCAGCAGGCTGCTGACATCCACAGACGGGACACAGGGGACACAGGGGACACAGGGGACATACTGGAGAAAACATGGTCCTGGCCCTTAGTTGTTTTTTTTAGGGGGGAGGATGTGTTAAAAGAAAACCAGATCCCCTCTCTCTGCTGTGAGGTTCACAGGACGTGTGTCACGTGTTCAGTAATAACTGTTTAGTGTTTTTAGATGTCATCTAATGATCACAGACTACAAGGTGTCAAAACTCACAATATCCGAAGACAAAGTCGACTCTGATTGACCTCTAATGGAGATCACGCTCACCGCTGGGGGATGAAGACGAAGGAGACCACAAAACCACAACAGCCTCCTCTGACAGTGACATAAAAAACTGTATGTTTTTAGGCCTGGAAAGTCACATGTTGACTAGTTTATGACCTCGGACTGAATAATGGGAGGTATTGATCAAATATTGAATCGATACACGAGAGCCAAGTCTTCGTCTTTTCTTATTTAGATAAAAGAATAAATCTGTCAGTGGTTTTATGACCCTGTGGGTCAATCGGTGTATTTGACAATCCCATAATGCTGTAATAGAAATGATGGATGTGAGATGACTGAAACTTGATGTTTTATTTTTGGGGGATATAATTTGCAGTTGAAAAAAGTAATAAATCAGCAACAGATTGTGAAATATGTTATTGCAGTACTCTGCATGTCCAGCATTGTGATAACATGGTGTTGTTGGCTCTCACCTCTCACCTACATCCATAGAAAATGTATAATAAACAACCTACAGAAGGCCAAGCCTCAAACTTTACCCTTAATTCTCTCTCAAATTGATGACTAAACCTAAAACTAGATTTCAGCGTTAACGCGTGAATTGTCTCCTCCATTGATTGACAGCAGCTCTTTGTTCGTAGCCTCTTGACACTTAAAGTCAACCGATTATTTCATCGAGTGACCGCTAATCTTTAGGATGCATCTTCTGGTCATTGTCGACCTTCAGCTCCACAGTTTCTTATCAGGAAGCTTCTTTGATTTGTTCTCGTGATTTAAAAAAAAAAAAAAAAATCTCTGCTCACAGCTTGCTTTACAATCATTCATGAAAATATATATTCAAACCGAGCTGCAGCTGTAGAAGCGCCGTCTTCTCCTGGACGTTCCTCAGCAGCTGCTCCGGAGGAGCTTGTGGGTTAAAGGTCACATAAGGACCACTTTATAGTTGATCGGGCAGGACTCTGGACACAAACAAACGCCTCCTCAAGTTTCCACCCCTCGTTAATCCAGTCACATGCACCGTTTGATGTAAAAAAAAATAACCCTAAAGTCTTCATTGAGTGTTTCAAAGGAGTGAAGCCAGTGTTTTCATAAGCTGAGAATGTATTTGTGATCGACCTTTTGGGTGAGATGAGGCGCCGACATCTGACACTAGAGACTGAACTGAGAACAGGATAGCATTCACCAGCTAACTTCCCATCATATAAGTTATGTTTCCACATCAAGAGGGTTTTGGGGACAGTATTCCCCCGGCCTGCTCTCTCGGCTCGCTCCTTCAAAGATTTTCAGAATAAAAGAACCAAACTTGAAAGAAACATTTACATATCGAACAACCCCGTGTTTCGGGTGACTGCCCATATAAATCGCCCGCTCTGTGATTATGCTCATACTGGTATGTTTATGGTGTTCGTGTCTCCAGCTGGCCCTGGGCCACGGTGCGAGGCGCCTGCATGTGTCGGCAGCTTACAGAGCCAAGGCCCAAGTGTCCATGAGCCGCTTCGAGCCCACTTCCTTCGTCAACTACAAGAAGCTGCAGTCCAATGTTGACATTGTGCGCAAAAGGTCAGTGTTCTTCTATGTGCTCCTGGTCACATCTCTGTTTCCTCAAACACTCTGTTATCAGTGCGAATGTTTATCTGAACTTTACCCCAGTTGTTCAGGATAGTTGTTGTCTCTCCAGCTCTCACCAGTCTGCCCGACTCGCACTGCAAAATGAAATGCAGCCTCCCTTAATCATTAAGATATGGTTCAATGTTTTCTCTCCAGACTCAACCGGCCGCTCACACTCTCAGAGAAGATCGTGTACGGCCACCTCGATGACCCCCACAACCAGGAAATCGACCGCGGTCGCACCTACCTGCGCCTGCGGCCCGACCGCGTGGCCATGCAGGACGCCACCGCCCAGATGGCGATGCTCCAGTTCATCAGCAGCGGCCTGCCAAAGGTGGCCGTGCCCTCCACCATCCACTGCGACCACCTGATCGAAGCTCAGACTGGAGGGGTGACGGATTTGGCCAAGGCAAAGGTGAGAGGGATTTGTTTACAGAAGATATTCTTGCGTTGTAATGATAAATTCTTGTCAAAATGCGACGCGCAGCATCTTAAACTTGAGCTGGAGTCGTGGCTCTCTTCGTAGGAAGTCAACCAAGAGGTCTACAACTTCCTGTCCAGCGCTGGGGCAAAATACGGAGTCGGCTTCTGGAAACCCGGCTCTGGAATCATCCACCAGGTATAATTACTTCAAATTTGAAAGAAGCTTTGGCTGAACATGCTAATCTTTAGAGCCACTGTAATTATAGTGCTATAATTATGCTAACAGTTGTATTTTTGTATCCTAACAGATCATCCTAGAGAATTATGCCTACCCAGGAGTGATGCTCATTGGTACAGATTCCCACACACCAAACGGTGGTGGTCTCGGTTCCATCTGCATTGGAGTCGGTGGAGCTGATGCAGTCGATGTCATGGCGGGAATCCCCTGGGAGCTCAAGTGTCCCCAGGTTTGAAGAATCCACCATTTATCACACATTATTCTGCCGCGTCTCTTTGTTTCATCTCCCTCTAGTATGTAACTGCAGCTGTTTTGTCTCTGCGTTCCTGCACTTCTAAAACACCATAAATTCCCCTCTAAGGTGATCGGTGTGAAGCTGACCGGCAAACTCTCCGGCTGGACGTCTCCTAAGGATATCATCTTGAAGGTGGCCGGCATCCTGACAGTGAAGGGAGGCACCGGAGCCATCGTGGAGTACCACGGACCGGGAGTCGACTCCATCTCCTGCACAGGTCAGAAATAAAAGGTTTTTTTTAATTTATTTTTTTAACCTTGAACATGCTTCGCTCTTCCATAATAACGCACTTCAAACCAAGACAACCCTCTTTATACCAAATGTGTAGAAACAATAACAACAGTACTGCTCATGATTGTGTGTCTTTGTGTGCAGGCATGGCCACCATTTGCAACATGGGAGCAGAGATCGGAGCCACAACCTCTGTGTTCCCCTACAACCACCGCATGAGGACCTACCTGGAGAAGACAGGACGTGGACGTAAGTTCAGGGCTTATATGTAACGTTTTAAAAAGTATTCCCATTTAATCACATGCAGAGTGACGAAAACTTAATGATAGAGTTGTGTCGAGTTGGTAACAGGCTTTGTTTGAATCCGGCCAAATACCACACTTGAAAGAAAACATAATCAAGATTACAAAAAGGCATTACGGTCAGTTAAAAAACCTCTAATGCAGAAATCATGGAGGAATTGAAAGTGTGTGAAATGTCATCCAAAACTATGTTTACAGAAGTTTTCCTGGAGGACTTTGATGTTGTAAATGTGAGATTCAGTGTGTCTCAACACGGCTCCCTCCTCCTCGTGTTTCTCCTCAGAGATCGCTGCCCTGTCTGATGAATACGCCGACTTATTGGTACCAGATGAAGGATGCGAGTACGACCAGGTCATCGAGCTCAACCTGGACGAGGTTTGTCTTTTTTTTTTTCTTTTTTTTTAAATGATTGTTTGGTGTTTGTGCCTTTTTATTGAATAATTCAGGGGTCACTGAGCTCTACTGCAGAGATTTATGACCAAATCTCAACTTTCCTCACAGAAGTTTTATTTGTATATTCTATACACTTTGTATTGTTTATTTTAATGGTATTTTATAATCCGCTGAAAAGCAAGCTGTTCGTGAAATTACAATATTTACTCAGTGTGATGAAAAAGTTCTCCGACTGCGCCCACAACAAGCAAAAACTGCACCTGATTTAAATCTGGCTGCCATCCCAGCAGACAAGTGGCGTCCTTGTGCAGTGACACGGCGCTCGCGGTGCTCCTGCTATGCTTGGACGGTTCCCAGGAAATCCTATTCTGTAAGCGCCCCCGGCACCATCTGTGATTCCTGGTGGATCTCCTCCACAGTATCAAAACAGCTCAGCTTCAGCTCGAAATTCACTTTTGGGAACAGGAAGAAGTCAAATTCAGCAAGTAAGGGTGACGGGGAGTGATGAATGAGGAATCGTTTGAGGACGAGAACACAGAGACACTTGTGAGACAGGTGCTGATGCTGATAAAGCGATGTAACTTGGAAAACTTATCCACAGAAGTTATTACTTCCTCCTGCTCCGTGCTCATTACTGTGCTGCGCTACGTTTGTGCACATGAACAGTTTCTGAACTTTTTTAATCGCACCTCGTACCTATTCTGAAAACATGCAAACCTGTGTGGGTGCTGTCAGAATGTGTCTTCACCTCTGAATACCCATTTTACCACTAGAACTGATCATGTCTGTAATAACTCACAGCAACATGTATGTGTACGTGAGAGGTTCAGTTCATGTGGTACATTTCGAGTTTATCTGAGAATCGGCGTGTTCCTTCACCGTCATGCTATTTCTCTGTCCAGCTGAAGCCCCACATTAACGGACCGTTCACCCCCGACCTGGCTCACCCAGTGTCCGAAATCGGTGCTGTGGCTGAGAAGAACGGCTGGCCGCTGGAGGTCAAAGTTGGTAAGAACCCACCAGAGAGGGATTAGCTGCGTGGCTTCATTCATACTCCTGCTTTTTATGTTAATTGCAGACCACAGATGAACATTACCAGAAGGATGAAGTTGCGAGTTTAACTCCCTCTGGTTGCTTTCACTTTTCAGGTCTGATCGGCAGCTGCACCAACTCCAGCTACGAGGACATGGGCCGCGCCGCCTCTGTGGCCAAGCAGGCTTTGGACAAAGGCCTCCAGTGCCAAGCTCAGTTCACAGTCACCCCCGGCTCGGAGCAGATCCGCGCCACCATCGAGAGAGACGGATACGTGAGTCCTGGCACTGGGAAGAAGCGGAGAGTTACTTTCCTTACAGGTGGTGAAGTGATGAAAGCTTTAATGTGCTTTTGTTCTCCCGTAGTCAAAGATCCTCCAAAATGTGGGAGGTGTCGTCCTGGCGAACGCATGCGGACCCTGCATCGGACAGTGGGACAGGTAGCTATAGACCAAGAGCTTTGGAAGCGTTTGTTCCACGGCCAGCTCGTTCAACTCCACACGTCAACATACCGTCTGTGTGTTTGTGTTCAGGCGTGATGTGAAAAAAGGAGAGAAGAACACCATCGTCACCTCCTTCAACAGAAACTTCACTGCCAGGAATGATGCGAACCCTGCCACGCACGCCTTTGTTACTTCTCCTGAGGTAAACTCACAACAGACCAGTCCACGCTGACGAGGACACACGAGCTCATATTGTGAACCTAAATGCCTCCCTTCTTCTCCTCCTCCTCCTCAGATTGTCACCGCCCTCGCCATCGCCGGCACGTTAAACTTCAACCCCGAGACGGATTACCTCACAGCCCCCAACGGAGAGAAGTTCAAGCTGGATCCCCCCACCGGAGACGAGCTGCCCTCCCGCGACTTCGACCCGGGCCAGGACACCTACCAGCACCCGCCCCCGGACGGCAGCAGCCTGAAGGTGGACGTCAGCCCGCAGAGCAACCGGCTGCAGCTGCTGGAGCCCTTCGACAAGTGGAGCGGGAGCGATCTGGAGGACATGCGGGTCCTCATCAAGGTCGGGTCCCTGACATGAGTTTTAACAGTTTGCGCTGCTGCTGAAAGAAGAAGCGCTGTTTTTTTTTATCGTAACCACGTTCTGTCTCTGTAGGTGAAGGGAAAATGCACCACAGACCACATCAGCGCTGCGGGACCTTGGCTGAAGTTCCGCGGCCACCTCGACAACATCTCCAACAACATGCTGATCGGCGCGGTGAACAGCGAGAACGAGGCTGTGAACAAAATCAAGAACTACCTGACAGGAGATTACGCAGGAGTCCCTGACGTGGCCCGTCACTACAAGGTGAGGATCCCAGAGGAGGAAGATTCAGCTTCATCATCATCATCATTCGGCCAAAGCTGCTTCTTTCTTAATGTTAACGTTCATAATCTTGCTTCAATCACATGAATTCTGTTGCTTTACTTTCTGTTCGACACTTGAAAGCCACTGAGCTCTGAATGGAAGCACGTCCTGCTGAAACGCTGAATCGATGAACTCAGTCCTTGTATCTGGTTGTGTGCAGGCCAACAGTGTGTCGTGGGTCGTGGTTGGAGACGACAACTACGGCGAGGGCTCCAGCAGAGAGCATGCGGCGCTGGAGCCCAGGCATCTGGGCGGCAGAGCCATCATCGTCAAGAGCTTCGCCAGAATCCACGGTACCGCATGAACACTACACAGGAGGAGGGGGAAGTTTAGTATATGGAGGAAGCCTTGAAATCCCCCTTTGCATGCTGAATGTCTCATGATTTGTTCCAGTCCATCACTTTCGTAGTTTGCCCTGAATTTGCATAATTATGCATTCGGTTTTTTTGCGGTATCTCGGGAACGCCTCGAGGGAACAAACGTTCTCCTGGACTGGATGAACTGATTAGAATTTGTTGGTCAAAGGTCACTGTGACCTCACAAAATGTTTGTGGCCTTAACTCGAGGACCTTGGCGCAAATTATGACAACATTTCACACAAATGTCGAATAGGATCATTTTATATCCAAAAGGTTCATTTCATTGTGACATCATAGTAATCGCCAGAAACACTTTTCTGGTCATTATTCAACACCTTAATTTAGGAACAGAAAAGGAGACGGTGAGCTAATGTTTCATGTAATGTATCTTTATTTGTTGCATCATGTTTAGTCAGAATCAGCTTTATTGGACAAATTCCTGTAAAGTCATCACTGCATACATTATGTTGATTCTCTGGACAGATATGAATGTACTTGACTGTCTAGTGGAAACACAACTACTATACATATATTCTAGTATATTTCACCCTGCATTTAGGAGCGTGGACATCTTTGACCCCCGTGTTTGCAGGCTTTTTATCTCGGTGAACAACCATGTCTCCTTCGTGTCCTTAGAAACGAACCTGAAGAAACAGGGCCTGCTGCCCCTGACCTTCAGCAACCCATCAGACTACGACAAGATCCGCCCCGACGACAAGATCTCCATCAAAGGACTTAAGACCTTCGCTCCAGGAAAGGTAGGAGTGCGGAGCAGCTGGTAAAACGGCCTGGTTTAAAGTGAGCTGTCAGCAAAAAGCCTCTTTTAACGAGTCTTTCTTCTGTTCCTCCACAGTCTCTGACCGCCATGGTGAAGCACAGCGACGGCAGCGAGGAGAGCCTGAAGCTCATCCACAGCTTCAACGAGACGCAGATTGAATGGTTCCAGGCAGGCTCCGCCCTCAACAGGATGAAGCAGATGAACTGAGGGATGTAGAGAAAAACACAGAGGTGGAGGATTATCAGGAGGGAAAACAGGGTGGTGAGGAAGGATGTTCACCACAGTTTCATCATCAGCATCAGCACACGGCTTCGACTGAAGAAATGTGTTTGTATATCTCAAAGAGTAGAAAAACGTCGGACTAAGTGTCGAGCTGATGTTGATGATGGAACATTTGGTCTTTGGTCAG
The DNA here is from genome assembly GCF_029030835.1 of Brachyistius frenatus. Classification (NCBI taxonomy): domain Eukaryota; kingdom Metazoa; phylum Chordata; class Actinopteri; family Embiotocidae; genus Brachyistius; species Brachyistius frenatus. The sequence continues at coordinate 264,217 of NW_027210882.1, forward strand.
ATACTTGTTCAAAACTTCATCTGTCAATACGTAGCATTTCTTGAAGTTAATGTAAGCTGCTATGTTTCAGCGTCCAGCAGTGATACGTGGTGGTTAGCGATTCAGTTGTAAAAACAAAGGGGAGACACACACGCGCACGCACACACACACACACACACACACACACACACACACACACACACACACACACACACACACACACACACACACACACACACACACACACACACACACACACACACACACACTAAGCGTGACATAAAACACTGCCAGCTGATGCGCTGCCAGTGTTTTTGCAGCTGTTCAAACACGTCAGTGCAGAGTGGAGGCTGCTTGTTGCTTTGGGTTTGTTTTGACCTCTGCATGGCAATAATAAGCTTTAGTCAGCTTACTCGTGTTATTTAAAGTACAGCCTAGACAGGTAAAAATTACACCATTTGTTTCATTTCCTGCTGTGTTAAGTTTGCTCAGTGAAGTTGTAATGATCCAAAAATAAACTTGTGGGCACACTTTTATTCACTCACCTACTTGCAGTTTGCTTGTCTGCCCCCTGGTGGCCACGAGGAGACACTGCAGAGTTTTGCAAGGCATATAAACTTGAAAAAAAGCAAATCCACATGTGTATAATTGGGATTCAGGCAATTTAGCTTAACTTGTTGGCTCCATTGAACTTCAGATGACTGTGTGTGTAACAGTGTGACACCACTAGGGGGCGTTTTTGTGTCCATGCCCTGCACTACTGTATATTTTTTCATCCATCACAAAACATACTGTAAGTGTTACAGGTTGTAGACATTTCCCAACACACAAACACAATACTGTGTACCAACACACAACTGTTCTTCCCTGCTACTTTCTCTACCGCCATCCTTAAACTGCTCCCCCCGTCGATCCTGACGTTTTTACAAGGTCAAATACATCCTATTTATTTATACTTCTTTTCTGCCGAGGTCCAGACCCTGCATGAGTTTTCATAAAAGGCTTTTGTTTTTTCTTCATGCTGAGGGTGAGCTCGGACCTGCGTCCTCTTCCATCCTGTATCTCCAGTGCCCTTTTTTGTAGGGTATCGTGCCATTGTTTTTTTTTTTTTTTTTTTTTTAACTCCCAGAAAATAAAACCACACAGAGAGGAGGGGGTCATTTTCAGATCAGAAGCAACACTTCACTTCCTGCTCCCTGCAAGATAAATGTACCAATCATATGAAGGTGAAATCCATCCCCCTTCTGCTAAACCACTGTATGTAAAGTGTCTGGTTCCATATGTGCATTTTAGTGTTTGTGTTTCTTTTCTCCCAGATTATCTTTTCTGTATTATGGAAATACCAATGGGTTGTAAAATAAAAAGTCACAGATCTCATTTATTTACATCGGCTCCAGAGATGTCACTCTCTAGACTTGGAGTTATTGATATCTTTAGACATTAACCTTGTTAGACTGAACCATCCTTTTTATTACAACTCTGTACATATTAACAATATTCAAACCAGGACAAATGAGCAAAGTCTTACACTTATAATGTGCTTGCGATTATCCTGTTAATCAGGATTGTTACAGGAGGATCGAGTGTTTTTCATCCATGTAAATGTAAAAAATTGAATCCTTGACACCTCTTTTGAGTGACAGGTTCTTGACAGCTCAGATGTATCTGAATAACCGAGGTGCCACATTTGACAAAAAAAAAAAAACAGACCTGAAGACAAAAAAAACAAACTGTCTGCCTTTGCTGTAGGACGGGGGTGTCAAACATACGGCCCACTGGCCGGATCCGGCCCGCCAAGGGGTCCAGCTTGGCCCGCCGGATGACTTTGCTAAGTGTGAAAATTACAGAAAGACATAAATTGCATTTCTATGAGAATATGGAGGTTTATGAGTACAAACGTTTTGTAATTTTTTTTTAATCGATCCAGTAATTGCTTCAAAAACAGCGTAAATGTGACGTCTGCTCCGGAGGCAGAAGCGCTCGCTGCTCGCTTTGTGACCCGTTAAATCTGCAGAGGAGAGCCCAGGCAGATAAACAGTGGGCTGATGTCTGAGTTTTTGGTCTTTATGTTTCTAGTTTATTGTAGAAAGACCTTAAAACAGGGTTTATCATCCAAAAACCTTCACCAATGATTTAAACATAGAGAAATATTGTCGTTATGTATGCGTTATTATGCTATGATTTTACTAGTCTGGCCCACTTGAGAAAGTGGGCAGTATGTGGCCCCTTAACTAAAATGAGTTTGACACCCCTGCTGTAGGACATTTGAATCTGATGCATTCAGATTTGTGGGGAATGACAAAGTGTTTAAATGTTTTTTTAAACTCTTTGGGAACATCAGAGGTCAGGTGTTTAGATATTGTCCACAATCAAGTATAATAGTAATCATAATATGCACACAGGATGTACAGGAAAATTATGAAACGTGCAGAATATGAATACATAATAATTTACTCTTGTCAACAGATGAATCTGAACGCAGCCGTCGAGTGTCGCACTGCAAGATGGAGCTCAAACATCGAGGTGAAGGTATAAGTTGAACACATTTTAAGTTGAGGGATACTTGAAGGACAATTTTATTTGCATAACACATTTCAACAAATAGGCAATTCAAAGTTCTTCACGGAAAACATACAAGTCATCTAACAAAATTACAAAATGTAAAAGCAAAAAATAGACCAAAGGAAAAAAAGAGGATTTAAAAATAGACATGCAAACCTCATTTCAAATGTGTAATTTAATTAAATACAGTCACACATTAAAACATAATTCCTGCACTTGGATAGGATTCAGTTTAGAGGAAAACTACCTTGCTCAAGAGCAAACTGTAGCATTAGTTAATAATAATAATAATAATAATAATAATAATAATAATAATAATAATAAATAGCCACAACTGTTTGGGGTAGTTATTAGTAAATATGCAGGCATATTTGCTAACTACCCCCAAACAGTATAAAAGTATGCACACTTTTCACAGCCTTTCATTGATAGCCTGAGATGATGTCATCAGAAACGTCCCGGAAGGAAGTGGTCCATTGAAATTGCATGAAAGATCAGAGTTTAGTGGGGAAAAGGCTGCAAAGCTGTCATATAACCAAAACATTTTAAATAAGCTTTATTAAGTGTCTCTTTAACCAGAAAAAGTCACAAAAACCCACAAATGATCACGTGTAAGATGAGTATATTGGACTTTTTGATATGTAAGGACACAGACAAAGCACATTAAGGCCCGCTGGCTGAAGTCTGTGAAGCAAATACCCATTCAACATCCAATTAAAACTCCCCGGACCGAAGAAAGCCATTAAGACATGTTTCCGTCCACGAGGAGAACAAAGCTTTGACTGTGGCATAGTGAAGCCCGCTGTTGTTTTCAGCACAGTAACCCCCTGCACCCCCGCCCCATCTCTGCTGCCTCCTTTTGATTTGCTGCTTTTTCATCCCGCCTGTGTGCGCCGCATCCATACCAACATCCACAGACTCCTCCACCACCACATGTCCCAGCAGCTCGCACCCGATTCAATTACATAATTGCTTTATATCGCAGCGAAAGTCGGAGCCGTCTGACGTCTGACTGACAGCCGATCACGGTAAGTAATCGTTTGATCGATCGGGTTTGGTGGGTGACGTGCAGCCTGGCTTTTACGCATCCGAGCCTTTTATTCTCCGGGGCGGGCAGGCGGCATCGGTTCGTGGCTGTGTGGTGATACGATCCCGGTGTGGGGGTCTTTGCTCAGATTTTTTTTTTTTGCGATCTCACTCTTCATCATTCTTTAACATGTTGTGACGCCGAGGCGAGGCGAGGCGAGGTGTCACATTTTGCGGCCGTCATTGGAGCATCCATCCTCTCGAGCTGCCACAGTGTGAGAATGTTCTGGAAACAACCCGCCTGGAGGGCTCGTATTTTGTAGTGAATTATTGAGGCTCCGTCAGCCTCACATTTGAATCTAATTACACCATAAAGCGGGCTGTTTGTCTCTTTAAAAGGCTGATTACAAGTTTGCAGACGGGCTCCGTGTGTTGCAGAGGAGCTGACGTGTCTCCCATGCTGATGCGGAGCCCCACAGACGGCCACAGTGCCCCGGCTTCACAGGGAGGTGCTTTTGGCCTTTTGTCTCCTCTCAAAGCCCTTCCAGCTCCCTTCCTTCCTCCAGTCCGGGGCTGACACCCTCCGGATTAAATAGTTCCCACTACTCATCACACACCAGCACTGCAGACTCATTAAAGAAGTCCCATTTGTTGGCCGGTAACAGCCCTAATATGTGGGCTAATGAAAGAGGAGCTCGTGCTGCTGAATTATTTAGGTTGCATATTTATGCCTTGTCATCCGTCAGTCATGCTTTCAGCCCGGTCCTCTGTGCCCCCATGATGACAGGTGCTCATCATCACTGCATCAACAACAAAATCCAACATGATACCTAGAGGATAAAAAAGCCCATCACCCTTCAGCCAAAACAGCCATCTCTTTCCCTCAATGAGTTTTTAAACCAGAGAGATTAAAGCCGATCCTGTGGTGATGCTGAGGACTTTTGAACCCCTCTGATACTTTCACACGTGGTTCTGCTTCACAGAGGCCAACTTAAGCCTCTCAGTTACTCCAAAGTACAATTTGCACTTCTCAAATATGTTTTCCATATCAGAGCCATTAGGTCTTTTTCAAAAGACATTGCTTCATTATTAAATATTTACTACTTATTGAGAAAATATTGTGGGGTGTTGTTTCCACCTCGCAATTAGGCCTACTTATGAAAATAATAAATGATACAAGCAGGCTATTTCAAAATTATATGACAGAATTAAAAACTTGATGCATGGTAACTTGTTGCTTCTGTAATGCAGTCGAAAACACATTCACTATATATCTTATTTTATTTTAGTCTCTTTGACCTAAGAGAAGGACAAGAAATCACTGATAGCAAAGATACGGCACACATCAACATAAGAAGTGCTTCTATATATCATTGTCAATAATTAAAATTTTAAACTAATTTGAACTAGGATGATTCGCTTCTACGGCTATCAGTGGGCGGGACGTAGTACCTCCGGGTTTCCAATCAGATGGAGTCGCTCCTCCCCAGCTCGTCCAAATATGGTCGCTACAGGCTCCAAAACCGCTCCGAACTAGCAAGATGGCGACGGCCAAAACCCAAACTCTTGGCCTCATAACGGCCGTTCAGTCAGACATTACTTTAAAACAACTGAATTGCAACCTAAATTTTTGTTTCCTTCCCTCCACATTTATCTAATTCTAATAGACTATTCCTTCTTTTTATACTTCAGTTTTCATTAGTTGGCCTATATTTCTTTCTCCAGGTGTACATGCTGCCTACTTTAAATAAATGATCATTCTAATAAGGACCTTTTCAAATACAGTAAAAAAAAAAAAAAAAAATTGTCACAAGATTAAGACTAAAACAATATAAAACATCCCACACAGGCCTCTCAGAGAGTAAAGTAAAATCTCGGGGCTTGCACTCTTTATTCTTCATGTGAGCTGTGTTTGTGCATCTAAAACCTCAGTTTGCGTTTATGACGTGTTTCTGTTGGTAACCTGTGCCTCAGGAGGCCTCCTGCCCGGGATCCTGTGGTCCGGTTCAAAGATAGCCTCCATCCCACCACACACGGCTATATTTAGACTGACTGTGAGAGGCAGAGAGTGTGATATTAGATGGAGCCAGTGGGACTCACTCTGACACGCACTCATCTCATCTGTCTTTGTCGAACACTCAGCCTGAAAACATAAAGAATGGCCGGGGGGTGGCTGCCGATGACCCCAATATCCCGCCCACACACGTCTGTGGTTTCACGATAAACCATGTTTTAGTGTAGGTGTCTAACCGCCGCAGAACAACGGCCTCGGAGCCCTTTGTGTTTGTAGCGAATGTCATAATGAGCCGGCTAATGACACGCACATCACAACCGTAAGTTATGAAATGATAATTGGGTTTGTGTCGAGGCACGGTGGAGCTCTGAAATGAAACGGTTCAGAGAGCAGCTTGTTGTGAGAATACCGAGCAATCCTGTAATGGATGTCAGTCTGCTGGAAGTGGTCACTTTAATGTAATAATGTGTGATGAGCCGAGCCCAGCACCTCCAGGATTGGATTTTTATTTACATTTTATTGGGACCTTTTGCGAGATTGTGGCCTTTCCTTTGGAAATCTAATTTTGTTGTTATTTTCTCACAGTAGCTTCCGGCTGTTGTACACCTAACTGTGTTGTACAAAGCCAGAAGGGATTCGCTATCAAACACGATTAAAGGAGAATCAACTGTTGGACATTTCGGAGCCTTTGTCAGGGTCTGTAATGTGGCCTTTTTCTTAATGGATAAATGTGACAACGTTCATTGGTGGAGTCGGATTCAAATTGTTGGAGGCCTTCATATTAAAAAAGCATAATGCACCAATATTCAACTTTAATGAAGGGAGAAATTAAGTATAAAAAAAGCACAACTTTGAGGGCTTCAAATTACCAAAATAAAAATAAATAAATTGAGGTATGTCAGTTCTGGGCAATAATGTTTTTATCCAGTGTTATCATACAAGGGATTTATGACTGAGTTGATGATACATTGATGACACCTTTGTGTTTATTCCAAATTTTCAGTATAACTGAATTTAGACCGGATTGTTTACCGGACAGAGACAATAAGTGTCCATTTTGGACAAAAGTTAATATCTCACTCTACGCGTGCTTCTTAAACCTCTTTGTAATGATTCAATTTACAATGTTACTCTGTGATAGTGAGTTGCTTAAAGGATCCACCGACTGAAGAAAACAAAGATGGCTAGAAATTTTGTAGTAATATTGTGATATCATAATGACCTCATATTGACTTTGACCCCTGACCTCTGACCACCAAAATCAAATCAGTTCAACAAGTCCAAGTAAACATTTGTGCCAAATTTCAGATATCATTTTCACGGGAATGGGACGTATATACGTCCATGCAGTGCTTTTTGACATCTAGAGCACAGGTCCAGAGTAATCATCAACCTCACTGGTGGAAACTAGACACAAAAAATGTCCCTGCAGTAAAATGTGCATCAATACCAGACAAAATTAAAGCTGGGTTGGAATATAGGTTGCTCGAAGCCATTTAATCAGTTTTGTAATCAGTTCGAAAAGCTTGTCTGGCCGCTGTTGTTATTTGGGAAAATATGTCTGACTAAAATGAAGGCAGTTAGTGGGGAAGTGAGTAAAAGCAACAGACGCTGAAAGCACTTCACCACAAAGTAACATTTTAACGTTGTGAATCTCACCTTCAGGGTTTTTGTGTGTCTTTGTCAGCCTCTGATCCCTGACGAAGCCTTTCTTTCTCTCTCTGTCATCGTTCTCGTACCTTTCTTGCTCCTTTATTGCAGCGTGTCGTCGCTCCACTCCTCCACCTGCAAGAGCTCCGCTCTGAACATCTCCTCTCCCTCACAACACACTCGTGCCATGCAGGAGGTGTAACCCTCCTCCCTCTTTTTCTTTGCACACCATTGGAGGAAACGTTAAAAAAAAGAGGGGGAGTAAAAAAAAGTTCCCGACCTGCAACAAGTGGAGATGTCAGACCCCGACCCGTCCTCGCCGGCAGACCCCCCGCTGCCCCTCGCTTCCCCACGCACTCCCCTGCAGCTCTCCTTCCCTTTCCTGAGGGAGGGCAGCCGGGTTTGGGAGAGGGAGAGGAAGCCGCCCCAGCCTGGAGAGCTGCCCAGCCCACTGCCTACCAAACGCACCCGCACATACTCAGCGTGAGTACGAACATATTGGCCGAGAGTTTTCCTTTTTAAATTTTTTTTTTTTTATACTGATTATCCAAAAATAACGTCTTCAAATTACTGTGGTGATGATTTATAATGCACTGCCCCTCTCTCTGTCTGTTTCTGTCTACGTCTCTGTTTCTCTGCAGGACAGTGCGAGCCAAATCAGGTCCTGTATTTAAAGGAGTGTGTAAAAACTTCTCCAGGTCTCAGGGTCATGGATTCATACGTCCGTCTCATGGAGGGGAGGACATCTTTGTCCACATCTCTGAGTGAGTGACCTCACTGAGCTGTCCTGCAACTAGTCGGTGAATTTGTTCAGCATTTAACTTCTAGCACATATAGACCAGCGGGCTCCAAACAGTAACAAATTACATAATTTTGCAATTTCGACCCCAAAAAAACCCATAAAACTTGCAAATGACCTCAAAATCTTTGACAAACGCTGCTGAAATTTTAACATTTTGTGATAGCAATAATTTAAAAAAAAAACTTCTGAAGGGACTGATTGAAACTATATTAGAGTTTTTATGATTGGAATAAGCCGGGAAGGTGACAGCAACAGGTGGATCTGAGGCTTTCCGTGGAAATTTAGGACACGTTATACAATACAAATGCGAAAGAAAACCAATTACTTGATCTTTATTTCCTATTCTACCAGGGCTCCTTATTCCTTATTGGCCCGAGTGCATTATTAGAGCAGCTTCATGTCAAAACTCACCTTAGCTTCAGAATCATTCTGAAGTTGAAAAAGTTTATATTGAAAGAAAGTACTGGCCAAATATATGAATAACCAATACTTATTAATTACTTCCTATTTTTGATGTGATTTCTGTTTCCTGGACAGCATTGACGGGGAGTATGTGCCTATGGAAGGGGATGAGGTCACGTACAAGGTGTGCCCCATCCCTCCCAAGAACCAGAAGATCCAGGCTGTCGATGTGGTGATCACCCACCAGAATCCGGGCACTAAGCACGAGACCTGGTCAGGTCAGATCATCAGCTCCTAGAGCAGCGCTTCCTGGCTGCTTGGATTCAAAGGCAAAGAATGGGTCGGATTTACTTTTTAGGTTTTATGTTTTCGGGTCATGAGGGATGGGACCAGGTCAGGGGGCAGAGGGATCCGAGCTCGGCGTACGATGAAGGCCGGCCAGATGTGGTGACCATTTAAGTATAAAGGTTAGAGTTGGAAGTTAAGCTTTGAATGTATTTGTTTGAATGTTTTTTTTGAAGGTCATGGTTTGGGTTTGGAGGTTTTTGTTTCGGGGTTAAAAGTTGGGTTTGGGAAGTTGTGGTTTTGGCCTTTGCACTAGCATTTTTACTTTGACCTAGGTGATAAACTTCAGTTGGGAGATCAGTGGCTGTTAAGGAAGTGATGTCGGGACGTCGAAGCCGCAGATGTATTAGGGGCCGAAATGCATTTTGAGCAAACTGGAAACAATTCAGCCATATTGATACTCTATGTGCACACTGCATAACAATTTGAGGTTCAAGGGACCAGCCCAATGGAGATCTGTGTTTTACTGCCACTTTGTTTTCAACTGATATAAATTGCAAGCTGCAGTTGCCAAAAAGTTATTTGAAAAAAAAAAATCCCATTGAAAACATACAATACATTCTAGCCATGTTGTGTGAGTGTTTACAACGACAGATGGAGACAGTTTTCTCCAGTCGAACCAGGATTTAAAGGGGGAAAAAAACCCACTTTTGTAACATCCCTGTCTGTTGTTTGCAGAAAGGCTTGGCTTCCCGTCAGAGGAACAGCTTGTCAGATCTGCCTTCATAAATTCAAAGTGTTCTCAAGGTTGTTTGATGTGCCATTAAACACAACCAAGTGAGTACACTCAGCGTAGTAAGTAGATACATTTTACACACATTCAATTTGCTCTCGATGTATTCTGGCCTTGAGAGCTGTGATAAGCTCTATATGTTAGGAATTATTTGCCTTCTTAATATTGTAGCACTGCAGTATTTTGTCTGCTCGGCAAGTGTAGAAATCCAGTATTATTGTAGCCAGCTCCTATGACGGTCTTACGTTTTAGTGGTAGAGACAGTAGAGGGATGTGGTGTAGGCCTGCCGCTGGAAAACCAGGCCAGAGGGTTTGGAGATGGGGGAGGAAACTGGAGCGGGGAAGAGGGTCAGGGAAGGGGAAGAGGATGGAGTGATAATCTGTAGAGGTACTTGAGCGCAGAGTCAGCGACATTTGAAATGTTATCAACCATCAAGCACGTGTGAGGAGGAAGATCAAAACTAAAGTCAGCAGTTTACAAACTGCCGGTCATCAGGTGAAGCTAATGATGTCAAAGAAACAGTTTGACATTTTGGAAAAAGAAACGCTAATTTGCTTTGTTGCCTGGAGTAAGCCTGATGTCACCCTCGTGCATGTGGTAAATATGAAGATATGGCCAAAAGACAGGTAGCTTATCTTAACATAAAGACTGGAAATAGAAAAAAAGACCTTGCCTGGTGTCTATTTAATCCAGCGACTCCCAAACTGTGAAGTGGTAATCTATTAGGAAATTTGGTTTGGTTGGAAAAGTTTGGGAACCTTTGAGGCTAAACTAACCAGCTGTTAGCTCGAGCTTCATATTTACCACACAGACACAACAGCAGTATTGTTCTTTTCATTTGACTCTCGGCATGTCAGCAAACACGTGTATTTCATAAAATGTCGAACCGTTTCTTGAAGTCATATATTTAACCAGAAAAAAGAACATTTTACCCTGAGACTGTTCCTGTTTTCTATCTTTGCGACAAATGAATTCCTTCTTTTCTAAATATCAATCAATTTACAAAAAAAAAAGAAAAAGAGTCACCACATGAAATTTTAAAAAGTTGGGTGAAGCTCAGGATGATGAACTGCTGATTTTTAGGTAGAAGATTGAAGATTCAGAAAGTTTCACAGGTCACGAGCGAATGACTGAAAAAAACAGAGCAGCAAAAGCTTCCAGATGTAAGTTTAAAAAAAATATTTATTGACTTATTTATTTTCATTTGTTACTATGAGAACATTAGTTGTTTGGTAATTAAGAGCTGCATTTATAGGTATTTGTGCAAATCTAAGCCTGTTTGAAAACACTGCACTTCTCACTCTGATGATACTACCCTGTTAAAATCCCCTTTGCTACTGTCATGTCGTCATCGACAGGCAAAAAAAAAAAAAAAGCTTTTCCGAACGTTTCTAATTTCTACATAATCTTTGTCTAATTTTCAATAACTATGTGACGTTCAAAATAACACATTTTGTTGTTTTGGAAATCGGCATGTTCTGTACTGTTTGTCGTAATTTATATGTAGAATATGTTCATTTTGTTTCATCATGCAGTAACGCAGCTGGAGCCTTCAGAGAGGCGTCGTCAGGTCTCCTATGCATCTTTGACTTCTAGCCAGAGTGTGACTTAACATAGTCAACCACTTTTCCAGCGCATGGTACAACTCAACTCGACTCTACTCGGCTTTTTTGGTTTTCCATCGAACAAAAGTTGTGGACATAGTTCCTGGTACTTCTTTGGTATCACGTCCTGCAACATCATTACATCACTGAGTCATCATTGCACTACACGGGGCATCCTGCTCAAAGCTGCCAGCCAAGCTACTATAGAATAGATGGCGACACGCAAAACAAAACCACTCCGTGGACATATTTAAGAGATGCAGACGTTGATCTGTTTGGTTCCAGGAGTATGAATACGGTGTTAAAGATGACTTTACGTAAGTTCTGTCCCTACGATGACCAGCTAATAGATCTGCAACAAAAAAAAAACAAATCCCAAAAAGTACCTGGTACCAAAAGTGAGTAGAATTAAATAGAACAGTCAAGTTGAGCAGGACAATGTGATGGAGAAGCTGCAATAGTAGCACACTGTATCTGTTTGGTTTCTTTTACATGTGAGAGAGCCAAGTTTGATTGTGTTCACAAGCACTTTTATTTTTGTCAGGTTACTGTGACACTTGTCTTTTATCGTTTGAATAAAACTTACTACTGTATTCACAGACCTGTGTGGCAGTGTGTTTAGAGACTGTTCTGTTTTTTTCTGAGACTGGATTTTCTCTCCGTCTCTCCGATCCTTCTTGGTGTTAGTACAAAGTGGAATAACTGGGGCAGTTATTTTAAGAGCCCTCTTAACTTTGACAAAGTTTTTGCAACGAGCTCTGTCTCAATTTCTCAGACAGCTGTGCACGATTTTGGGAAATATTCATCTGCATGTGGTTTTCGTCTTGTTTCATGTCCATGTCCTGTCCATTAGAGGGCATCCCTGCACTGATAACCTGCTGATTCAATTACATGACTGTCTTTGGTGGCTTTAAGACATGAGAGTCAGTGAAAAAGGTCATGACAAAAAACACAAATGGGCAAAAATAGGCTTTCATCTCGCTGACAAGAAACAAAGGTCGCCGCTGACAGACCGAGACACTCAAAGACACAGCAGAATATACTTTATTATACAAAACTGTTTTAGAGTTCAGAATCAGTTTATCGCCAATAAGTAATATTTTTACATTCAAGAAAATTGTCTTGGTGTTATGATACATTACAATCAAAAACTAACATAAGAGACAAGTAGCTATATAAAGTGAGAAACATTAACACAACAAATATATATATATATATATACACAATTTCCAGATAAGTACAAAAATATAAACTACTGCAAATGTACACAATAAAAACAGCATTTGAAATGTGCAAGTGTAATAATACAGAGAATAGTAAACTACTGTTTATCATTAGCCTGTTTTGTTAAGACAATAATTCTGACCACTAGATGTCAGTAATGTGTTGAGGAGAATGAGGAGAAGGAGAGAAACGTGAACTGTCCCATTTAACTTTTCAAATCTTCTCTGCCTTTTTATGTCAAACAAATAAAGACACAGGACATCTATTTACCAGGTCTGTCACACTTCATCCTTACAGCACAGTGGGATGAAAAAAAATACAGAAAAATTTATGAATGTGAATAGAAATGTCTGATTTTAATGCCTTGTTTTCATCGTTTTCAGGTTCTCTCAGTGGGTGCACTGCTTTCATGATGCCTATGTGTGTGAGTTCGAAGAATATTAAGAGGGTAAAATAAGCCTATTGAATATATTTGAAAAAAAAAGAAAAGAAAAAGAAAGTGAGGCTGAAAATGTTTCAGGTATAAAGAGAAATCAATAGAATAGACAATGATAATATGAAAATGACAAAGAAAGCAAACATGAGGTTAAGCATGAGGTGGTAATGAGAGGACTTTGGTCCGATTCATACATACTGTGTTTGTTTAGTTTTTAGACGTGACGTTTTATATTGATCGGTACCTTGTAAACCTCAAAATTGTAGTCAAAAGTTTGAATTATTTTAATTTGAGCACCTGATTTCTCTGATTAAAGAAATCATAGGAACCAGCTCCTAACAGGACTGTTTTTCTGACAGGTTTCCTGACTTACCATCTGTGAATATATATTCTTCAGAAATATATCCTAAAACATCATCAGATTTTTACCATCCTAAAAGAAAATAAGAAGAACCCAATTTAACAAATGACACTAAAATATAATACTTGGTACTCTATTAATTGAGAAGAATGATCTAATATTACATATCTGTGAAAAGTGTGGTAAAAGTAAGTTAACTTCCAAGATTAGCAGTTAATTTGAAGGTGAAATTAGACTCAGGTGTGTTCAATCAATGATAGAATCAATTGAGAATGAGAATCAATGAATCAGGTGTGAGTGGGCGCCTCGTTTTATTTAAAGAACAGGAATCAGTCACAGTCTGAGCAGAGAAAGAGTTGTTGATGCTCATCAGGCTAGAAAAAGGTTACACTATCCATGAGCTCTTCACACATTGGCTAATGTTAATGTCCATGAGTCCACCATCAGGAGACCACTGAACACTGAAGGGCAGAAAGCTATCGGACTCCAAAAAGAACATTTCTGCCCTACTGAAGTTTGCTAAAGATTACATGGACGAGCCAGAAGGCTGCTGCAAACATGTTTTGTGGACAGATGAGACCAAACTAAATGAAGAGCATTATGTTTGGAGAAAGAAAAAACACACGCAGTCCAACGTAAGAACCTTATCTGTGAAACATGGTGGTGGTAGTATCATAGTTTGGGCCTGTTTTGCTGCATCTGGGCCAGGACGGCTTGGCGTCAGTGATGAAACAATGAGTCCCGAATCAACTCAATGAACTGAATCTCGAGAAAGTATATCATGCAGCAAGACAATGACACAAAAATTGTTCTGTCAAAGAATGGTTAAGGAAAAATAAAGTTAATGTTTTGAAATGGCAGTCAAAGTGCTGAACTGAATCTAATGGTAATGTTGTAGAAAGACCTCAAGTGATCCGTTCATGTGGGGAAACTCACCAGCATGTCAGAGATGCAGCTGCTCTGTATGCAGGAACGGGCTGAAATCCCTTCAAACCAAAGTGCAGAACTGATCAACAGTTACACATAAAGTTTATATAATGACTCTCACAGCAAAGGTTCACATACCTCACACTCACACATCTGTAATGTTGGATCATTTTCCTTAAAAAATAAACGACCGAGTCTGATGTATTTTGCTCTCTCTTTCTGGACTTGTTTGAAAATCTGAAGATGTTTTAGGTCACATCTATTAAGATACATAGAAAAGTCTAAACTTTGGTGGTGGGGTGGTAAAATCAATCAATAATCCCAACGTGTTCTTCTGCCAGCTTCACTTCCCACAACTTCATTCCCTCAGTCAGTTCACCACGCCACTGCATTTTAAATGTAATTTAACTAACATATTTATTGCTTTATTTTTACTTGTATCATTTTGTTGTCTACGTAGGCTCTACACACACACGCACGCACACACACACACACACACACACACACACACACACACACACACACACACACACACACACACACACACACACACACACACACACACACACACACACACACACACACACACACACACACACACAGACAAAACTTGTATTGCCATGTTCAGGTTGGTTCCCTTGATGTCACAGTGATTAACAACATATTTGTGATGTGGAGAGGAAGTGCATTTAGTCGTCGACTGATAATTTTGAGTGTGTTTTTGTGTTCGGCTGTAGATAACTGACTGTGTGTAAAATAATTTAGATTTAATTCAAGCGGAGAGATAGTATTAACTGAGTGAGAGCACTCTCAGTTGGTAATAATGACTTTAATATAGACTTCATTCAGTCCCCAGTGACTGTATTGCAGAGTCTGGACATCCACATGTGGTGCAGATAAGCAGGAGAAAAAGCCTCTTGAAGTGAATCAACAGGTGTGTGTGTGGTTTCACAGTACAGGCACGCTATCTGTGAGGAGTTTTACAGCCTGAACAACCTTTGTTCTTCTCTTTTTTTCCCCTTCAATACTTCTCAGGTGTCATTCAGAAATTTATACGTTTATGAGGTGTGTGTCTGATTGCTATCTGCCTTCATATCTCTGAGGTGTACACGAGGACACATGCACACAGATGTCTTCTGTTGTTTTGTCATTCCAACTGTTTCTATCTCGAAGTGTCTTTTGTTTCTTACCAAATCTGTTTTCGTTCCCAACAAACTTTCCAATAATTGTTCTTTTCATCACTGTTTCTATGTCAGACAGGACAGAGCGAGAGCTCATTTGTTCATTCCTGCCGGCTGATTTCTATTAATTTAAATGCAACCTTGTTTTGCTTAAAAGTGATTCAAACTGAACTTTCCGGAACAGATGAGCCAAACAAACTTCGGTTTATTAATGTAGATAATTACATTGCTTCACCTGAACCCTAAATGACAAATAAAGTTCATATATTTGACTTTAATTTATTTGTCATACTTCGGCATCCTCTCGAGGGTAAATGGTGTTTGTTAAATGCCACTAAAAAACAAGTGTTGCTCCTGTTTAACTTCGACTGTCTACGAGGGAGGTATTGTTCCTTAGAGACATACGCTGCATCGTGTGATGGACAGATGTATCCACTGAGCATCACTATAGCCGTCACCTCACACCTCAGTCCCGATAAATGCCCTCTACAAAATTACAGGATGTTAGATTGTTTTCCAGAAGTTACATGTGTGCAAAATCTCATCATCACTCAGATTATTTAGGCCTAAATCACACCGATATATATTAAAAAAAAAAACGGTTGTCTTATTTTTACTGAAATATTAAAGTAATTTGTTATTGAATAATCTTTGTGTGTTAGCAGTAAATCAACTAAACAACCAGCTGAAACATGCGCTCTGTGTGTTTGTCTGTTTCAAGCCTGCACAACAAGACAGAGAAATTTATATGGCCTGCCTCTGTGTCTTTAAAGGTTGTATATTAACATGGTGCTGTAGAAAGGACGGGTGAGCGGCTGCTCAGAGGAACAAATGAGGCGTGAAGCTGGAAGGCACACATCCCAGAAGAGAAAACTCAGGTCCTGGATATTGCTTGTGTACATTATACTTTTCAGGACGGACTCTGTGAATTGGACAAAAGTTTATGTCCGCAGACCAAAAGTGAAGAGGACGTTTTTGGATTGTTTGGGGACTTTAAGACACGGTACACTTACTGGACTCTGGATCAGTGGATCAAGTGGGGGGAAAAAAAGCCTTCAGCGTACCATGGACTCTCTTTAACAGACCATAAATACACACAGTGACCTCAGTGCTGAGAATGGGCCGAGGTACATGGTGCTTGTGTTTGTTCACCTTGGGGGTTCTTGTAGCTCAGTGTCTGAGCACCAGACCGTGTCTGGACGGCGTTACAATGAATGTGATCCTGCTGGATGATGAAAAGTCTCCCTGGAGCCTGAAGTACGTGGGGGGAACAATATTAGAGGCCATAGAGAAGGACTCAGCAATTAATGCTGCACAAGGTAATTAAATATGAACATCTAAACATGTGTACAGAGAAATATAGGTAATAATACTTTGATCTGTAGTGTGAGAACATGATCAACTGTGTATGTGTGTAACTAAATTAATGTGTGAATAGCTTTTGCAATTTGAATACATTTGTTTATGTATTATTTTTGCAAAAAATTAATGGGTCATTATACAATAAACCAAAAGGACCTTTGGTCTGTGTGATAAGTTATTAGGCTATAAATTGTGACTTGTGGATGGATTAATATGCTACATTAGTTAAAGGCCTCTGGTGTTTGTGATTGCTTGGTCAAATACAAATTTATAAATTTGTCGGGTTAATTCACCCCTGCACCTCCTGCCAGATGTTATTATTACTGTTATAATGACTGTCTAGTTAGCACCACACCGTTTATTTCGGTTTCTACTTCAATTTTCTGTGATAGCAAATCTACTGTTCAGTGAATTATGAAACAAAAGTAGACAAAAACTGGATTTGTGATTATTGTCATTAGCAGATTTTTTTGCTAGATTTAACCTGCTCGGTTAAAGTTTTGGAAAGTAACCTTCTTTGACATCGCAGCATTCAGGAGTCCTGCACAGTAACATCTGGATCCTTGTCTTTCTGCTCACGACCACGTTACAGATGTGAAGTTCAATATTACGGCCAAGTTCGGAGGCTTCGACACGACATTGTATCCGCGAGTAGGCTGCGTGAGCACTCAGTGTGAAGGAGTGTCGGAGCTCACCAACCTCATGGTGAGTTCAACACCTCCGTCAACACGCACAGCTGGTTTTGTGTCTCGGGATTAACATCTGCAACAGAACCGATCAGGCTCTAAGCTTCATTTTCCCCAGTTCAGTTTAGACAACAGAGAACCGCAAGGCCTTTTTTTTTTTTTTTTTTTACTATATTTTCACAACGTTGGAACTGAAAACGTTTAAGTTAAGTTAAATTAAGTTTAAAAAAAAAAGTTACGGGCCTCAAGTTCCTGAGTTGTGACGTGTGTTCTGACGTTTACGGAAATGGCAGAAGTTCATCTTTCGTTGAATGTTTAAAACAAATATATTGCAATTTTACTCGTGGTGAGGTTGTTTTCATAACTTAGATCATAGCTACGTCTGAGGAAAATGTTGATCTTCACAACCGCCTCATATTTTCCCTCTGTGTCTTTACATTTTACTAAACTGTTAGCCAGTGTAGCTTCTAGACCTGTCCACTTTGCTGTTGCCGAGCAACTGTGTGTTTTAACTATTCAACCACCTGAGCTGCATGTGTTGCACGTGGCTTCCCGTGTTGTAATCACCATCAGTATTAACCACCAACCCCGCAATTAGTGGACGGCCCACTCTCCCGCCTGAGACACACCTGTCCCCAATGACGTCATCAGCCTCCTGTCCCCAATGACGCCATCAGCCTCCTGTCCCCAATGACACCATCAGCCTCCTGTCCCCAATGACACCATCAGCCTCCTGTCCCCAATGACATCATCAGCCTCCTGTCCCCAATGCCATCATCAGCCTCCTGTCCCCAATGCCATCATCAGCCTCCTGTCCCCAATGACATCATCAGCCTCCTGTCCCCAATGACACCATCAGCCTCCTGTCCCCAATGACACCATCAGCCTCCTGTCCCCAATGACACCATCAGCCTCCTGTCCCCAATGACATCATCAGCCTCCTGTCCCCAATGACATCATCAGCCTCCTGTCCCCAATGACACCATCAGCCTCCTGTCCCCAATGACATCATCAGCCTCCTGTCCCCAATGACACCATCAGCCTCCTGTCCCCAATGCCATCATCAGCCTCCTGTCCCCAATGACATCATCAGCCTCCTGTCCCCAATGCCATCATCAGCCTCCTGTCCCCAATGACACCATCAGCCTCCTGTCCCCAATGACACCATCAGCCTCCTGTCCCCAATGCCATCATCAGCCTCCTGTCCTCCAGGTAGCGGTGAACCGACAAAGACTCACACTGCTCTCCGTTTTATTTTGCAGGAATCAAATAGTTTGGGATGTGCTGTGCTCGGGCCCACCTGCACCATTGCTACCTTCACGATATTTGAGTAAGTGCTGGTTTTTCTGGCCTTCATGTCCACAGTTGTTCCGATTATTGGAAAAAAAAAAAAACAAACACCGTTAACGTATCTAAAATAGAAATACACTCACTTTGCATTGGGGACATTATTCCCTTTATCCCAACAGTGTAGACACCATCATCTGTCTCTCTCTCTCTCATCCCTTTCCTGTTTCTCATTGTCTCCTGTCAGTGCTCAATTCGGCATGAAGTTGAAGACACCCGTCATCTCGGCGGGAAGCTTCGGCGTCTCCTGCGACAACACGCTCAACCTTCAGCGACTCCTGCCGCCCGCCCGCAAGCTCTCCTGGTTCTTCATTAACTTCTGGTCAGAGATCAACGTGGTCAAACCAAAGTGGGACACGGCCTATGTTTACAAGAAGAGTGCCAACACCGAGGACTGCTTCTGGTGAGTCACTCAGGTGGTGTCTTCAAAGAGAAACTCTGGATCTTTATTATACAATCAGGTGATTCTGGCATTTAAAATGTAAAATTGTTAGATTCAATAGTCCAAAGGTCTGTAAATATGTTTTTTTTTTTTAAGGAGGAATTCACAGTGGTTTTCTTCTGCAGGTATATGAATGCACTGGATGCCGACATGAACGGGTTTGCCAAAGAAGTGAATCGAGTGGTTCTGCGCAGACCTGAAGACCTGATAAACGTACTTAAATCACCCAAAAACAGGACAAGCCATTGTACGTTTACAGTTTTTATTTATTTACACAATACACTCTGTTTCCTACAGGAGCTCTCTTTATACTTAAAAAAACAAAAACATTTCTAAGTGACTTTTAGAGGTTGATAATGACTGTTTTTAGTCAGCTTCAAATTAAGACTCTGTATTTCTTTTGTTTCATGCTGATGCGACCAAACATTTGAGTTTGGTACTAACTTTTAAAGGTTGAAGTGGCGATATACATGTAAATCAGAGTTTTATAGCCACCTACAGGTTAAATATGCCACCGCTTTGTTTGCAGTGTTCATCATGTGCGGGTCACCGTCGGACATAATGGAGGTGAAAAATGCCTCTAACGCGACAGACGGCAGCGATATTCTCTTCATCCTCATCGATCTTTACAAGTCAGTGTCGCGTATTCTTTCATCTCTTTTCGCATCTCTAACTTAGTCGTGTTTTTTTTTTTATATCTCGTCTTTCTCCTCTTTTCTGGTACTTCCTGTATTTGTTACGGCGACATGTTTTCACTCATTGTCGTGGACAGTTTGCCAAAAGCAATGAATACTCAACCGAAACAGTAAGCTCAAAGTAATGGATACACGATGGGCTGACCTTTTAAATCACCTGTTCCTCATTTTGTCTATAATAGCGATAACGAATGTGGATACGTGCATAAAATTACCATTTCGTAGCATAATGATTTTATATATTTTTTGAAACAGTTATTGTATATAAATGTATATTTTCTGTCTGCCCACCTACAGACAATCACAGTTTATGTTGGTAAGGTGGAAGGTGAACTAACCCTAAAAAAACCCTTTACTTAAGTCTTTAAATACAATCCAGGTAAAACACGGTCAATTCAATAACCAATTAAAGCACTGCAAGTACAACAATGCTCAACATGGTGAGCACAATCAAAGAATTTTGTGTCTAGACTGCAGCTTCTACTAAACTACCTAACAAGCACAATTATCCATCCATTATCCTGTATCTGGCAAAGTCGGGGTCAGAAACTATACAGCTATAATTACTAATTTAACTATTTACTAATATCTGTGTGAATATATGGCTCTGACACTGACATTTAATAATTTCCATTAATAGTTAAGGTTATATTTGTACATATTGTTCAGTCTTTCTTGATCTTTTGAAATTTCGCTGTGATAAAAAAAAAATGAAATGACTTTTAAAGTACGAGTCTAAAGATGTATCTATGTAAACATGGGAATGAGGTATTCCTGTGAAGTATGATGCGCATGCAGCTCTGTAAATTAACAGCATCCCCTCCGCCTCCTCCACACAGTGACATCTACTACACCAACACATCTTCCATGCCAGAGATGAAGAACGTGTTTGTGCTGACGATGCCCAACACCAGAAATTACTTCACCAACTCCGACCAAAAAGGCAACAAGACGGTGAGGACGCGGGAGTCCAAAATCACGCTGTGAAATAAGGGTTGGACATTTAGGGAAATAAATATTAAATATTTTTTTAAAAAACCTGATTTTTACAGGCTTTTGTTTATTTATTTATCTATTTAGCAAGACTTTCTTAGCTGCCTCCACGGGTTTTTCTGAGCACCAAAATGAAGAACTATCCCTTTTGATTTTTAGAGGACGCAGCTGTTATTGGTGTCCACTCACCTACTGAGTACTGACTCCAGTACACGGTAGGTGAGTGGACACCCAAACATTGATATAGTCTCAGTTACCTCTGATTTTATTTAGTCATTAACTTGACAGTTTTTGTTTTGAGGTAACTATCTTGGATATTTCCGTACAGAAACACCTCTTTCTAAATAACGGTGTTGTTAACAGTTCTGACAGGAATTGACTGAGAGCCGTTCCAACCATCTGTCTGTCTCCCTCTGCGCAGATGAATGACTACGTGGCTGCGTACCATGACTCGGTGCTGCTGATCGGCCAAGTGATGAGAGAAATCGCTGAAAAAAATCAGACGGAGCTGGAAGAGATGGAGTTTATGAACGTGAATTACTTCAGAGACATATCCTTTAATGGTAAGAATGGCGGATCAAGGAAGTCTTTATTATCATTGGGTCAAGGTCAATGGCAGCTGGGAGAAAAGAGAATCTATTTGTCTGCATGTTGGTATTTAGTGCCTGCGGCCAAACAGAAGCAATGTAAGCCCTTTGGGGCTGGCTAAGATCAGTCAGGACTGACGGGGCTTTCTTCAGGGTCCTGACCCTGTGCAGATGAGTAAAGGTCGTTCAAGGTCGTGCCTGAAATGTTGCTGCACACTTTAGCAGTACTCTGCAATCTGCCCCCATTTTCACGTTGAGTGACCCCTACACATGGTAAACATAACACGCTGAAATGGGAAGCATGCTTCATGTTAACAGTGACACTGTCAGGTCAGCATGTTAGCATACTGGTCGTAGCATTTAGTCATTTTTGCCCTAAAACTAGTCCCAGTCAAACATATTGAAATACTACAATGAGCTGATGAAATATTTAAAGTGTGCAAGGCTGGACTTAAATCTCCTCCAAGACGATGAAAACCTCCAGATCATTCCCCAGGATCCTGCTGACCTGAGAGCAGACACTGGTGGCCGTGAGGTCGACCAGATGGAGGCTGTCAACTGCTGTCACTTTTATCAACTTGTGTTTTTCACTGACATGCTGAAAAGATGATGCGTTATAAGCCCGCAGGCCGCAGCTGGAAGTAGCCTGTGTGTAACTGGGGGTGTGACACCCCCAGCTGGTAATTAATTATGTGAGGTCTGACTGTCTTAATTGTTTTTTCACCGATTGCAAAAAAAAAAAAATGCATGTTGAATCATATCACGAAACACCACAGTGCACCAGCTGGTAGCCTCTATAATGAAGACACCCATGAAAGGGACTGTTTGTGTATGAAGGTGTTTGTATGGTTTTGTTCAGGAAGTGCTGGATACTACAAGCTGGACGAATATGGAGACAGAGATGTGAATTTCTCAGTCATTTACACCACCACTGACAACAAGGTACCTTATGGTCATTATTTTGACATTTTTGTTTGAATCTCTTGCTTTTGATTTTATGCTGAAATGTTGTCGTTCTTTCATGTCGTCCTCAGTACAAGATTTTATTCTCTTTCGACACCGAGCACAACCGAACGACAGTGGTGGACACGAAGCCTTCCTTCATCTGGGGGAGAAAACTTCCTAATTTCAAACCAGAACACAGTATGGCTAACACACACACACACACACACACACACACACACACACACACACACACACACACACACACACACACACACACACACACACACACACACACACACACACACACACACACACACACACACACACACACACACACACACACACACACACACACACACACACACACACACACCTCTGAGCTTAGCTGACAGCGGTAAGTCATCATTCGCGAACATGATGTGCTATCAGGCAGCAGTATTGTGATCTGAGATCAAACTCGTCGTGTTCTTGTTTTATAGTGAAGAAATAATGTTCGTTAAAGATCAGAATCTCGTCAGAGGCTTTTCAACGCGTTACAAACTAGATTAAAATAAAAACTGACAATGAAGTGACAAGTTCTCTCTGACAGTTGGTCAGTTTGTCTCGTATTTGCTACGATCAGGGAGAGTTCATCTTTTTAAATGTTCATGTCACGTTCAAGCTGGCTCAAACCATAAATAACTGTTTTTTTTTCAGATTAGTGGTTAAAAGATAATAATTCCTAATGATCTTCCAATGTAAGTGATCAGAGACCATGTTTACAATCCTCATCATAACCTCGCAGGATTAGAGAGCGTGAATCTTAGTCTTCAGCAGTCTGGTAGAAAAATGAAGCACATCTTTAGCCTCAGTTTTATTTGTTGTCCTGTTATTCAAAATTTACATAACGAGTCGTTAACTTCATTAACTTTGAAATGAAGTTGTGTATTTTTCCTTTCTTCGTCCTTACAACCGCAGGCCCTGCAATTCACAACATCATCGTCATCGTGTTGGCCGTCACAGTGGTTGTCGTGGCCACCATTGCCTTTATTTTCTACAGGTATGCCATAGCACACAATATGTGATTTAATCAAAGATTTTCTTAAAATTTCCGTATATCTAGTGTACATCCTGTATGTTCAGTGAAAAAGGCCTAATTTGTCCGGATTTTCAAACTAGCTAAAATTGTTGTGTAAAATTTACAAAACTGACACTAAATAAGGGCCAGCACATATTTAGTTGCATGTCTTGGGAACCAGAGGTCTACCCTGTGTGAGTATTTAATCCTCTAATGGTGTATTTTTTTTCCCTTGTGCAGACAGAACCAGAGAGATCGGCTGCTCAGGAAGCGCTGGTCCCACGTTAACGCTGATCTCATCACACTGCTGGAGAGCGACGAACACAACGTCATCTCCCTGGAGGTAGATAAGATGTAAACCTGTCACTCAGCCTCATTCAGAAAGTACTAGCAGCATCCTAAAGTCAGAAACCTGCAATCAAGTGAAGCAGAAGCTTATTTTCTCTGAGAGGTTTGAGTTTCTACAGTAACCTTCATCTTCTCCGATCAGATTGAAAAGGAGAGGAAAAGCGTGAAATTCAAGATCCGCCGTGCGTTCTACGATAAGAAGGTAATGAATGAAATGAATGAAACTGCTTTTACACTGAGTACAAGATGTAATTTGATCGGTGCTGATGTGATGTTTCCAGATCGTGATCCTGAAGGAGCTGAAAAACTCGGATGGAAACTTCAATAAAGCCCAGAAGATAGAACTCAACGCAGTGAGATGAACACGCAGCTGATGTTTTTTTTTACGCTGTGGTTTCATTGATTTGATCTCCTTTTATTGACTGTTTTCTTTGTTAATATTCATCCAAGCTCTAGCCTAATGTTCGATGTCTTTTTTTTTTTTTTTTCCTTTTCCCCTGCAGCTGCTGCACATCGACTATTACAACCTCACAAAGTTTTATGGCACTGTGAAGTTTGATCAGGGTGTGTTTGGAGTGTTCGAGTACGCAGAGCGGGGGTCGCTCAGAGTACGTACGGCATGCACACACATCAGTGCAAAAGTAGAAACAAGCAACAAAAATAAATGCAGAATAATCTGATTTTACCAGACCACAGCATCATTTCATGTACAAGTCATTTAAAACACACGATCTGTCCCTGTTTTCATCCAGTATGTGCTGAATGACAAGGTTTCATACCCAGATGAGACCTTCATGGACTGGGAGTTCAAGATCTCCGTCATGTACGACATCGCCATGGTGAGACAGAAACTCTCGGTATTAAAGATGATCAAAGATCAGGCGCTACATGTGTGATTTGACACGTAACTCACTGCTCTGGAGATGAATAACGATCACGTGTCATAAAGAAGCGACATGCAGGAATCGTTCAACAACATAAATCATTAGCCGTGTCGGGGACAATATGTTCCTCTGTAATAAATCACAGGATTGTGTGTTCTGTTAAAGATCTGAGTCATAACAGTAGTGTTGAGCACTATGTCATCAGTTGTTACTTTTTAATCTTGAATTTTAGTACTTGTATTGACAAGATCATGGGCGTATTTATGAAGTTGGATGTAAGCAGGATCTCTTAAAACGAAAAGTGCCAATAAATAGCTGAAATTACAAGACGTTATATTTTCTTCCTCAAAAAGGAAAGTACGTGTCCAACTTGCCATCCAAAAGACCTGAACTTTAAAGTTGTCTAGTTATTTGGGATCATTGGGACCACACAAGTATAAAAACTAAGCATCGTCTTTGAACAGGAAGTTGTTTTTGAAAAAGATGATGTCCTTGTATGGGGACAATGGTCTTATTTAAATGTATAAAACAATCAAATGACAAGTGTGAAACAAAGTATAAAACACGTCTAAAAGCCTCGTGATTCATTCAATGTTCTGTGACTAAATTTCCACTGTTTTTTTTTAGTTACTTACTAAAGTTCTATATGTTAAAGCATCTATTTAGAAAAGAACAACAATTAAAAAGCAACTTAAAAAACATCAAAAATAAATACTTAATCTAAACTGTGGCACCACTTTACCTGTTGTTCTGAATTGAATGCACAATTATCCCTCGATTTATAAATCTATATCAGAAAGGAAAGGCACATGCAATAGTGCACCTGAAACTGTCAGTTTGCAGTGTGATTAAAAATGTTCTTACTCAAGCATTAGCTCCAGTTATAGCTCTTAGGGGAGTATTAAGGTACACGCCAGCAGAGGAGCATTTGGATGATACACGGGTTTATAATTAGGAATTGCTACTGCAGTTTTGTCGAGCTGCCAGTAGAGGTCACTAAACATCATGGATGACTCTGCTCTCTTTGATTCACTGTAAACCTGCATCATTGGAGAGTGTGTCTGCTCCTGTCTGACGCTCCCAGTGTGTGACTCCTCCGTGCAGGGCATGTCCTACCTCCATGCCAGCAACGTCCAGGTGCACGGCCGCCTCAAGTCCACCAACTGTGTGGTGGACAATCGCATGGTGGTGAAGATCACAGACTTTGGCTGCAACGCCTTCCTCAGCCCCGGCCAAGGTAAAGCCACAGTCTACAACTACGTCATACCTCCTTACGGTTTTGGTCCTTTCTTCACTTTCTTCTACTCCCACCTCCCGACGCTCCTTCATCCTCTCAGACCTGTGGACAGCTCCGGAGCATCTGAGGATAGAGGGCACCTCTCAGAAAGGAGACGTCTACAGCTTCGCCATCATCGCTCAGGAGATTGTTCTCAGGAAGAGCACCTTCTACAGCAAGTCCTGCTCCGACCGATCAGGTGCTAAACGCTCAACTCCACCAAAGTCCAAAATCAAAACCACACTCATGAGCTCGGATACAGTACAGGACGGTTATGGTCAAGTAGATTTGAATCAAACTGAGATTAGAGGCTTCTGTTTTTGTAAGAAGGAGTCGATCGAGGTCTGTTTGATGCAGAGTCATTGCTTTGCTTTGACACGCACTTTATTATATCGTCATTTAAACAGATTTCTGTGTTTCCTTTCAGAAAAGCTGTCCAGGGTCATCACATCCTACTTCAGACCTGATCTTAACTTGGAGATGCTTTCAGAGAATGAATCAGAGGTTTGGTCTCCCTTTCATCTCCCTGCATGCATTGTTGTGTCTGATGTGTCTTTAAAGCTTTGCGTCCTCTGACTCCCAGGTGTACACACTGATAAAAAGCTGTTGGGATGAGGACCCAGAAAAAAGACCCGATTTTAAGAAGGTAGAAAACTGCCTGGGGAGAATCATCAGGTAATCACGCCCACTGATCTTACAGCCTGTGGTACACGTCTCTAGTTGTTTCACTGAAACTAAACGTTTTCATTTCCTTCTCCTCCAGTAACATCCATAACCAGGACAACGAGAGCTACATGGACAACATGATCAGACGGCTGCAGATGTATTCCAGGAACCTGGAGCACCTGGTGGAGGAGAGGACGGTCCTGTACAAAGCAGAGAGGGATCGAGCCGACTGCCTCAACTTCATGCTGCTCCCTCGGTCTGTTTAAAGGAGCACGCAGAACACGGTCACCAAAACCATACACTCATCCTGAGAGAATTATTTCTGGTTCTAAATACACTGTGAACAAACAGAAAACAGTAGCTGGAAACACAGTATGAGCCCAGTGACTCCCAACCAGGAGTAGCCTGTTAAACACCAACTTCTTTAAGGTTAAGTAACTTGTTATTTAAACAAATAATTCCACATATTGAGTCATGTCAGCACCGTAACACCTCAACATGTGCCTCCAAATAAAAGGAGAGTTGGCAAGCAGGCAGGGAAGCAAAAAAACAGTTGGCCAAAGCTAATGAGTAAGTGGTGGATATAGTTAGATAAATGTACTCAACAGTTGCATTAGCTGAAAGTAATGAATGGCTTTAAAAGTCCATAGTAATGCAAAAACATTTGAAATACCAACTAATATGGATGAATTGATGGAATAGTTTCCTCGACTTAGTGACGAGTTAAATAGCTACCTGAAAATAGGCTAATTGATCGATTATTTAGCTTAAAGAAAGGGTTCAAAAAGTTAGCTTAAAGTAATGGCGAAACCTTTTGAAATTTCTAGCTTATGGTTGAAATAACTAATGTAAGGGATAAATGAGTGAAATAATTAGCTTCAAAGTGGATAAAGGTGCAATAGGTAAAAATGGATGGGTGAAACTGCTGAAAGTAAATCGATAAATTGTTTCTACAATGTGCCTCGATTGTTGTTGTGGTTAGCTAATGGATAAATGGTTAAAATGGTGAACATATAAAGTGATGGATAAATGGCTGAAACGGTTAACTTCAAGTAAGTGAATGGACATTTAAACCGGACTGACGGCTCAGTATGTGTCCTGCGTCTGCGTCTCTGTGTGTCCAGCCCTGTGGTGAAAAGCCTGAAGGAGAGCGGTGTGGTGGAGCCGGAGCTGTACGACAAAGTGACCATCTACTTCAGTGACATCGTGGGCTTCACCACTCTGTGTCAGTACAGCACCCCGATGGAGGTCGTGGACATGCTCAACGACATCTACAAGGGCTTCGACAGCATCGTCGACCACCACGATGTTTACAAGGTATGTGATGGGTCTGAAACTCCATCTATAGACGGATAACAGATCACCGCATCTTCCGTCCGTCCTCAGGTGGAGACGATCGGTGACGCCTACATGGTTGCCTCCGGCCTGCCGAAGAGAAACGGGAACAGGCATGCGGTGGACATCTGCCGCATGGCGCTGGACATCCTGGCTTTCATTGGCACCTTCCAGCTCCGACATCTGCCTGGGATCCCAGTGTGGATACGCATCGGCGTGCACTCAGGTAGACTGGATGTCCTCCCTAAATTCAACGACCTTCTTTCTTTTTTTTACTTCTGTAATCTATGATGGGAATCTGACTGACCATCTGTGTGTTTGTGTCCAGGTCCTTGTGCAGCAGGTGTCGTGGGGATAAAGATGCCCAGATATTGTTTATTCGGAGACACGGTCAACACGGCGTCTCGCTTGGAGTCTACAGGACACCGTGAGCAGACAAATAAACACACGCACGCACAGAGTCATTTAAACTGATTTAAAATGACATTTCCTGCAGCCACCTCCTCCGTTCCACTTCTTTTACATTAGCGTCTGCCTGCACATTGCTCTACTGCAATTACAGAAGCCACCAGTCAACCTGATTGAATAAATCGAGCACTTTATATCCTGCAGCCCTGCGGATCCACGTCAGTCAGCCTACTATAAATATCCTGCAGAGGACATACTGCAAGTTCGAGTACGAAATGAGAGGGGAAACATATCTCAAGGTAAAGGATGGCCAGTTTTGAAATAAAAAATGGTGGCTGTGCAGATTTCACTGCCACACGCTGGTTCCAGTGACCAGAAATATGTGTGTATTTCCAGGGTAAAGGCACAGAGACAACCTACTGGCTGACGGGTGAAACTGGCGAAGACTACGACCTCCCTACTCCACCCACAACGTGAGCAAACACTCCCAACTCCAGAGATTTACTCTTCTCAAATAATCTGTCTTTACTCTTCACTTTATGTTCTGTAGTCGTGGTTTTGATTCTGACACTTTGACTGATAAATATAAACTTAGTGTAGCATAAAGACTAGAAACAATGACCTCACTTTGTACAGTCAAACTTCAAATCTGACCCTCAGACATGTATTCTGCCTGGACATCATACTTGAGATTTGCCTGTTTAAACCCAGTTCCCTGTTTTCCAGAGAGAACTTCCAGCGGCTCCAGCAGGACCTGGCCCACATGATCCTGACATGTCTGGAGCGCCGCTATCGAGGTTCGGTGCGGAGGAAGAAGCCGCTGTCGAGTCAGAGCGGAGAGGACGACGACAAGGACCGGAAATCAGGGGTGGAGTCTGAGAGCAGCCAGCCGGAGTACCTGCAGCTGGCCACCGTGGATAACACCCTCAGTACCTTCCTGTAGGACACACCTGCTGCTGCTGAGAGCATCTCTGACACAATCAGCGGTTTAGGTTGGTGCACCGGTCAGTACGAGCGTAGAGGTGCAGACTGGGAAAAGGAGGAATATCTGTAGATATATAGAGATAGATAGATGGTCTCATTGTTGGTTTGTGCTGCTTGAGATGGAAAAGTTTTTATTTCAGAATATATTTCTGACATTATTTCTCCTTAGAAATGAGCTTATTGTGCTCCTTACCAATGGTGGAAGAAGTATTCAGATCCTTTAGTTATGTAAAAGTACCAAAACGGCAACATAAAAATACTTCATTACAAGAAGTACAGATGCAATAGTAGAACAACTTAGTTAAAGTAAATATTAAAGTTGAAAAGTCGATGGTTTGGTCTGTCTCACTGATATATGATTATATTTGACATCATTAGATTATTGATAGTGAAGCATCAGCGTGTTGGCAGCATGTTACTGTTGTAGCTGGTTTGAACTAGTTTAAATCCAGTTTTCAACACGGGGACAGCAGATAAAGGTGAGGGGTCGTCAGATGATTACTGGGAGAGGAAAGAAGTTCTGATCCACAAATATGTTTTAGGTTTTGGACTCTTTGTCTAATCTTTGATTTTTCACTGGAACATTTATTGAAATGAAACCATGTGAGAAGTTTAGAAGGAGAAATCATTGTTTAATAGAGCTGTTAACACCATCTGAAATGTGACCCTGACTACACTGATTTTTGTAAGAAATCAGTAGACAAAAAAGTGGGAAACTATTGGTTTCATCTATATCGTGTTCTATTTAAAAAGCTTGTTATATAATACATTGTGTCAAATATTCATTTTAAAAAGTAACTAAGCTGCAAAATAAATGTAGTGTAATAGAAAGTAAATGAGAGAGTGAGTGAATGAACTGAGATACTCTTCACTGAACCTCTGCTTCATGTAAATAGTCAGCTGTGATGCCGCGTCTTGATACAAGTTGTTATAAATTGATCGGTTTCATTCATCAGAGGCTGAACTGAGGCTATGAGGAGCATCAATGTCCAAGACTACATTCAAATATTGTTCTGGTACACGTAGATGTTCCTCATGTTTGTTCTGGTCAGTAACATTGATTGTTGAAGTTTGTGATATTTTTACTGCTTTATATTTGGGACGTGACTGGTGATTGTTTATCTGGAGGTCAGTAAGAAGAAATAAATGATGTGTTCAGATCTATAGAGCTTATTGATATGTTCCTTTATGTTTGCTATGAGATAATAATTTGCATTTATATTCTGATCTAGATTATATATCTCAAGATGACTTTTCTAATGGACATCTTGTGCATCTAATGTCACTTTTGCAGGTTTTCCAAACATGTCAACCACGAGAGGTTAAACTGAGTTCAGGGAGTAAACGGTCTGTGCTCAAACACTGAAACAAAACAAGACTTTAAAATCTGTATCTTAAACCAAAAGACACATTTTTAATTTTTTGTTGACAATGGTGACATTCATTTACATGAAAAAAAGAGCCTCGCCCTCTGTCACGTTATTGAACATGTTTGATGTTCAGCTCCTGATGAGATACAATTCAATGAAATTTAAAACACAGCGTTTGTTGAAGCCTGTACAGGATCGTCTGAGGTGTTACATTTCATGTGTCACATTGTTTTATGTTTACAGACAGAGTACAGCGAGGCTCTACGAACAGCAGGTGACAAACTCCAGCATCAGAGAGAAATGGTTTCCATACATATTTGCCTGATAGATATTTGTTGTTGTTGTTGTTTTTTTGCACAGAATAATGACAGCTAGGTAAGACTTTTACACATCAAATACTTTGGAGAAAACACACGCTCACAAGTAGTGCACAAATAAAATAAATGAAGTGTGGATCCAGAAAACCAAACGAGGTAACCGGACATGCAAGTGGAGGAAAACTCTCAACTTTATTATCGGAGTAACGCTTGTTTAACAGCATTATATGACCTACGACTAAAACCGAGCGTATTCAGTAAACCTGGTGAGACTTATAGACACACGTTTTTAGATCATCATCAAACTAATATAACACAAAAGCTAGTTTTCGAGTAGAAAAAAGCAAAAGTCACCCAAATATGACCCCCCAAAACTAAAAAAAAAAAAAAAATCTTCTTAGTGTCAAAAAAAAAAAAAAAAACACCTTGAGAATAAATTAAACAAAGTACAAAATCAATTTTAAAAAGGTGTTACATTTTATACAAAACAGCTTCAACTCCTACATGCAGCTGCTAACTTTCTTTATCTCGACTTAAACACCCTCTCGGAGCAAATACACCAAAAAATTTACATAAATAACAAACCTGAACTGTGAGATTGTAAACTATCCATTCTTTGACTAAAATATTAATACAACTTAAAAAAATATATAAATGCATGTAATAACACCCATGATAATTTTTGACATGTTGGTCTTCTGACATGTCGGTTTTGCTGCTTGAACTCAAGGCACTGAATGATCCAAGTTCAAAAGAGCAATAAAAAAAAACAATAACTCTTTGTCCACTTTGCTATTATCACTGTAATGATTATCATATGCATGTTGATTAATTGGAGCTAAACTAGTAACATTTAATGTGTTTTGCTAAGATCCTAAAGGTCCAGAATATCTCTTTAACACTAAAAATGGACGACACTTTTGTCCTACACACACGCAAACACCCAATATTGTATTTGCAGCCTTTTTTTTTCTTTCAGATTTAATTATCAAAATGTTGGCAAAAAAAAAAGTCGCCAAACATGATCTTAAATTGTCGATTGTCTCACATTGTTACTCCAGCTGCTTCTTTATTGCCCGTTTGAAACAGCCCGAGTGTACTTGTGTGTTTGCGGGTCAGTCGGGTTACACAGGAGCCGAACGGCAGCAGGTTCAGACTTAAGCTGCCGACGCTGAACACGCTGCAGTCGTCTCGGGCAGAAATAATCTCTGCGGGTTGTGGTAAACTTCGCTGGGCAGAATCGAGGAACTGTAGCGTTCAGGGTTGGAAAGATCTGGTGATATTTTAGATTTTTTTATCTTTAAACCAACAAAATCCATAAAAAGACTAAAACCAGCAAAGATTTTATTCTATTCTATGAAATGTCAGTTAATCTGTAGCTGAAAATAGACTCCAGTGAATCCACTATTTACTCTACTGTTGTGGTTATTTAAACCTCCATGAAACGACTGGAAAGAGAGTCAGTGTCTCTTCCATCTATATATTTTCTGTTGTATTTGACTAACTGTTGTCCGATTAAGCTACAACATGACGCTGGACTACTGTAGACATATTCTAAATGTGTATTTACATGTTTTATTACTGAACTGAACACCCTATTGTTTTGAACTGATGTGTAACCCTTTACGGTCCACCGTTCAACGAGTACTTTTCCCATCCAGTAAATGTGCTGTCGAAACCTTTGAGAGGTTTGTTTGCTGAATGAATCCAAGAAATTTAGTCTTTTATTATCAAAAGTCGATTCATGTGCCACATGCTTACGCGGGGATTTAAAATCTGACCTGTGGTGCAATTTTTAACAATAGAGGTTGTTAAAAGTTATGTGCCATGTCAGTCACTGTTTCTTAATTATTATTTTTTTCAGTCACACCTCTGCAGCGCAGCAAATCTGCCCACTGTGAGTTGACAGTTTCAGAGCTGTTCTTTACTTGAACAAAGAATACATAACCTGACTCTCCTGTCTTCTCATTTAAATCGGCCTTCCTTCCTCTACCCTTCTTCTTTTTTGAACTTTTCCCAACTGTGCTGCTGCACCGCCACAAGGTGATGCAGGTGTGTCTCGGCACACAGCAGGGTGTTGATGCAGGGACAACATGTGGAGCAGTGTGTGTTTCTGTCCGTGTGGTGTCCACGCTGGCTGCCCTTACTTTGAGCTCTGTTGGACAGTTTTTGGTGACCTTTGTAAGCTCCAGCAAACACGTGTTGAAGTGACACCGCGTCTGTCAGTTTAAAGCGAAGGTCTCCAACCTTTTTTCTTCCAAGAGCTACTCGTATCATTTATTCACATAGCTGAGCTCCAACCGAACCGGCTGAATAAGCTCCTTTTAATGTGAGCAATAACAAATTGATGGGGGCGAGATGTCGGTGAATTTCATTGGATAGAAATTTAAACACATTTAACAAGCGACTCCGTGGTATCAAATTTCCGTACATATTGTTCGAATGTTCAGTGAGCTACTCAGAAACGTGTAACAAGCAGCAGGTCTGGGATTTAAAGTCAACCAAACCAAACAATGGCTAAGCTGACATATAATATGATGAGATCAAACCAGATGCACCCGTGAACACACAGAGCAACAAAGAAGCTGAAAGAGCTGAAGGTGGACTGACTCGCGGATGAGGCCACGAACGCACGTTTAAACTACCATTAATATTTACTACAAGTTTAACAACCATGTGAAGTTCTGGCTGAAATCTTTTACAGTGAACAGTTAGTGGGATCACTGTGGCTGTTTATTTTTTATTTTTCCATGAATGTCATACTTGAGTGCAAAATAAATGGGGAGACTACAGGGGAAAGTTTGGGGAAGAAACGTGTCCATCACCGGGACGATGGCAGATAACTGATCAATGCCTCGTTAAGAAATGTAATGATCCAACACCGTCAGATCATAGTGACACAGTAACAGCTCCTCACGGGGTAACCAAGACGAGATCTGTGCTCTTCAGGCAGATTCATATTCGCTGCCATGTTATGGGGCTTTAGCACCTTGGTTCAGCCAGCTTTAATATGGATCTTTGGTTATGGTTTACTAAGCTCCACTACTGCCCTTTGGCAACACAACGCACACGGACACGTGATCATTTCTAAGAACTGAGTTGGACTGAATAGTTTTGGATGATATTGCTGCGACTCACTGTGATATCTAGGTGCCTTTTGGTCGTTCGCTAACTGGCATGGTGTCAAAGAACTGGTCATGATGCTACAAAGGTTTGGATGGCGGTCCATTGACGCGACACGCAGTTGCACCGCGCACAGACTGTCATAAGCCTAGAGAAAATAAAGTCTTGCCGTTTCTACATCCGGGAACCATGGATCTGGAAAAGCTGTGAAAAGATAAACAATAACAGATGTCAGGGATTCCATCTAATCTGGAATGAT
Source organism: Brachyistius frenatus (assembly GCF_029030835.1). NCBI lineage: Eukaryota > Metazoa > Chordata > Actinopteri > Embiotocidae > Brachyistius > Brachyistius frenatus. The sequence goes on from NW_027210882.1 coordinate 298,548, forward strand.
TTCATACAATCTAAGCTCTGTAATGGTGGTGATGATGATGATGATGATGATGATGAATATGGCGAGAGAATGACTGTAAATGACTTAACTGACAAGCATAATGACTGTGGACACCAACAAACCATACACAGATATCTTGAGCACTGATCTTGAAGTGTGTGTGTGAGTGTGTGTGCCCCTGTGACATTTACTTCATTTTATGTGTGTAAATGTCGTATCACGTGGTGGGTAATACTGTGTGTGATTTTTACATCGACACCGCACGTATGCACACAGACTGAGAAGGACATCTATCGCTACTGCTGCACTGAAAGGTCAGGGATATTCCATGTCACAGCATTGGTAATGAGAGCCCGTAGAGATGCAGCGCCTGATCAATAGCTGGAAGGTTTTGTCGGGTCGCTGTCGGGCCACACTGAGCACGCACGCACGCACACACACACACACACACACACACACACACACACACACACACACACACACACACACACACACACACACACACACACACACACACACACACCGGGCGGTGGAGGACATTAGGACAAGCAGTGCTTTTGGTTTTATATATTTCTGTCTGAGGAAACAGAGGAAACATTTTCAGCAGTGGGATGAGACTTTGTTTTTTTTACAACTATATTTACTGACTTTGCATCCAAACATGTTCTACTTCTAGTAAAGAAAGTAGGTTACATCCCAGCAGCTTCTTCTAACAGATGCTGGCCATCTTCTTCTGACGCCTGCTGTAAAACAGGACGACGGAGGGGAAGATGGTGGCGGTTGGAGCGTAGTGTGGTTTATTTGCAGAGATTTTCAGCAGACAGCATCAGGACTGGAGATTTTTTAATTAAATAATGATGAGAATTTTCCAGCAAATACTGTCATCTTCAGGGCTGAGTGATAATTCAACAACCCAATTCACATACTTCGGATTATATTTCTTATATTCCTCATTAAAGGGTGATGATAACAAAATTCTAGGTAGCTGCCAGAGTCCTGTGTGATTGGCCCGAGTAAAGACACAAACATCTTTACCACCATATAGCTGTTCATAAAAAATAATCTGTTGCCTGAGAATTTCTTTTCTGAATTAGCTTTCATTAAACGGAGAACAGAACTTTTGTTTCCCCTTTTTGCCAGTCAGAGTAATCCTCTCACTGTTGCGTCTGTAAAATGATGGATAAATGAAATTAAACAAATTGATACCCTGCGAAATGTCTTGTTTTACTATTCGATAACATTTGAAAAGTCTAAAAGAGCAACACGATTGATTTATTTTATTAGCATAGAGCTAAACCAGAAATCAGCTAACTTGGCAGTGTGGGAATGTCTCACCAGACACCAGATTTAAAACCTTCGTAAAAGAGGTTTGTCAAGCGGTGACAGTCTTTATCAGCATGTTCAAATGAAACAGAAGGGCAGCTTAGAGGTCATACTCAATGCTGTGCCATGACACACCCTGCATTTCTGTAGACATCACACACTTACACACACACACACTAAAATCTACCAGATCTACCCACTAGCACATCTTTTTGTTGTTGTTGTTTTTTTTTGTCCTCACCCATTCCAGCCTCTCTTTGGAACAAAGAAACATGACTCCCTCATTCTCTAAGCCACTCATTTGGTGTGGTATCTCTCCCTCCCTCCTCCTCCTCCTCCTCCTCCTTCGCTGCTTCCTCCGCTTGCATCTCTGCCGGCTTCATTCAGCATGAAGGAAGGAGGGGGAAAACACAAAAGAAAAAAAAAGAAAAACAAACGAGACAGAAAACGACAAAAATGAACACAATGATGAGTGTCAGTGAGTGGACAGTGAGAAGTTGAGAGGTAAATACAGAGACAGATATATTTCAATATATCCATATGAGAGAGGAAGGAAACAGAGTGAGACAGAGAGACGCTCGATCACAGCAGGGAAAGAGAGGCAGAGCTGTGTGAATGATGGAGTGAATGTGTTTGTGAATGACATTTCGAGGCGAGTGACATTTGGAGCTTTCAGTGGAGATCGCCGGATCAAAGCACGCTCCCATCCACTTCAAACGAGAGGCGATACCTCGCTCCTCTCACACATGCTGCGACACGACAGAAATACGCACATACATGACGAGGAAAGGACCACGCACCAACACACAGCACAATCCTGCAGAGTCTTTGAACATTCATCGTGTGTGTGTGTGTGTGTGTGTGTGTGTGTGTGTGTGTGTGTGTGTGTGTGTGTGTGTGTGTGTGTGTGTGTGTGTGTGTGTGTGTGTGTGTGTGTGTGTGTGTGAAAAAAGCAGAGATTCACCTTGGTTTTGTGGCTCTGCTTTGTAGCCAGCCCGGATCCAGGTGTGTGGAGCTCCTTGGAGACGACGCACAGAAACTCGGCCTGGTCTTCTGTTCCGTAGCTGTACGACGAGCCGATGTTCACCATCTAGAAAAACCAGGAGCGAGACACAGACGCGGAGAGATGTACAGGGGAGACAAAGAGGCAGAGTGAGCGTCGGGAGCAGAGACGTGGCAGCAGACAGAAAGTGACCCCAAACTACAGCAAAGGGAAGAACATCAGGCTCATGCATCTGGGAAAGGACAGCTTTCTATTAAACAGCAGTGGACTCAACGAGTACTCGTGGGAACAGCAAAAAAATAACTGTGGGTCAGCTTCTGCCTGAAAATGTGTGCAGCATGCAGTGGAGTGGGGTGCCGAAGCAGAGGTGTGGGAGAGGGGGCGGGGCCTTATTGTGATTTTTCTTTTAGGCTACAGAGTGGACAAGCTGATCAATTTAACTCCATGAGGCTCTTAGTTGGAGTGTCACTTTGGGAGAGAGCGTTAAATCGATCACAGAAAGGCACTCTGGCCTTCTTCTTAAAAGATAATGGCAACAGCGAAAGACTTTGTCTCATTACTGACATTAGGATCAATATAATCAATATCTGATCTTGATGCTTAGTAGTTGCGAGCTCTCTGCTTCTGAAACGGAGTAATCAGCTGGTGACCTATTGATCATGTTGCTCTCATTGTGAACACACCCTTTGTGTTGGTATTTTTTTTTTTTAAATTTTTTATCTTGTTGTAGCAGATCCAAAAGGAACATTTAATGGATTTAGTGGTTCTTTAATGTAGTGATTTAGACCCAGAACAAAAGGCAGAACAATTAAGTGATTACTCAGGGCTGTAACCCAAAACAAACCCGACTATTGTGCTTCCTTTTTGTGCTGTACAATTGCAAGTTATGGATTCAGTGGTCTGCAGCAGCCCGACCTCTTTATGTATTCAGAAGAACAGAAATTTAAGGTTAGACTTACTGGGACTACCTGAGATTAAAACTCTTAAGGTCAATGAATCGAGATTTGTCTATGGGGATAACCTATTTTCTGATATAAAGTTGTTATGTTTGGGGTTGCGGACAGCAGGGCTCAGGTCAGGGCCAAAGAGGGAGGGGGGTCAAGATTGAAGGGTCAGCAGCAGCGTGAGTCCAACCCACAGTCCAGAGCAGTCCGGTGCGGGGCTTTCTGCAGGCGCGCACGCTGACCTGCTCAAACTTCCAGCCGTCCGACATGGTGGAGACCATCTGGGTTAGCTCCTCCTCCTGACACTGCAACACCCGGTAGACGTGCTTGGGGGGCACCTGCTGGGGAGATAGAGAGATGGGGGTGGGGGTGGGGTTGAGGACACAGGAAGAGACAAAGACAGTCAAAACTTTGCTAGATTGAATAAAACAAAGAAAACTCAACTATAATGTGAACTGTTCAACTTACAAAAACAAAAAGAAACGCTAATATGTTGCACTCGTGCTATATACTGTAACTGTGAGTGTGTGGAGGATAAAAAGCCCTAAAAACAACACCCCGGTCTCTCACAGACCGGACCCTGTTTGGCCAGTGAACCCTTACAGCGCTGATGTGGCGGGCAGCAAGAAAAGAGATAGCAACACAGGCCATTTTGTATTTTCATATTTTTGCAGCATATTTAACCCGAGGCAAACACAAGCAGAGAGTCCAGTGAAGTACAGTAGAACGCCGGGAGAGTGGGAGTATGTTGGAGAGCGCAGAGGGATTATGTAAGCGTGAGTGCAACCATCCCGAGAGGAGAAAAGAGGAACGAGAAGGCTGACATACAGCAGAGGGTTCTTTAGAGAAGCACTGAACTCAAAGGAAATGAACTGGGAGTCAGACCGTATTGTAATATCTAGTACAGTGCTGGCTACACAGAGCTGGTGGATGTAATATGGTGTCACAATATCAGTAGTTACACTGTGATAGAAACAATGATATTTGTTTGTATTTGGGAGTTTTCTTTCAAAATGAAGTAACAGAGGAGACTTTTTATAGAGCTCAGAGTAGCACCAAACAAAAACACGTTGCCAGGTTGTGTGTTTACCTGCGTGGCTTTGGAGTCCCTCTCCACGATCCTCTCCTTGATCAGTTTGATCAGTGGGGTGATGTTGTAAAACTCAGCCTCTTCCAGGACACCTTGGAACAAAACAAACACACAACTCAGCTGCTGCAGTCGACCCCGAGTTCATGTCAAATGGATATGATATCATGATGTGCTGTAAAAGTTTACAGAGTTATGGTGGATGTTTTCATTTCAACCGCCTGTTTGCTGTTTCAAAGTCGCCCTCCGCTCAGAAATGTTTTATCTTCTTGTTCCTTAAGTTGAATGTTTGAGTTTCTGTTGAATGTGCAAAATGTTTCTCTGTGCCCAATGAAAAACACTTTTTAGGTATATATGTACATATACAGTAGCAAAGCAATGTAAGAAGAGAAATGACATCACGTGAAACAGTCCAGAGAATCCTCTCAGATGTCCTTATTTCTACCAGCCCAACAAACAGGACAAACTCAGTAGAGTTTAGAGTCAAAGCGTGCGAGACCTTCTTCAGCGAGCTCCTTGTTGTAGACCAGTTTGCCGTGCCGCAGGTAGTTGAGGATGGGGCCGAAGTAGGTGGGGTCTCTGTCAATCACGTAGGCTCCTGTCTCATCCTGTTACAGAGGACGAACCACAGACAGAAAGAACACAGTCCGTTATACGGTTATCACATGAACACCGTGTATCGTCAGGACCACAGTAGGCCTCGACGTGTTTAAACTTTGGACTATAGAACATGTATTGACCTGTATTAGGGCGGTATTCTCTGCAATGCTGTTTTATTATGAAAAGTAACCTGTTGCGGAAACTCAAGACAACTTTTTGTGGTCACGTGTGACTTAATGCACAACTTTTTCACGTGTGTAACAGTTATTTCTCGCATACGAATTTGGTTGCTTTATTTGTCTTCCTTAAGAAAAGGACTTATTTAATACACAGTCTGGTGTATTTTTGGGCACAAAAGCTCAATAGCTGGAGAAAAACCTGCCCACTCTGCAATGTGTGTGTACAAAGATAACAGGGCTACCAGAAGTCCAACAGAAAAGAAACCTTTCACAACGCTGACCATGAAAAGTTCAGCCCGCTGTTTGCCGTTCCTTTCAGAGCTTCCTGTAACAACGGCCTCTTGCAGAAACGCTCTGAGGAGACGACGGCGACTGTTGTGCTCACACGTGTGTCGACAGCCTGCTTCTCTCCCACCTCCGGGCTACTTCTGCCAAGCCTGCCTGTTATGTCATGACTGCTGCCCCTCCAACATATACACACATCCTCACCCCCTCCTCTGCTCTTCCTCGTGATGACTGCTCGGAGCGCCGCCCTCCCTTTTAGAGCTGAATTTGCAAAAGAGACACCGCTCGAGAAACTCGCACAAAAACACGGGTGCCTGAAGGAGATTCGAGGAGAAGGATACGGCGGGGGGAAGAAGAGGATGAGCTTTTGGGAACTGTAGGAAAAGGGAAGTTAAAGAACATCGTTGTCATTGGCTGATTGTGTGTCATTAACAAATGTTTCAGTGGGTTTCCTCCGTACAGGGAGATCAGGCAGACAGATAGACGTGCGTTACATTATATGAAGACAAATTTACATCTATTTTGATTATGAGTTTGAAAACCGGCTCTCTGACTCACAGGGTACGCTCGCTGCTTCCTGTCAACGACATGTCAAAACAAGAACATGCCTGAAGATACTGAATAATGAAAGGTGAAAAAGTAATCTGCAAAAACATAACACGATCTGAGCGATGAAGCCCTCGTACTTCAAACTGGGATCTCGTATTGAGACATCGGGGAACAGAGCGTGGCCTTATGTAGCTTTAACTAAACACCAGCATGTAACTGATGGCATATACATCAATATTTTGGCATCCATATATGGATCGGAAAAGACAGATAATACCCAGATTTAAACAAGAAGTTGTTCACCATGATGAAGAGAACCTGCTTCACGTGACTGATTCTTCGACTGCTTACTGAAGCGGTAAAATACAACTTTGGCCTTTTGGCAGCATCTTGTGCAGATGCAGCATTATATCTTTTATGAGTAGCTGCTGCACAAGCAAAATACAGCTCGCCATAACTGGACTATTTATGACCTTCTATTATTTGATTATTACCTGATCTCAAATATTGAATCCACACAAAGGCCTGCCTACATTGTTCACAGAAAAACACCCATGTATCTGATATTCCTGCTCCGGTTGGTGTGCTTTTGTAAAAAGGGCTTTTTCGCCCACACACTTCTTTCTCTACTGATGTGAACCTGGTCAAATCAAAGCTGAAACTTTATTGTAGTATCCATATTTTCAAACTGAATGAGCTGACGCACGAGTAAAAAGTAACATGATTACTGTACAATCGTGCAACTGGACAATAAGCAAACAATATTTCTTACAGCCTGTTTCCAGCTCGGGTTGTCTGTCTCGTTCGTCCTCACTTCCTGCACATGGAGAGGCTATTAGATTACTGTTAGGCCTGGCTTGTGGAAGTGGCTTCTTAACCCCCCCCCCTCACACACACACACATACATACACACACACACACACACACACACACACCCACCGATAATGTGTTTGCTAGGAGAGGCCTAAAGGAAAAGGCCTTTTGTGCTTTGACTGGTTGTAAAATCAGGCAGATTGGGGGTTGATTGCACTGATGTCTCCTCCTCAATGGTGACTTGTTACCGGTGGTTCTCCCTCTGAACACTCCTGCAGCACCACCCACCTCGGTCTTTCTATCTCAAGGAGCTGGAGGATGTAGCACGAGCTCTTTCTGAGTTATAACTCAAATCTTAACTAAAGGGAGAGCACTAAATTTTACCAGGCTGCACCGCACAAACTACTTCAGTTGAAATACGAAGAGAACATGATGATGTAAACAGATTTTTTTTTTTTAAATGTCTGTTACTAAAACTGCCTTTTCACAGCTTAGTATTACTATGACTAAAACTAATGTAGCATTGTTGTGCTTCATTTCTGTTGCATCTAATTTGTGGAGCATTTTTTTGAACTGGTTGAATAACATCAGTGACACCGACTTGTTATTATAAGGATATTATTTTCTCTCTAAAAGACGATTCTGATTATGTGGATGTTAAAAATGTCTATTCTTCGAGTTTTTCAAATCTCACTGTGACCCGGTGATGGGGACAAGGAGGCTTATTGTATTTCAGTGTGATAGATGGTGCGCTCCTGTCTGCCCAATCTTCATGCAGTAAATGACTTTGTCACTCACACTCATCTCTTCAAATCCAAACAATCGTCCGATGAGCCGTTCCCACAGTGAGACACGAAATAAATTCAATGAACTGGGACAGCGACAAACACACCGAGATGGATTCAGACTGTACAGCAGCCTGCGGGATGGCGATGTAGCTCGGTGAAGGATGGATCGGAGAGGGAAAAGAGAAACGGGCAAGGCGGGAGGAATCCTGGGAGAGACATTAAAATCAACAGGGGACAGAAGACGAAAATGGTCGGAGAAACAGCAGAACAAATAACTTCCTATTACAAATGAAGGGGAGACACAGTTAGAGACCAAATAAGCAACAGGGAAAACAGAGGGACACTGTCAAGACACGGAGGATGAGGACATGTGTGTTTTTTATGTCTGTGTGTGACTGAGAGACAAAGAGGGAGATAGAGACAGAATGGAGGGATGTGACGACCAAGAGGATTCCTGTAAACACAGTGTGTGTGTCTGCACTGAAAAATCACAGTGATTAGAGCGTGGAAGGGCTGAGACTGCAGCAGAGCATAGACAGAGGCACACACACACACACACACACACACACACACACACACACACACACACACACACACACACACACACACACACACACACACACACACACACACACACACACACACACACACCATCCTAAACGAGCAGAGCTGCAGTGGAGGACAGACCGACGCCTCATCAACGTGACTTGACTTGACAGTGTGGGCATGACAACGGTGGGGAGAAGCTTTCTGAATGTGTCAGAGCCACAGTTTCTCTCTCTCTCTCTCTCTCTCTCTCACACACACACACACACACACACACACACACACACACACACACACACACACACACACACACACACACACACACACACACACACACACACACACACACACACACACACAGACACACACACACACTCTGTAGTTATTAATTCTGACAGACGCATTTGCAGCCGCACTACATTTACTCTTGAAAAATATGATCACCAATTATGTATCTGCAACATACGGTGTTGAATGCACCCTCCAAGCCTCTCCTCGTCGCCCTCTTCTCCTTCTCTCGTCGTCTCTGCACCACAGATCGCACAATAATGCAACATACTAATATCCAATGTGCGAAAAGAACTCTGGAGTACACGGGCAACTTGTTTGGGAAGCTTTCTGATGCATCAGGGAATCTCTTCATCTCTGGACAGATCCCTTAAATTCCCCTTTTTTACATTGACTAATGTATAATGCATCTCATACAAGTACGATGGCATCATGCACATATTCTACATCTGCTTGTTGCAACAGTTTACAACATGTTAACAGTCATGCTGTAGGATTACGACACCAATCACTATTGAGCCGGTAAAGATGTCCCCATGTATTTATAGTTCTTTGGCCGTTTCCACATTCAGTTTGTAACTAAAGTGTGTTCACAGCACAATACTGTCAACTGCTGAAAGGACAGGGACACTAGCTGGTGAGTTAATGGTTTACAGAACATTTGTTCAGGGAAATAAGATGTGACTTCACAACATCACGTCAGCAACAACCAAGAGCCAAACCAAAGCCTTGTTAACAAAACCCACACACAAGATACACACACATGAAATCTGCTGCCTGTTCGAGCATCTGTTAACAGCCACCGACTGATACTGGAAAAATGTAAAACTGCAAGATGTTACGTTTTTTTTTGGCATTTAATTTTACCAGTCGTTGCGCTCAAATCCTGCGAGTGCTGTAAATATTTACCGGACAAGAGGCGGATTTCAGAGAAACCAGGGCGGATGTTCAATTTTCTGTTCGAGTCACTGTGACATCGACCCTTCAAACTCAATAAATCAATACTCGGTCGATCCAGGCTTGACGTACGCTTGTAAAGTTGTGGCACGACAACCACGCTGGCATTTTCTGCCTTTTGTTGAGGATCAAGACAAATGTTTGGAAAACCTGAAGTTACACTAAAGCCTGTTAAATTATTTTCCGTACGAATGTTTTCTAAAACCAAAAGTCAAATCCAACAGAGAGGGATGTTAAATCGGTGGTAATTCATGCAATATTCAGAGAGACTAGACTGTTGGTCTGTTACAGCGTGATGATGACATACGCATACGTTGTGATGCACATATTTATATACTGCTCAGTCTTGTAACTGATCTAGCGGAGGGGGGCAGGAGTTGTGAGAAAACGCTCGATGTAAGTGCGATTTCAAATTAGGGATCAGCCTAATTTAGCATCCGATCGCAGATGGTCTGGCTGAACCACTGATTCGTCAGCACTGGTGACATTTTTGATGTAGGAGGCATCAAAGCGGCTCCACGCTGAGAAAAACATCCAGTTTCGTGGGCCTCCGCTCCTTGCTGGGGGAACTAAACAGCTTTGTGGATTATAAAGTGGATTTTTCTCCCGAGTCCCAACCTGTTTTAGCTCTACAATCTGTATTGATTTAATTCTCTAAGTAAACAACAAGGCGTTTAAGGAAATAGGAACTGTCGCAACATTTCACCGAGCAAGCTTACACTGTGCCCCCAAACTAACTTATGTATCCTGATGCTGACAAAATAACAAGTTTACACAACTCTTAAATAAAAATCTTGTCTCCAGCATTGTTCTAAAGGTTACTCGTCCCAAGCCAGCGTCTCATATAAGACATCTCGCAGCACAGATAAAGTGATAATGCGAGTCCAGGCATGTAGGAAAGACAATTAATACAGGCAGGACCCCTCATGGCATTTAACATAAATCAAACCACTGATCATCACTAATAGAATCATGTGGTTGCATCAGATAACATCATCTCGGTATCAAAGCTAAATCTTTAGCTACATAATGTAATTGGCTCTAGACGGCTAGAGGTCAGATTAGGTTGCATTAAAGGAAGAGATCCCTAGGTTTGAGTCTTTGAGGGGGGGGCAGGGCCGCTGAGGGCAACGTAATCTCATTAAAATAGTGACATGCAGACACACTGTCCGTGTCTGCGGAGGACCCCTGAGCAGAGACACGCTAACACCAGCGAGTTAGAGGGCGACTCCGGCACAGATGAAATCAGCCTCTCTCCTGAGTGAAGGAAGGAAACACAGGTTGGACCACAGTGAACTGTGAGATTCAGCCTCAGACTGCTGTGTACTAAACAACCCCAGCAGAGGCTGGTGTCAGCTGGGTGTCTGCCGGGCAACACAGTACGCTGGCACAATGGGCCCCTTCAAAGACACCTCCCTGTTCGCTTCATACGTTTCCTCGTCTAATTATTGGACAGCAATTTCAGTGTCTTTAATTAATTGTTTCCCGAATTTCCTTTCTACAAAGGGAACATTGCAAAGGTAGGGTTTCACTCGGGAGAGTTTATCAGAGATCCTGACACATCTGGTCTGGTGATCCATGTAGTTACTGCTCCAGCAGCCATTATAAAACCTCTATTACCCTGAAGATTTATGTTTCCTTACATAAAAGTGCATTCATTTAATTCAACCTATGATTTTTGCTGGAGTTGGCTCTGAATTCAGGTGAAGAGGCGCACCACTGAGGGGGACCCTGCGTAGCTATTACCTGTACAGGTGTGTTGTTTGTAGTCGGCCTCTGCCAGACTGTTACTCACAGCTCCAGTTTTCTTCACTGTGATCGTAGCTGAGGAGCTCTGTTCACACTCATGTTTTCTCAGCCACTGTGAGGGGGCGACCAATCAGTGAGCATCGTCAGTGGTTCAGTGCAAAGTCGAGTGTTTTTTTTTTTTCTAGATGTAGCTACTGCCTCAATGGTTTCAAGATTAACCCGAGGTCTACGCCCAGCAGGATCCAACAGCTACACCAGGCTGTGATGTTTGCAGTCAGCTGATGCAACAATATGAGCCAAATATTGGTTGGTCGCTAATATTAACTTTCACATGTCAACACAAGTTTTAATCATCTGGAGGAATAAACAGCACTTGAAGAAGACACAGGAAGTTCCACATATGTCGACTTTTTAGAAAATGGTAGATTCACGAATCAGACTTTTTTGTTTCTGACCTCCTTTGCGCCCAATCTGTTGTATCTGTCCTGTTTGTTTGCTCTCAGCTGTTAAGATGAGTGTGTTACTGATTCAAAGGTTAATATGTCCTGTAAGGTTTCAGAGCTCCTTGTAATTTTTCATGTAATTAACAGTTAAACATTATTTAACCGACTCACCAGAGTGAGTGAGCTGCAGGGAGCGAGGATGAGGAGGGGACAGGACAGGACAGGACAGGACAGGACAGGACAGGACAGGACAGGACAGAGGACGGAGGAAGGTGTAGGCGTGTGTTTTGTATGTGTGTGTGAGGCACAGCGAGGACCGGTGTGTGTCTTCAGGCAGTGCAGAGGGAGCTCCTATCAGGTCACGGCTGAAGGTCACACAGGAATTTTTTTTTTCCCGCGGTGCAGCAGGGGAACAGTCATCATTGCTGTGCAGCAAAAAAAACAACAACAACCTCCTATCTCCAATCCTGCTGGTTGTTTCTGGTTTTACTGCCTCTGGCTGAAGGACTACCTGTTCCTCTGATCCAGCGGAAATTCTTCTGCAAGCCACAAGCATGTGACTCTGTCTGAAACCCTCTGCTGGATAACTTCTACAGCACACAGCGGTGAAATGAACACAAAGCCGATTCGGGTTTGGGAATATGACGCTGTTTACTGAGAGATGATATAAATGCAGGTATCAGGTATTCAGTTGGTGGTGGTATAAGGCAATGTGGGAAACCACTGAGCAGGACTCAGCATTGATGAGTTTCTATTGTGAAACGTGACAAAGTCGTGTCATTTGTCTGGTATTTGATTTTAAGCCATAACCACAAAATGATCTTTCACAATATTTTTTTTAAAATTGCAACTAACAATCATTTTCCAAATCAATCAAACTACATATAAATTTCTAAATAATAATTTGGTACATAAAATACCAGCAAGAAGTTTCCATTAGCCTGTTCGTCAAAAGAAAGACATAAACCTCTCGTTGTGTGTTGAGTCTACGACCACCACAGCCGGTGGAGGTGCTGGTGGACGAGGAGACGATATCTACAACACTTACTCGCTATTATATCCGTTTAGGATGCGTATTTGCGTCATCCCAAGACGGGCGGTGAAAGAAAAAGATTCATTTTCTGTTGCCACCTGATTCAACCAGCTCAGTGAAATGACCCATAGACGATGTCAGCGAAGTTATGAGACTTAGTCGGGCGAAATCATGCAACGAGTGTGATCGTTAAGAGGCGGGTAAAGGGTGACGTCGAACATGATCTGAAACATGTAAGTAGCCTCACGTTACCCACCGAGCACGGCTGCTCCAGATCGTTTTATGGGCTGCTGACGGGCAACTTGTGCACGATGTTTACAACATAACACTCTCTTGCACCAAAGAATATATATTCAAATCATTCACGTCAACACTTTCTGTCATTTCATGATGTGAACAATAGCTGCAGCTCCACATTTAAAAAGCTAATTATCAATATCTCTCCGGTGTGCTGCTGGGCTTTGGACGTTCACCATGTAACTGTATCGTCAGTGGTTAGCATTTGGTCAAAGGCCTCTATTAAATACACACACACACACACACACACACACACACACACACACACACACACACACACACACACACACACACACACACCCTATTTCCTGTGTGCTACCAAACAAAGACACTCTATGTTACTGATACTGCAAGATGGCCAAAATACTTCATATATATTGATAGTGGTATAAAATGACCTCCACCGTCTGGCATTTTATCCACATCATCCCCTCTGACAACTAATTATTCCTACAGTTGCTGAAGGAGATTATTATTATTTTTATTTTATTACCTGACAGCAACAAAATGCCAACTTCCTGTAGGCTACAGGCTGAGGAAGACCTCCCTCCCCCCTCCACCCCATCCCCCTCTCCTGTCTCCCTCTGTCACACACATGCATATCAAAGGCGGTGGGATAATAGAAAATCTGCATCATTTATTAGTCCTTCCAGCCCTCACAGTGCGGTCGCTCTACATGTGACTGGGTAGATGCATAATACAGCCCCGTCTCTCTCTCTCTCTATAAGATACCAGCTGTACAGCTACCGACTGTGGGCTCGCTGCAGAAGAGGAGGCACGTGTTCTTCCATCTGACCCAGGCTACGTTCACCACAAAATGATGCATAGACACACACAGAGGAAAAGGAGAGAGCGAGACAGCTTTATGCAGCACAAATATCAACTCTCTAAATCTATCACTGTGGTACTAAAGAGTTCCTTTTATGGCTACTGTCAGACCTGAGGAGATAAAATATAGAATAATATTCTGCCGAGCCAATTTTTTTAATTTTTTTTTTTTTTTAGCCAATCCCCTTTTGTCAGGTTGGACATTTAACACGCCTTTCATACCACAGCAGTGCCTGTTACAACACATCAAACAGATCAGACAGAACTTTTTTCACAGCAACAGTTTATAAGCTTTGTTTTTACCAGTGCATGATGGCAGATAGAGCATTTTTAAATCAACGTTGATAGTCCAATTTGATGTGAAAACACATATTTCAGTCAAATACCTGGCCTCCAAACACACACACTATATAATGTACTATAAATCTATATCAAAACAAACTCGAGCTCCCTGCCAGGTAATAACAATGTAAAGAAGGGATGGAAATGACACCAGTGTGGTTGTGAATATTAACATAAACTCACTCATAGTTTACTATTAGTATTACTAATTAGTCATTACTATTAGTAATACTAATAATAAGAAACTAAGAGTCTCTGTTGTAAAGTGTTGTTGTAGTTTTTATCTAAAACCCTCATTTCCACGGTGGTAACCAACAATGTGATCAAACTCGACATGCCTTCAGGTCCGTTTCAGCTCGTTAATAAACCACGTGCCGCAGGCGCGTGCTGACCTCCCGTTAAAAACAAAGTAACGGTTATTTCCCGCCAGTTAAGTAAACGACCGCCGGGATTAAAGCGCCCCGAGCGGGCTCACCGTGTCTGAGTGCAGGTCCTGCTGCTGGCACAGCCGGTACAGGAACGAAGTTTGCTCCTTGAGGAGGGTCTGCCGCGTCGTGAGGAACACGGTCCCGCCAACGTTCAGCCGGACCCACTTCCCGTTGTTCCCCCCGTTGGGGTTGATGACCGAGCCGTTGCCGATGCTCTGCGGCGCCGTGCCGCCGGATTCGGTCGCGCTGGCGGTGGCGGAGGTCGCGGTCTCTCCCGCCTCGCTGTCTTTGTTGTTATTGTTGTTGTTGTTGTTGCTGTTGCTGTTGTGATGGTGGCATCCGTGGTGCGTCGACAGCGCAGCGACGTCCGCCGGTTCCCGCCGGTCCTCTGCTGCCGTTGCCATTTGGGAAAAGCCGCTGGACACGAAGTAAAAGCGAGCGAGGACGTCCGGTCCGTCCTTGACTGTTGCCTCGGCGTTATCGCTCCGTTACCGACCGCGCACGCTCCGCCCCAGAACTGCACGAGCTCCAAGATCAGCTGAGTCAAGGTACAGAAAGTTAGATATACTACATCCGGGAAATACTTTAAAAAAGAAAAAGAAGAAGCTGTCCTATACATTTCTGCCATATCTGAGGCGGACTGTAAATAAAAGTTGTTGTTCAACAACAACAACAACAACAACAACAAAAGATGGAAAGAAAATGGTCTCACGTGCGCTTTTAAAATGTACGTTTTTATGAGGGCTGTGTTCACCTTCTTGGGACATTAATGAGTGGTGGGCCATTCATTCTCTGAGCACTGTGTGCATTTATTTGTATATGGGCCTACACCGTGCAAGCAGAAGATAAACAGAAATGATAAAGCCCCCCAAAACTACATCTTAACTTAAGGTTCCTAAATGGAGCGGTCCATATCATTTTAATAAACAAATCATAATTAATCAAATAATCAAATACCTGGAGCCCCATAATGATCAGGAGCAACAGAGCAGAAGTTGCTCACTTTGCCGGCTTGGCAATCCAGTTCAGGGTATTGCTGGATATTTAGTAAGGCTGTACCTGTTTTACGTGGGGCCTTTCTGCAACAAATCTGATTAATCTTGGAAGACTAAAGTACTAAAGTAAGGTTGAAGTTGAGTTGGTTTCTGTATTAAATCCATAGAATTAACCGAGTGAAGGTTTGTGTTTTATTTTGAAAGCATAATTGGCGCCATTTCTAGTTTGCACCTTCTTTTCTTTAGTAAACTTAACAGGAACGCCAAAAAAAACCTGGGTCTTGTAGTTTGTGTAAAACCCTTATGAACGTTAAACAGAAAAAAAGCAATATATAATATAGGAAACTTTATTATTGTTAATATTTGCATGAAGTCAGTCAGATAGTTCCAAACGGTGTAAACCTGAGTAAACATTGATTGCATAGAATTTAAAATAATAAAGCAAATCAAGTTATGTGCAAACATTAATAGCATTTCCCTGATGACTGAACTCCAAACCTTTGTGCAATCTTTTACACAGTCGGTGAAAACACTGACACATAATCCTAATTTGAATCCAGTCATTCTGCTGCATGAATACTGAGAATGTTAATTTAAAAATGCATTTTAGGATGATATAATAATTGATTAGGTACTAGTTAAATAGCAAATCATCAGCGTGGTGTCCATCCACCTCAGACCAGCTGGCACCAATCAGCTGAGAAATAAAGGATTGTGACACCAAATTCAAATAGATCACACACAGGACAATGGGATAATAATTTGAGTTAAAATATATATGATTAAATTATATTTCTGAGCAAATTAGGGAGACATTTGAATAATACATTTCCAATCTTATGTTCAATTATTAGAGGTGCATCAGCAGGATGTTCAGTGACGTGACAAAACATTTCAGATTTCCTGATTTGAGCACGTCAGCTCCACCTGGCTGGATGGCATCTTTAGTCTCTGTGCTTTCAGGGCTGGCACAGTGTGGGCCTCATGGTGACAAAGGGAAAGCTGTAAGTGTGTGGGAGACCCTGATGAGCCGTTAGGTTGAAGGATTGCCACGAGAACGGATGCAGACCCCCCTGCGTCGTGGGGCCATTTATTGCCTCGGCGACAAGCTGGAGAGCCATCTGGTAGTCCGTCACCTGTACAGCGAGGCAGACATGAAGGGGGAGGGCAGGAAAGAAAATTAGGTCATTTAATAAGGTTTAAATAAGAAACTGATACTGGGCATATCCATAAAAACATTGCTGCTGTCATAAATGGGGTTTAGAAATTCAAAACTTGTACTATACTGTTAGTTTCGGGGTAACATTAGCATTTAGCTCAAAGCTGTCAGAGCAGCTAGCGTGACTGTTGACATTTGTTAAAAAAAATTATGTAATTAATTTAGATAATTAAAATATTAAATGACTAAAAACAATTGTAAAACAAGTGGTGAGTCATTAACCAAATATAACCAAATACCAATTAACCAAAATATTATTTCTACAGAAAACCATTTCAAAGACATGCGAGAGTCACGAACATAGCATTTATCAGAAAGTCGATTCTGGCCCTAATGCACTGATATCCTCTAACCTTGGTATCATAGCAGCCTGCTGGGCGCGGTCTCCTTGGTCTCAGGTCGTTACGGCAACAGATGGTTTTACAGGGATGGCCCTTGGAGTAGGGATCTCTCCTGTAGTCTGAAACAGAACCGGCGTGGCTTTTAGCCATGCTGCTGGATATAACACCAACAAAGTCATGAAATGTTTTCTGTCACATCTCTGAGAAACAGATGCAGGACATGAGAACTGCGAGCGTTCTTGTTGCACCTACTGTTGTATCTCATCATGTGTTTGAGGGAGCTGAGGTCGGACACCTTGGCCTGGTCCCTGCGGAGGATTTTAGCTCGGGGACAGAGATCGTAGGAGAAGTCTTCTCCGTATGTCTTCCACATCACGCTGTACCCGCTCAGGTTGTAGATGTCAACATGAAAGGGTATGTTGTAGGACGGCCAATAACCTAACAGATGTGGCACAAGGAAGGCACATCATTACCTCAAGAAGTCTTTTTAGATTAAGCTGAAAGACCTACAAACAGTCAGAGAGACAGAGATGGGGAGTTCCTGACCTCTGCGTAAAGCTTGAGTCTGATCAGAGTGCATCACCTTCCCGGGAATCTGCTCTACAACAGTCAGAGCTCCGGTCCTGATGCTGTGACCCAGAGAGACTCTGTTCAGGTCCACCACCATGTACTGACTGTTGTACGTACCTGAAATACAGAGAGGGACAGAATCACTTAATACCAACAAGACTTACTTAAATATTAACGACCGATTACGTCTACTTCACACATGCTATGATACATTTTCAGAGAACGCAGACAGTCGGTGGTTGAACGAAAATCAACCTGCAGAGACGTAAAAGACTGATTGAGATTGCTAAACAGTTGGTCACGGTTACACCGACTGAGAACCAGTAGAATCTGTATTATCATAAAATAAATGCAGAAGATTTACAGGAACATTTTGATGTTTTTTTCTCAATAACTTTCAGAATTTTTTTTTTTTAGGACGGGTCACCATTTTAGTCCGAACGATGTCTGACCTGTATATCACTTGGCCGATGTTGACCCATCACATACATATCTGTTTGGCATATATGGTGGCCAACATGAAAACTTTTTTTTTTTTACAGAAAATAGTGCAGATAAAGAGGCTTAGGGTAAAATTGTCTTTTTTTTAAATGTATTTATTTTTCTATAGTAACTTTATACCAATACAGGGAGTTTCACCTTTGTTGCTTCTAGCAAATGATTATCACAGGAAAGATAACGTGTCGAGTCTTGCATGCGCCTGAGAGATTTGGATCTCGTGGAAGAAACTCCGTAGACTTCTGGCTCCTGGGTTACTTACATGCACAGACAGCAAGTACTGAACCTAATCCTGCTTAAATGAAATGAAAAAACAGACGAGGGTAAAGGGCTCCCGTGCCTCCCGGCCAGCGCAACGGTTCGGCAGGACGGTGGATATGAGAGCTGAGTGATGAGGTGACTGTCGGTCTCAGGAACACCCCGTCCTGTTCTCCTCTGCCCTCCCATAGCAACATGACAAGGAGGATCAAAGCAGCCTTCAATTAACACGCACAAGTGTTGTGTAATGAGCAGGATGGTCTGCTGCTTGAGAGTCAGTTAAATCACGATGGAAATCTGTCAGACAGCTTTATTCCTCAAACCCAGAGTGCAACACAACAGCAGCAGGTGTTTTCTAAGTTTTGATTAAAACACCAACAACCACCAATCAAAATCCTTCTTAACTCAGATCTCACCTGAGTTGTATTTGGAGAAAACTTGCGCCCACTCCTCTCCCCTGTGAGCCAGACTGTTAGCCAGGCGGACCCTTTGCCAGGCCAGCAGGCTGTGAGGGCTGAGCTGAGAGAACAGAGAGACATTGAAGACACCGATGGAGGTCTGAGTCATCAGCAGGCCGCTCCCCAGCAGGTAGAAGTCATCCAGAGACATCAGGAAGCCTGGAGGAGGAGGAGGAGGAGGAGGAGGAGGAGGAGGAGGAGGAGATAAGAGTGTCATAAAGAGGCCAAGGGCAAAAGGTGAGTGAGAGGAGGAGGGTTTTGTTTTGGGACAAATATTTAAGGGGATATTTAAGGAAGGTGAGAAAAGTACAAGGTTGAGATGTGATACCACCCACAGCTTGATTCACGCCTCTTTGCAAAGGTGGAAAGTTACATTAACTTAAATTTGGATTTCAAGTTCAAGTCTGAGGTATTTGTACTTGTATGCTACTTTATAGTTTGCCTGTATTACATTTCACAGTGACAGATACTGTTTTACATTTTGTTATAGTTACAATCAACAGACTGTCCAAACTAAACATGATCTAAAAAATAAAATATGACGCGTTTCTGTAGATTAAAATGTCAAACATAATGTATATATAGTCGTTAAAATCTCCCCTACTGTAAACAGGTATAATATCCAAATGTTGCACATGTTAATGCTTCAATATGAATCCATCTTCTTCAAGCCATTATAATCAATATTTTTGCACAATGACTCACGTGACTGTGTAATGTAAAAGTGTCAACTCATAATGATGAACCTGCTGAGAATTATATGATTCAACCCTGAAGTTTCCCTCTGAGCTTTTAAGCATCTTTCACCGTTTCACTGTTTTTTTGTTTCTGTTCAGCAACTTTCCTGCTTTATTTCACTCTCAGTGCTCCGATGTTCTCCGCCGCAGTAGGAGGCTGTTTACAGTGTGAACGCTCTAAAACCCCAGAGTACATTATTGGGGACAAGCAGCAGCCGGATAATGACTTCAGCTGCTAAACATGATTCAATATTCAGCCTCTAAAAGACTGTATTTCCCTCAGGATGTGGTGGTGAAGAGGGGAAGAAATACAACTCTAACTGCATGCTGATGTTATCTTTGTGTGCAACTGTATGCTAACAAGTTTCCTATATCATCTTGATGATATGTGGTCATGAGTCAGTGTTGTGTTAACACCTTGTGAACTGCGGCCTACAGATGGCTCTAGGAAAGTTATAGTATGTTTCAATAAAAAAAAACAAAAAGACTTGCATAACTGTTTTAAAGGGATAGTTCGACATTTTGGAAAAAGCACTTCTTTACTTTGACGGTGATAAACAATCTCACACCTGTCTGGGAAGCATCAGAAGTGTTCTTAGCGGCACTATTTGAACTATTAATGCTATCGTTGTTATTTCAACCAAGAATAAAGACTACTGTTGGTGCTGATCTGTTCAGTGTTGGTCATTACCAGAGACAAAGCAGCTTAAGAAGGCTGCAGGGGTTTCACATCACCTCCACTGGCCCCAGTGTATTTCATCTCTTCATTCTAATACGGTGCAGTGATGTCCTCTAAAAATAGAGCTTTAAAACCACTTGTGTTCTGATAGCAACGGAGCCCGTAAGAGGATTTTTATGACCCGGACCACTTGGCAAATTTTTGGCCATAAAAAAATTACTCAGCCTCCTCAGACTTTACGGTGAGGAACGCGTTTCTTGGATACGACTGTTTCCTTATTACTGAATAAGCTGTGTGCTTAGCAGGAGAATTATGTGCAGTATGAGAATCTTCATTGAGGATTTGGATTTAAGTCCTGGACGTCAGTGTTTATATTTTCCCTGATGAAAATGAACCCATGTGGATTAAGGACAAGCAGGTTCACCTCAGCTCAGAGCGTTTACAAGAAAGCTGTGATTTATCTGTGCTGTGGGTCGACAAACTTTGTGCTGCATTTCGAAAAACACGACTCCATCTGCAAGATATATATCTTGGGTCCTTTGGTCAACTTTATATCCCATTTAAGGAGGATACAGTAGTCTTCTGCAGCTCATATATGTGAGATACTGTGAGTGTGTGTACCAGGGTAGCTGCTGAACGACATCTTTCCAGTGGCGGCGTACGCGTCAGACACCCTGAAGTCCCAGTGTTTATAGATGCGCATGGTGGCTGCGTAAGTGTACCAGCTGGAGTGGCCAAACAACAGGTTCTCAAAGCCTGGCAGCACCTTAGACACAGAGAGGAGAGAAAATGGGTTGTGATGATGTTGTTTCTGTTTCTATGCCTCCATGACAGCCTGCAGTTAAAGAAATTATGTTTCTGGGTTGTCCCACTAGTCCATCGGTTCTCCTGAATCGCTCTTTAAATGTGGCACCAACATTCACTTGGACACAGTGATGATCACGTGACATTTTGGGGGTCAAAGGTCAAGGGCACCTAACAACCTTTCTGGCCATAACTCAAGAAGTCATGCGTGTAATAATGACAAAATTTCAAACAAGTGTCTAATAGGACAAAACGATAAAGTGATGTCATTTTTTTTTTTAATCCAAAACGTGAAAGGTCAACTTCAAGGTGACGTCATGATGGTTTGTAAAAACACTTATTTAGCACCATAACAGAGGAACAGACGGGGAGATTGTGACCATATTTGAGGTTTGGTCAGACACTGAATTGGTGACACTAATCTTGGGTGTCCATCTTGAAACTGTGGTGATCTTTTGGGCTGTCAGGCTGAAGATTTGTTTGAAGCATCTACGTTTTAGAGTTTGTAGCTTCATTGCAGCAACATCCATATTTGAAGCATTGTGCTCTATCATTGTACAAAACCAGCTTTATTGGCCAAATTAATTCAAAGTCTTCACTGTAAATATTGAATGAGTCTGGACAGACGTGGATGGATGTAAACTGCGACTTGGTTGGTGGAGGCATAAAACCAGCGGTTCCTCACAAGTTACAGAGACAAATAACCCGGAAATTGGAGTAACATAGTGCTGGTTTTCTTAGTGCACCTCATCCCTCAGTGTCCTCACTTCCATCTACACTTTGTCTTTGTTCTCTGAATGGGTGCAGGTGAAGGAGGAAATTTAACCCTTGGAATGGCCCTTTATACGCTTTGACTCATTCAGAAGAAAAACAACCCACAGGGGTCAACAATAAAAGCAATTAGGTCCATGTTGAAATTTGCCAACTGCTCCCTCGCAGCCTGAGCCAAATGAGCTTGGCCTAACCTTTATGAGAGCAGTGCAGTGGCCCATTCCTGGCATCCTGAAAGTCCCTGTGGAGGAGTTGGAGCGAGGCGTCAGAGCTGGGACGAGGTCCAGGAGGTCCCCAACACCATTCAGGAACTGGACCGCAAACGCTGAGAGAGGCTGGGCAGGAGGGAGAGCGAGTGGCACAGATTAATGAAATGATACTGTGACAATTCTCTCACCACCTCTCCTGCACACTCACACACCTCTCTCTGTTTGCTTTTAGCCCACTGTGCAGCTCCAGCCTGGAGTCCATCCAGCTGGGCCAAGATCAGTCCCAAGTGCTTCCACAAGGGGTCACTGTTCCTCCTCAGCTTCACCTGCTCTCTGACCCACTGGTCCTGTTTGCTGCAGATCGATCAGAGAACAGAGAACATTTGAACTGTTTCTGTCATGATGCGGTTAATTAGTTTCTCAAATGTGCCTCCTGATTGTCCCACACAACTACAACAATCATTTCATGCATACAAGTCATGTGTACATTGTGTGGCCTGTAGACTAACATTTGACAATTAACAGACAATACTGGTGACCCTATAATAGTAGTTCATATTCAGTATCTTAACTTTTTTTTTTAATGTGTAATAAAAATATATATATGAATGCAAATATTGGTCATTTAACCAGAAAAAAAACGTATTTAGTCAGGTAAAAAAAAAAGACTCGATCACAGTGTGACTCAAAAAAGTTGTCCATGAAGACTCAGAAAAATGAAATCCTCTCCTTTGTTGCAGGCTTTAAAGACTATTTCTCTGTAGCTGAACAGAGACACCACTGGTATATCAAGAGGAAACTAAATTCTGTCGATATACATGAGTTAAATTTAATTCAGATACTGTACTGTATTGACTGTACCTCAAAAAGTTTTTCAGGGGAATCAAAACGTTCTCGTCCTTAATCAGCTGAGGGTACATGTTGGAGTAATGACTGAACATCTGTCTGCAATGAACAAACAACAAATAAAAACAGTGACAACAGCTTTGTGACATTCTACATGTTGCGGTAAGTCATGACGTGATTACATCACATCATTTCTGCGGATATGTCAGTGTCCTGCTATGTCCCAGAGGTGCTCTACTGGATTCAGGTCAGGAGCTGAACTCTTGGTCATGTTTATAAAACCAAGAAACAGGGATGATTGTGACTATGAGCTGAAGGGATGTAAGCCTGCATGGTTGAAAGCAACACTCAGACAGGCTGTGGAACTGGTAAGTGATTGGTATGAAGGGTCCCAGCGTGTGCAAAGAAAATGTTCATGCTCCTGACCTTCATATCTGCATGATTTTATACATTTCACTGTTGCCACATGATTGGCTGACTGGAAAATTGCACGATTAAGCAGGTGTACAAGTGGCCCTAATATAGTGGTTGAATTTGATGCTGTTTTCTGATCTAAAACACAGAAGTGAGCTCAAAGAGTTTGGTTTTGAGAATATTGTTTCATTTACATTTTGCTTTTCTCTACAAGAACTGTCCTACTCACCCAGCAGTGAGGTAACCTTCCAGGTAGCCGGCTAGGAAGAAGGTGGTCTCATCTTCCTGTGCCAGTCCTCCATAACCTGCACTGATCTCCAAGATGCCCCATCCAGAGAGGAGCAGAGTGTCATTGAAGTAGCCGTGAGCTCCCCCGTCTCTCTCCATCACCCCCTCCTTTAGGATCACACTCTTCTGGGCAGCATCCCAGCGCACAGTGGCCTCTTGGAGCTCTACCATTGTCGTAGGATGGACAGGGTTGCAGGGTTGAAGTTAGATAACATGCATTATGTAAGATAATGACATGACACCAAAATAATGAGCTATGCTTATGTGTTGTTTAACTAGTTTGTGTCAGATTAATATAAGTTTTTACAGGGGTCCCTATTGCTTGGACAGACAGGCATAATTTAGGCTACTACTTAAAACTAAATATGGTTTGTTGGATGTGTAGGTTTAAACATAAGAGTACATGCAAGATTTGCTCCAAGTTAACATTAGCTAACATAAAACAACAGAATAGATAAGTGTTTTGATATTTATAACATTAATGCAGTATGTCCAAGTAAATACTCTATTATGAGGTGATCATATTAAAAAAGAAAAAAAGAAATGCAAATACATTTAGAATATAGCAAACAAAAATGTGCATGATGTGAGCCTTACATATAACGTATCTGTATCTGCCATACGATACTTTTATATAGTGTGAGGAATAGCTTGCTTTCTTCAACATAACTGTATTGGATGGATCCAAAACAACACAGTAACGTTACTCACGGTAAGTTTGCACCTTAGTTCTCCTTGGTACCTCCATGGATTGCACTGATACAGCTAAAGTGCACAGCAGTACGCACAGTCCGATGCACTGTTTCTCCATGTCAGATGACAATTTCCTGCGAGTATCTCAATAAATAAATGCCCTTGGTGCGGTA
Organism: Brachyistius frenatus; assembly: GCF_029030835.1. Classification (NCBI taxonomy): domain Eukaryota; kingdom Metazoa; phylum Chordata; class Actinopteri; family Embiotocidae; genus Brachyistius; species Brachyistius frenatus. The sequence continues at coordinate 322,983 of NW_027210882.1, forward strand.
ACTTCGAGAGCGACGTAGACCGAGGGCGATTTATCAAAATATTGTATCGCTGTTAAATTTTTATAACTTAAAAAAAGATTCTTCGAAAGCGTAAGTCGTTGTCTATTCATCAACTTTATTTCCCTAGAGATAAAAAAAAAGTGACCACCCCAGATGGGACTCGAACCCACAATCCCTGGCTTAGGAGGCCAGTGCCTTATCCATTAGGCCACTGGGGCTGCATGCGTCATGAGTGATATCACAGTGATGATGTAGATCATACATTCCATACGGCCAATGAGAGTTGACGACTTATTGACTTAATAATACTTTTATGTACAGTCTAAGATTAATAAGACATATTGACTAATCAATCGTTTTCTTTAACTTATCTGAATAAACGTTTAGAGTTTGATAATAATGTAAACGCTTGGAAAGATCACCATGGTGATGCGGTTACGTTTCACGGATGGTTCCATTATCGTTCCAAAATACGGGGAGTTTAGCCACACTAATGTGTGTGAGTATTAAAATTTAGAAAGAGTTACATAAAAAGAGAATTTAAATGACCAGTTATTTGTTAAATTTCTTTAACTTGCTACTGTTGGAGTTTTTTTCCAACTAGTTTGTACTAAAGTCGTTCAGTATATGGGAAGTTTTTTTTTTTTTTTTGGGGGGGGGTGATAAATGGTACATTCACACCTGCGCAGTAGCAAGCATGTTTGGAGAGAAAAGAAGTTGCAACCATCACGTTAAAAATTTAAATAAATAGTCTGTATGGAGGTAAATATTTTAGATATGTATTTTCAGTGACACGACAACTACTAACCCTTCCGAGAGGCAGTCGACAGTTTCAATTAAATGTAAGGTATGACTAATTCACACCAGTGGGTGTTAGCCACCTAGCATTAGCTTGGGATTGCACCCTATTTGTTTACAAGTAAACAAATAGTGTAACTAGGAGAGGGCTCGCGTTACTTAAAAAAAATACTAATTAGTCATTTGTAATGTCTTTTTTCAGGACCTCAAGAAATCACTAAAAATGCCGCTCTTTGGAAACACATTCAGTCCGAAGAAGATTCCTCCTCGCAAATCTGCATCTCTGTCCAGCCTTCACACGGTGAGTCGAGGAACATACTCCTGAATACTAATATACTACACTATATATACTACACTATATATACTACACTGTACTAATGTTCACTGGTGAAACATTGGTCAAAGTAGTTGTTTTAGGACACGGTTAAATGTGCAGAAGAGGCTGCAGCACAACATCCTGCGAGCCGGTATTTGTCAGTGTGTGTAAATGCAGACAGTTTGAACCTTCTCGTGTCTTTTAGTTGGATCGTTCAACGAGAGAAATAGAGCTGGGCCTCGAGTATGGACCTCCTGTGATGAACATCGGAGGCCACTGCTGGAAATTTGAAGACGGACAGTGGATAACAGGTAGTAACTAGTGGGTGTGTCGTATCTGCTGCTGGATAGTCTTCTTCCTCTTAACAGACAACACAACACAAATTCAGGTTGTTGTTGTTGTTGTTTTTTCTCGGTTTGTGAAACCAGAATCTGGTGGACATACATCTGGTCGGGAAGTGCAGCGGCTTAAGAATCGAAATGTCCAGCTGGAGGAGGAGAATAACCTTCTGAAACTGAAGATTGAAGTTCTCTTGGACATGGTGAGACCTGAGAAGCTGTTATTATGTTCTTACATTACAATGATAATAAAAGATGCAATATGAGATGCGGTGGTAGGAAAGATTAGATCGCAGATACACTGGGTTGCCTTTTCAGATGCCGACGTCATTTAGTTTGTGACCAAAACTATACGTAACCATATTTAATCTTCTCCTTCAAGCTGACAGAGACGACAGTCGAGTACCACCTGATGGAGAAAGAAGTGGAAGATGTAAAGACTCAACATCGAAGGAAAAAGTGACATATCTAATACGATGCCTCCTTTATTGTGGAATTAGCTGTTTTTGTATTCACAGATAGTAGCTTGTTGACGTAAGGGAAAAGATATCATACTTTTTTCTCACAATGAGAACTCTTGTGTTGTTTGTTTTCTGGCCTTAGAAAGCTGCTGAATCAGATTTAGTGACTCCCTGTATTTGGTTCGTTCTGCATTTGTTGAACTATTCATTATTATTCATAAATCTGTTTTCTTCACATTGTACTCCAGACAGTGTCCTTGAATTATTATTTAATGTATTTACTGTATTCTCATTTTTAGATTAAAAAAAAAAAAATCAAATCAAATTGATTGGATCGGAGAAGTGTTTTTCTTCTTTCAGCTTTCAGAAAACTAATTCAATCACTCATTGGATGAAGAGTTTTAGGAGTTGTAAAACATTAAGAAGAAAACAGATGCAAAGCAACAGAGTAAAGCTTGATTTACTATGTACTATTTATGCTTTTCCACACTGTATATGATTAGTATTCTTTAGTTTGGGGTAAGAGGTTTGACAAATTACACATTTTATCTGAAGGTCCACTCACATTTTGTAGAGTTTTTACTTGCAGCTTTCTAAATTGACATTGAGCAAAAAAAAAAAAAAAAAAAAAAAGATTCAGAAGTCTAATAATGGTTCCACAACATGATGATGGTTTCGTAGCGTTGATTTTATACTATGAATAGAAACTTGTATTATTATCTATGTAATATTTACCAGCACTGTGATGTACTGCTCACATTTCTGTAGTGAAATGTAGTTTTTAATTCAAATATTTTTCTAAGAATATAATCCCACAAAACTATTCTCCAGAAGTACAACTGTACAACTTCACCTAATGTATTAAACATACAAATCTGTAAAAGAAGGTTTACGTACGTATTTCGTCTCTCCCATCTGATTGGTGGATCTTCATGTCAGTTAAAATGTGCCGTGCAGCGATTGGCTCACGATATTTTTTACTGCGCATGCCCAAGTGGCTACGAGTGTGTGCAGTCGTTTACCGACGTTTGTTCCCCAACAGCGGGAGAGACGAAGTCGTTTCTAGCCTTTTTCTTACGGCACTTTAAATTGCCGGCTTTAGCTGTAAACTGCCGTATTATTCCCGCAACATTTTTAGTACACTTTGTCGGTACAAACTTCACTTTGAACAATGCCTCGTGGTGGTAAGTATTATTAAAACTATCGTAACATGTCGGTTTCTCGCGAGCTAATTCTAGCTAGCGAGTTGTTAGCTTAAGTAGCTTGAGTTCCCGTTAACTCTCACGTGTTTAGCTGTTAGCGTGCTAATTGGTTAGCAGAGTTGTTATTTGTGGATACTAACGAATCAAAAAAAAAAAAGACCGAGTCGACTTACTAATGGCCTTTTAAAGGTATTTTAACGTTATATTCATGTGTGGATCTCGGGACCAGTTCGTTTGTAGGTTCACCATATAACGCTGTTTGAGTGGTTCCGCTGTTCAACAGCTCGTACCATGTGGACAGGACGCGGTGCCGACCCACTGGAACTTAGTTATCCTCATTTATTATGACTCCTGCTGGGTGGAAGTTGTTAGTACTCACACATACATTCACACATGTTTTGTCACAGTCACCGCCGGCCGTGTATAGGGTTGTGTTTCTTCCGCTTTCGTTACCTGTGGTACTCGGTGGCCGGTGAAGGGAGCTGACGTCAGTGTGACTCACCACCTCACGGTCTCTCTGCGCCTGATCACACAGCAGACTGACATCTCTTCCGTGGACATGTTTTGAGTTCAGTCCGGGTCGTAATGTGATTGTATTGGGATCATATCGCTCAGGCCGTCAGGGGCAGATGTGTCCACATCCAGATGTGTCCACATCCAGGGGCTGTACTCGGTGGCTGATGTGAGGGATGGTCAGTCACCAGCCCGGGCGTCTCGGTGTTATCAGAGCATCAAGGCATCGTTTATTTAAGCGGCTACACCCAAGTGAATCAGTCGTCAGAGAATGTGCTGAACTCTACGTTTTTATTTCTGAAACAAACAACAACAAAAAACTTCCCACACCTCTGGATACCTTGACGACTCGGATAATTGTGTTTCAGGAAAAAAGGGCCACAAGGGCCGAGGGAAGCAGTTCAGTAACCCAGAGGAGATCGATCGACAGATGAAAGCACAGAGAGAGTTGGTGAGTGAAAGACTTTCGTGGCAGATCCGGTGTTACCTTCAAACCAGGTCTGGTGTGATTGTATGTGTGTTTTTAACAGGAAGAAAGCGGTGGTGCAGAGAAAGAGAGCTCTCCAGATTCTGATGAGGAGAGCAGCAGTGATGATGAGTCTGAGGTGAGTGAGGTCTTCTCAGGATATGATGCTGACTTAGTAAAAGTATTTGGTTTGTTAAATTGTCAGCGAACTCAAGAAGGCCTCAATTACAGTATTGCTTGCTGTAGCTTTTAATTCGTTCTCGGTGTCTACCTTCGAGCATTTCTGTGACGAAATCATTTAGTTTTCTTTGTACATGTTGATTATTAATTTCCCTGATTTCCTCTGAAAGTCTTCAGTAGATGAAGCTGTCTATGTTGTGCACAAGGGATCATAAAAGCCTTTTTCTAGAGGACAAAATCACAACAAAATAATGGTTCATTACAGCAGCCACTGTTGCAAAGAGACAAGCCCTGTGCAGGTAACTGGTTTTATAAAGGTGTTTCTTTTTGCACACAGTCTAAGAAGAGGAGTGGAGTGGAGGGGCTTATTGAGATTGAGAATCCCAACCGTGTGTCTCAGAAGAGCAAGAAGGTGGCCGAGGTAGACGTCACTGCTCCCAGAGAGCTGTCTCGCAGAGAGAGGTGGGTGTCGCGCACGACACAGATGACGTTATTTTTGGTTTAGATCCTAACGATATATAGTCTTTTTAACCCTTGTTTGTCCCTTCAGATTTATTGAGAGGGACTAAGTTGTACTTTATCTTATGAGTATACCTTCCTCTTCCCTCTGTCAGAGAGGAGATAGAGAAGCAGAAATCGAAGGAACGCTACATGAAGCTCCATCTTGAGGGGAAGACCGAGCAGGCCAGGGCCGACCTGGCCAGACTGGCCATCATCAAAAAGCAGAGGGAGGAAGCTGCCAAGAAGAGAGACGACGTCAGGAAAGGTGAGAAAACACATCAAGGAACCTTGTGTAGAGCGGAAACGAATGTATTATTTATCCAGTTTGAACAGTAATGTTCAATATTTTGTAGTAGCTGGAAGCACACAGCAGCAGAGATCACTTCGGACTGCATCAGCAAGTTCACTCTGCTGCTGGTTTGAACCTTCAGGTCGGCATCTAAACTCGACCCGTGTCAGGCCTGTGTATACGGAGTGGCTCAATGATATAGGAACAACTTTTAATATGATAAATGAAATTTAAATTGTGATGATGACAATGTTCCAACTTGTTGAAGTTATGACGTCTGACGGTTCTGCAGCGCAACGGTATGACCCACGTTATGTACGCAACTTCTGCACAGCAACAACAAACGCGGCTGAAAGTTGATCCACGGAGGAGGAAGTGTTTTCAAAAAGGAAAACCATGGAAATAGTTTGATTATAAAAAGATCAGATGTACAACAGACTAAAGTAATGTGTTAGTTTGTTACAAAATACTTAGCGGTAAACTTATTTATGCTGACATATGAAACTGTAACACTTATTTTGTTGCAACTGTATGTTCTTGAAATTAATAAAAAAAATACTTTCAGTATTTTTGCCATATCGTCGGGAATATTTTTACACTGAAATGCTGTGATATTTTTTAAGGGCCACTTCCGCCATTCCTACCGTGTGTAAGGTTAAAACATTAGCAACCACTTTTGACGGCTGTTAATCAGCCAGTAAGGTTTGAGTTATCAGTGAGTTCAACTCCAACACAAAACGGCTACAAATCGTGAGATGATTCAGCAGATTATCTTGAGCTGGAGGATTTCTTGGTTTTGATTTGTTTGTACATGAACCGAACACTTAATGTTTACACACTGTGTCTTGACAAGTAGAGAATACAAATGCCTGAAGAAGGTGGGAACTTCGAACAATGGGATTTACCACTTTTCTGGGTTAATTAACTATCTTCTCCTCATAATAACCTTTTCCAACAGCAGACTTTATGACTCAAAGTGTGTGGAGGACTTAAATGGACATTTGTGTCATTGCTTTACACCATTATCTCCGTCTTACACCATTCTCTCCGTCTTATTCGTTATCAGAAAAAGAAGCAGATGATACCAAAGCAAAGCGCTAGTCGTCCACTTGAAATCTCCAACATGTACTTCAGTCTCAGAGGGATGGTGGGAGAAGGAGATCTGGAACGAGAACGGGGAGGGGACCGATACGAGTGTGGCGTCAGATCACGGCTGCTCCTAAACTCCTGTCCCTCATTTCAAATCAGAGGGGCATGGGTCTTCCATGAAAGTGCGGTCATGACGGGGAAAAAAAAAACGGACGGAGCAAAGCAAGATGAAGAGGAATGCAACATTTGGGATGCCTCTAGTTTTCTTAAAAGTTGAAGGTTGAAGAGGAGACAATCACAGGTTTTCCAAATGCTTCACAGCCTCTTCACCCCCCCACCCTCCAACACACACTCACACACTCACACTCACTCGCCCAGGGTTTTAATTCTAAAGCTGCTCAAGTTATTTTCATTCCTTTTGGTTTCTAAATTTTTACAAGTTAATAAATATAAGCTTACTTGACATGTATCACAGTGAGCGTGCATGAAGATTACTTTGTGCTTTACTTTTTTCTTTCATCTCGTCTATTTGGTAAGAAGGCAAGTCAGATGGAGGAAAATAATCAGAGGATAAACCGATAGGCAGGAAATGGAGTTCACTGTTTTGTTCTGGGTTTAAAATGACATTTCATCATCTGCTGATGCATCTGCATCTGACATGATTTTTTGCTTTCTTTCCACCATCTGAATGAAACTTGTTCTTCTTCCACCGGTTCATCTTGGTCCCAGTGTCGGTCTTACTTTGATGTGAACTCTATTTTACAATTGGCAATTTACAAAGTTAGAATAATTAGCTTCTCTCCCATCCACAGCATGTCAAAAAAGTAGGAAATATTCAGTATATATTCCTCTCCCTCATGCATCTTTTCCAAAATTAAGCCTTTACTCCCTTCAGTCAACTTTTTGCTCTCAGTTCAAAAGTGTTTCAAAATGTGTTTTGTAGTGTTTCGCTCAAAGCACCAGGAATATTACTTGAATTTTCAGTTGTTGACCAGGAGTGCTTGTAAACACCGCCTCAAACTGCCTCAGTAACTCACCATGTTTCTGATGGGATCCTATGGAGGGGAGATTGTGTCTTTTGTTGCCTCTTGAAAGTTTACACAAGACCAACTTACTGTCTTTCTCCTGTAATTAAAGTGCGACACAGAACCTACACCGAGTTAGTTTATTAGGTACAATCTACAGCGACGCACTCCTTTACATCAGCACCACTAAGAACACACACACACACAGCTAAACTCCTCTCAGTGCAAATACAACATTAAAAACGGTAAAGAAGAGGCTTCACTTCAGGTCATTTGTATTGTTTAGACTTCACAGGTGTACATAACAAACTGGAAGCTCAGGACGTGACAGATTTAGAATTGCCTTGATCAGGAAAACGGTAATCCCTATAAGACGGAAGTAGATGACTGACAAACCATAAAGTTTAAGAATTGTAGCCACAGCATGAAAGTGAATTACACGTTTTCCATGATGTATTTCAAGTCATTTTTAAAAATAAAGTCATCAATAGATACGGGGCTGTTTTGTGTTTATATTGGAAATGTTAATCTGTTGCTCAGCTGAAGTAGCTGGGATGTGTCGTTTTATTTCATTCTAAGTGGGGTTTTTTTTCACTGCGAGTTGTTTTGACAAGAAAGAAAAATGCTTTGGCAACAGAACAAAGAAAGACTTAAGTCTATAACTTCATTTGCAGAACAGATAAGGTATTCATTTCATGTTAATTATGTGCATTTTGCTAACGCTACCACTAGACTGCAGCATCTGTCGGACACCTGGTTAGTCCGACCTCCACCTGCAGCATCTGACTTTGTGCAGCTCCTGATGTTTTGCCAGTATCTAAAAGAGTCATGTTCAGCAGTATTATATAAAAAAAAAAAAAAAGGTAAATACTATTTTTAATTTGAATTTTGACAGACATCAACAGGAAGCTAATGTTTGTGATGGAGTAATGCCATGTCTCCTAAATCTACAGGTCAAGCAGCACGGTTTGCCAAAATGTTGCAGCGTTGAGGGTGTAATTCAAAGGTATGTCACTGATATTAGGTGAAGTCGTCCCTCTACATGCACACAGTGGCATAGGACCGTCTCACACATGGAAACAAAAAGGGTTCAAGATGGTTTAAATTTTAAATCACAGTAACGGGTATTGTTGTCAGTAAATGAGTTGAGAGCCAAGGACATCCCCCGGTAGAGCGAGTGCAGGGGCAGAGGGTTGTTCAGTTGGATATGCGAGTCTCGCTCTATGTTAAAGGCTGAAACAACATATTGGGAAAATCTTTCATACAGTATATAAGTGTAGGCAGTGGTGGAAGAAGAACTAAGGTCCTTTACTCAAGTTAAAGTACTACTAAAACACTTTACTAAAAGTAAAAGCCCTGCATTCAAAAGCTTACTAAAGCAAATGCATGTGAGTATGATCACAAAAATGTATTGCTCCCTGTCAGTGTTTTGCGCATGATGTTTCTTTTTGTATTAATATTACTGCTGCATTAATTAGCATTTTACTGCTGTAGATGTTCAAGGCTGAGCTCATTTTAACTGCTTTATGGACTGTTGGGTATTTCTTTCTGGAGTCATGCATCAAATACTGTAAGATTTTTATATGTTTGCAGAATCCCTGTGAAATGTCAGAAAACAGCATCTAATCCTTAAATTTATCTAAAAATTCAAAATCATCAAATTTGGAGATACGTGAATTTCATTTGACAGGAACGGTATGAAAAGCTGTTATCTTGAAGGTACCTAAAGCTGTCAGACCGATGTAGTGGAGTAAAAAGTATCTAGTAGTAGAAGTATAAAGTTGCATACAAAGTAAAGTACAAGTATCTTGAATTTGTTCTTTAGTACAGTAATGTACTAAATGTATTTGGTTGCATTTTAAAAAAATATCTCAAACACTGCTGTGTGCTCCCTCCCCGGGGTTGGTGGTGGAGAACAATAATAGAGCTAAAAGGAGACTGGTCGTGAGAAAAACAAATATATAACTTAATAAAGGTTAATGTTGCTCAAATTCTTCTCAATGATTAACTGTTAAACTAAGCATGAAAAGAATGTAACATGTTAATGTTTGCAGCTCCCCCAAATAGTCCACAGATGTAGTACTGTAGGTTAAAGGCCCAAAAAAACAACAACCTTAAACTAAAATACACCTCAAAAATGTTAAAATAAAGGCAAAGGAAAGAAATTTCTCACAAAAATAAAACCTCTGCAGACGAATGGATATTAAAATAAGAATATTTTTAAAGCTGATGTGATTTTTTTTTCTCTTTTTTACAAGCAGCAGTTGACAGTTTCCTCTTTTGGCTATTTCACATCCTTTTAAGTGTTTAGCAGCGGCTGTTACAGAAGCAGCAACCAAACACAATCTGCCAGCGGGGATTTTGAGGGGTTGGGCGTCACTCTGGTTCCGAGCAGTCCTGCGGCACAGAACTGCACAAATTATGTTTCGTGAGATGTCCACCTGTAAAGACATAACGTCCAGATTTACCCTCTCGTATGGTTAGAGGTCAACAGAAGCCAAATGATCTGTCGTTATACCTACACAATCCCACTCGTTATCAGTGGCGTCTTTTTAACCTGTTAAAATCATAGCGCGACACTAGAACCTAAGAAAAAAAAACAACAACACTCCCTCTGACAGCTGACGCTTCATCTGTGTCACTTCCTCATTCTCCACCTTGTGTTCGACATGACTTCAGAGCACTCTCCCGAAACGAGAACGAAAACTGACGGCCAGAGCACGCATACCTAAACACAGAAAAACAACCACCGCTGGGGCAGAACGATCAGTCTGCACCTTCCCTTCCTGATGAAGTAACACACTGTGCGGACTGTTTTCGTGGACCGGGATACCTTGAGGGGCTGCACAGGTCAGGTTGAGAAAGCGGGTTGGACTCTACTGACAGCATGCTGCGGCAGTCTCTGAGCATCCTGAAGCAGCTCAGCTCTACATCAAAGTAAGCCTGTCCCCTTGTTTTAGTTGAATACGTTGAGTGTAAGAATCAATCAAGACGGTTACACTATTATTTACTCTAAATTCAAGGGCCTCAAAAGTTGAATGTTTTGGTGTGAGATACACGGCTGATGTGAGCTGAGTTAACCTGGACTTGGTCTGGTTGGACCAACAGCTTGCGATTACTTTTATTCAACTTTAGACAGAATTTGCTGTGTGACTCCAGGGTTCATCTGATTGCCTTCATGATGCTTCTTCACTTGTGTAACTTTTGTTTTTATAATGTATTCTTTTCTCAGAAGTCTGTTGAGTCTACATCGCAAATTCTTCCTTTTGAGGTGTCAATCTTAGGATGGATCACAAGACCTATTTTACTTTCCTCTACTTCTACCTCTTTTATGGACTCTCACAAAGGTTTTGGGAACTCCTGTGCATCATTACGTTGCCGCTCTTCAGAGGCTTTCATGCCATTGTCATGTTCTGTTTTGGGGAAATGTTGAATTCTGCTTTCGTTTCCATGTTCCCTTTTCACTGTGGCAACCATAGGTTTGAAAGGTGTGCTTGGCTGCTATAGGAGACAGTTTCTGGTTCCTCTTTGAGGTGACACATTCTGTTTGGGTTGGAGGGAAACCTCAGGCTCATGTACGAGTGAAAGTCACGAGCGGTTGAGCACATTTGACTTGATAAATGTGATTCCGGGTTGTGTTATATGTTGGCAACAGACAATGTTAAAGTAGTGTTTGTCGGCCAGATGTTGGTGCTCCTCGTGTGGACGTTATGGCATCTCTGGGAAGAAACAAAACTTTCAAACTGTAAAATTAGCTTTTTTTCAAAGAATTAGTTAAAAAAAAAAAAAAAAAAAAAATTTGTACAAGGCCGAATTACAACATAAGTAGTGGTAGGGCAGTTTGCATTGTATACTCGAGGCCTTACAACATGACAGAGAGAAACATAACAATTCAACAATTCCCACGAGTGACAGTGGGGTTGAAAAACCTTTAACAGGAAGAAACCTCTGACAGAACCAGACTCGGAGATCGGCGGCCGTCTGCCGTAACTGGTTGTGGAGAGCAGAGAGAAAAAAGAACAGCATAGAAAAATAACAAACTATTACAACTGGGTAATTGTAGATAGATTCCAGCTTGTTCATGTCATCGATGAATCTTCCACCCACATCAAAATGTATCACAGAGTTCTGCAGGGTTCTGTTTTGGGACCGATACACGTTTGGCTTTAGATAATCAAAAGATTTAAAGAGCAGAAAACATCTTTTGCAGCATGTTCTGTACTCATGAGTTGTCAGCTTATCTCAGCTTGGTTGATAACCATTGTGTAACTGATGTTTTGCAAATGAGTAGGTGACCAAATCATAGACCTTACACCCTATTTGGTTTCCTTGTTAGAAACCTGCCTGCGGTTGGATGGAAGGAGTGTGTTTGCAGGCCATGCTGCTTCCACTTCTGACGCACTCTGGTTTAATGACAAACCTGCATAGCATGCATCTGCAGCAGAGCAGCGTGGGCTCCAGCTACCACAGCATCTCACCCCCTTCTCAGCTTGTACTGAAGCGGTGACCTGTGATCAGATAAAAGCCCACGCAGGCTTTTACTTTTTCGATATAAGCATGCGTTTAACTCTGCATGGAACCAAACATTTGTTCTGATCCAGAGAGTCCGAGGACAAAAAAAAAAAGAAGGAAATGCTGTGTAATTTAAAAATGTTGAACATTTCTCTTCTTATTGTTTCTTATTGTCAGATGTTCACTGGAGGAAATAAGAACAGACACCTTGAAGGTGCTGAAACTCATCTGATCCCTTTGTGAACTGGGTTGGGTTTCCTTCTTTTGTGACACAAGCTTAATGTTCTTCTCAAAGCTAGAGAGAAATTTGTTGTCACCACTCTGTTGATCTCTGAAGAGATGGAAGAGGGTGTCGGTATTTTAGTCCCCCCCTGTGGGTAACAAAGTAAACCACAGCAGCAGCTCTCTATTTCAGGTTGAGGTTGTTGTCCTAGTTGTGTTTGTTAATCAGGCCTAAAATGTGTTTAACCACATGCAGTCATCTTGAATTTTCAGTGCAGGAGAGTAGTAAACTGCAAGACCTCTGCAGTGGATTATCACTTTATCAGTTGTCCTCAAAGTTTGACTTTGACACAATAGGAGGTCAGTGTAAGGATTCCCAGCAGGTAACCTAGTCCTGTAAAATCTTGCATCTCAAACTGCTCCACCAGCACGAGACGGCGGCACAATAGTTTTGCACTCTAGTTACATAAAAAAATGTAAATAAAAAATTCTAACTATTAGATGGATCACCATCAAAATGTATACATTTGACATTCATCATCCTCAGAAGATGAGTCTTTATGACATTGATGATCCTCAAAATGTTTCATCAAGCGCCATCACCAGGTCAAAATCTGATTTGTCCAATATGTTTTGGTTTATGTTTAAATTGTGTTTATGGTTCACATTAAATCAAGATGGTCACCATGGTAAACCTCATATCTGATAAACATTTACAGGTCACTGTGCTGATGTTAGCATTTCCTTCAACCCTTAACAAATATATATTCCGTCTTCAATTTTTAAGCATGATCACAATCATGTACAAATTCTTATATGTACTAATTTCAGCTCAAAATGTCATCTGTGCACCGTTAAAATTGTTGATATGTGATGTGTAGATTTATTTGGGACTGGGGCTGTCAATCATTCTTATTTTTAATTAATCTTTTGGTTATGTTTTGATTAGCCAAGCAATAATTTACTATTATCATTAAATTAAATTTCCAGTACAATATCACAGTCCAAGTTGACATTTTTCCGTTTGATATCAGACTTGTTTCCCTACATTATATATCCATTTACTGATAAAATACACACATCTGCAGGTCACAAGATGCCACCGAACTTCTACATGAGGACCTGGTTATGGTGAGAGAAAAAAATCAGTTTCATTGCCACAGTTATCAATAACTTATCAGTATAATTAACATTAGAGCTTTAGCTGTTTAATGCAAACATTGCTACTCCATAAGCTTCAGATGATACACCCGCTTTAGTTGAGTTGAACTTGGTTTTAGTCTGATATCTATTTTTATTAAGTGTAATCTATAGCATACATTATATTTTATTCTAGTTTTTACTTCTATAACATTACATGCTATTCACAGACATTATTGAAAACAAAACACACCATAACATCATCATTAGAGCCTTTTTTTTCAGCTCGCATCTTCACTGTGTGTGTATGTTTGTGTGTGTGTGTATGTTTGTGTCTGTGTCTGTGTCTGTGGGTGTGGGTGTGGTTGAATAAAGGTGGGGCAGCGGGTGGAGCCGGCCAAGAAGGCGGCCCAGGTCCTCCATAAGAAGCTGCAGGGCTGCATGCAGAGTCAACCGGGGCTGGAAGCTGAAAAACGAATGGTAGTGAGACTCCTACATCCACCAGATGTATAGAAATGTTTTATTGGCGAACTGAAAAGTCACATCTGCTTCTCTGTCTACAGAAAAAACTTCCTCTGATGCTGCTGTCTGTCAGCATGGCAGAGAGCCTCAAAGACTTCGATGCAGATTCCTCAATCAGGTGACACGTTTGATTCATTCATCAATCAGTCCATCCAACTGTCAAATCATCCATCCATCCAACCATGCCCTGCACTTGACCTCTTTAGTTTCTAACTGTCATGTGAAAACCTCATGACTCTTGTATAGAGGATTTTCACGTTTTCAGTTCTGAATGAAAAAGAAAGGATGCTGTCTACAACTTGTGACTACAGCTCAGTAGACTCACCAGATGAGTTTCAGTTAATATCATGTATCCGGCTCTGTATAATGACGTGTTAATTTATCTTAGACCTGACGAAGATACGTGCTAGATCAGATTATTAAGTTCTTATTATGTTGCAATTTTCCTGTGTTTGCTTTTAATGGTATTTTTTCCAACACATCTTTCTCTAGATTTTGATGTAAATGCATTTTTATTGTTTTTAATCCTAGCATAGATTCAAAAGAATACATAACTAGTGAAACTGGTGTTTACCATGAGGATTGTGTTTGGGAAACAGGAGGGTGCTGGAGATGTGCTGTTTCATGGAGAAGATGCTGGCCAACATGCTGGCAGACTTTGAGATGAAAGTGGAGAAGGAAGTCATGGAGCCGCTCAACAAGCTCAGCGAGGTGATGATGGCTCACACTGCAAGTTGTCGAACAGAAATTAAGATAAAACTTGTGATATGACTTTTGATTTTTTTTTTTCTCGTCATTTTCTTTTCATTATTTTTCAGTACAAGCACACTTATGTGTATGTAAGTTCATATAAAGGAGTGGAACAAAATAACAAGAACAGAAAGTTGAATTTTATTGTTAGTCATGCTTTATTCTGCACATCCACAGCACGTGCCACATTATTAGTAGTATGTATAAGTATTTTATTGTTAATTCCTGTCCTTTTATATAGCCCTTATAACTGCATGGACAATTAGCTGCAACTAAGGGATTATTTAAGGTAATTTTCCTTTTTTTTTTTCCCTTATAGGATGATTTACCAGAGATCCTTAAGAACAAGAAGCAGTTTACGAAGCTCACTACAGACTGGAACATTGCAAAAACCAGGTGAGTTACACAGCCTCACTCAGGACTATGTGCGTTATAATTTAACAACGACACTACAGCTTGCAAACTTCTATGTTTGTGTGTTGTCAGGAGTCAGGCCAGCACTGGTGCCCAAGCGAAGCAGGATGGACTCAGGGAGGAAGTAGAAGAAGCTTGGAGGAAGTTGGAGAACATCAAGGTATGAGCGTTTTCTTTTACAGCCGACTGGGCCATCCAGTTTTGACCTCTGACCTCTCTGTTTTTGTGTCTCTGCAGGACCAGTACTCTGCAGACCTGTATCACTTTGCAACTAAAGAAGATGACTATGCTAATTACTTCATCCGTGTGAGTTGCAGTTAAGATGATGATCTTTCTTCTTCTTAACGGATTTAAATGTGCACAAATGCAACGACATTGTATTCTCACATAAAGTATGATAAAGCTGTAATTTAACCACCAACTTTTGTTTCCAACCGTAGCTTCTCGAATTACAAGCAGAGTACCACAAATATTCACACCAGTTTCTGGACAAGAACATCAGCGAGCTCAAAGAGAACCACAATCAAAAAGGTTTGCGCTAATCTGTGCATTTATTTGCTGCAGTATTCCTACATGTGTTCTCATTTCCTCTGTGCACTCACTCGTTCTGCAGAGCCAGCGCTCGGCATCTCTGGGCAGAAGGTCTACGGCGAGCCTCTGCTCTCACATCTGTCTCAAAGCGACAGAGAGATCGCTGTACCAATCCAGGAGTGTATTCACATGCTTCTGAGGACAGGCATGACAGAGGAGGTAGGACTGATGGGACCACAGGGTTCACACTGAGATAATCACAACACTCAGTGATAACTGTGTAAATTCATCTTTAAAGCGCTTTTATTATCGACTTCACTTCCTCTCAAAGTTCCTGTGCACAAACACAGCAAAGATCTTGTTTGCTCGTGTTGTTTTTTAGACTCAGATGTTTGTCATTAACTGCTGGACGTTGATGTGTTTTTCCCTTTAAAAATGTGTCATTTTTTTTTAGGGTAGATTTATTTTCTCCTTGGCCCTGCAAATACATTTTAGCTCTAGAATCTGTACATAGTGCTTTAACATCATTATATATACACACACATTTACATTGTTATCAGCTCATCCTCATTTGTATTTGCAAAGACAAGATGGATCTGAAGCCATGCTAGCCGCTCTGCAAGTTAAATGCTACTCTTAGCATGCTAACTGCGTTCCAGTACTACCAGACTACTTAGTATGTCAAAGTTCAAAACTTATTTTTATGATGAAGTAGTGTGTCCGTATTGTACTACATGCAACAGTAGATACTTTTTAAGGGTAGCTGTAGTCCGCACTAAAAGTAAAAAGAAATAGTATGCGTTTGTAACGCATCATGTTTTTTCTATTTATATAAATTATATTTATAAATTATATTATAAGTACAATGCTGACATGCTGATATGCAGCATCCTGTTCATCCTCTTAGTTTACTTTGTTAGCGTGCCAACAATCGCTGACTTGCACTAAAAACAAAGCACAACTCAGACTGATGGGAGGACCATTCGTGTTTGCAAGTATTTAAGCACAAATCATCATGTTTGCCCATTTGAAATGGAGACCATTAATGCCTATGAAACACTGGTAATAAAAACCGACTGGACCCAAAAATAGCAGGCGTCAATACAAAAAGGGCTCAACAATAATCTAACCAGGAGTCATCAAAATACCGAAGTAGTAAGAAACACACTGGGAAAACCAGTGGGAACAAAGAGCACAAGATAAACAGAGTACTGGTACTAAAGGCTTGGAACCAAGCCGCCACCAACAGTGACATCACCCATTGTTTTGTGAACCGCTGTTATGAGGCCCTGAGTTCAGATTTTGGACGTCGCCATCTTGCTGGTTCGGAGCGTCTTGGAGCCAGAAGTGACCATATTTGGGCGAGCTTGGGGAGGGGGGGGGGGGGGATTTGAGCGCGGAAACTACGCACCGCCCCCCTGTAGTGAAAACCTGAGTGCACCAAAGACCTGTCAATCAAACTGATCTGATTGCTACTTATTGAGGCTTTATATCTAAATATTTATGGGATTATTTTCAGATTGAACGCCAGAAAAGTAATAAAGCGGAGGGACTTTAGTGAACTAAAAATATATATATTTTTTTTACTTTGTATTTCATGAGTGAAGTTGAATGGGAGTCTATGGAGCCATGGGCTTTTTTGGAGGCAACCCCTAGTGGCCCTCTGTGGCATTGCAGTTCAGGGCATTAACGCTTTTACAGTCCCGGAAACTACGTCCACTTTTATTTACAATCTATGCTTAGAACACACAGCTTAAGTACACCCGAGGAAGGGACAACAAGGGGACACAGGTCACACTCAGGGCGGGCACAAGAGCAGGAAGTCAAGACACGTGAAATAAGAGAAGTGAGTAACCAAAATAAAACGCATGATAAAACATGTGATGAAATGAAAGCGTAACTCATTGACAGGTGTGGGTCATGACAGCATAGAATTTGATAAGAATCCACCTGATACTTGTTTCAGTCTGGTCTGAAGTGTTGGACTGACCGACTGGTATTGACATCCTTCATCCATCCAGCTGAGGTGGCTACAGATTAAGGAGCTCGGCTTTAATAAATGCTGTTAATGCAGACACCTCAGATAAGATTACCTTTAACAAACACCAGCAAAAATCGGTCAAATTTTCTTGGATCGCTTGTCATATAATCAGTGAGTTTTACAGGCTGCTTGTTTTTTTAGTTTATTTTTTTAGTTTTAGTCTTTGTATGCATCAGGACACTCATCAGACCTGGTCTTGGTTTTGACTTTATCTCCACCAGCATCTCCACCTCCCTCCATCCCTCTTTCCCTCTGTTTGACTCCCTGTTGTCCCTCCTCAGGGTCTGTTTCGTCTGGCAGCTGCAGCCTCGGTGGTGAAGAGGCTGAAGACTTGTCTTGATCAGGGGACGGTCGACCACAGCGAGTTCAGCATGGACCCTCACGCCGTGGCCGGTGAGAATGTGTCCACCTCTCTTGTTTTTCCCTTTTATGTCCTCTGGGTGGAGTCTTGAGTTTCTGTCAGGGTCGCTCTTCCTCGTCTGTTCAGCCAGCGTGACTTTCACAGCTCGTTCTAACTGTCCAGTTCCTCCTCTGTGTGGTCCAAGCACACCGCCTGTATCAGCTTCCAGTGACATCAAATACACCATTTCCATGTCTGCCATGTGACATTTTCAGTCACATGGCAGAATTATGAATCGATAAATATTATTATTTATCAATCGGTAGAAAAACTGGCTGTAAATGAGTTCATGTTACCTGAGATTCTTCAGTCAGAGTTGTGATTATGGTGATTTATCTCTGACTTTGTTGACAGGAGCTTTGAAGTGTTACCTTCGAGAACTTCCCGAGCCTCTGATGACCTTTGAACTCTACAGTGACTGGTTTAAAGCAGCTGGGTGTGTATGATATCTCCACTCATTCTCATTTCTCGTCTCATCTCTACATTTCTCGTGTTCTGTTTCTTGAGTTTGATCTCTTGCCTTGCAGAGAAAAAGATTTGCCAGAGAAGCTGGAGCAGTTCAAGAACCTCCTGAAGAAACTGCCACCTGAAAACTACAACAACCTCAGGTGGGTACCATTTCTTTTTTCCAGAGTCACATGATCCATATGTCTCTCTGTGTTCACGTTTTTCAGTCTCAAGCTCAAACCTGTCACAAATGTACATGTCAAAATTGTCAGGTGGACTGAAAACATCGATCGATTTCTATTGTGCTGGCATAGAAGGCATTTTTACTGGATGCATACTGGTATGGAAACGGACTGAACAGGACCACAAGCAGCTAAAAAGGATCGTAAAAATGTCATTAAAAGAGACAGGAACACCACTGCCACACATTCAGGATATTTATATCAGCTGCTGTAAAAGGATGGTTGTAAAACATCATGAAGCATCATGGGTAATAGCAGCCACCCGGCACGGGGCCTGTTCTCTCTCCGTCCATCAGGGAAAAGGTTGCAGAGCATCAGAGCTCGGACCAGCTGCCTCAGAGACACCTCGGCTGGTAGATTAATAAACATGCACACTTTACACATTATAAATTATTCATCTATTTATTCATTACTGAAGAGTATTTTGCATGTGAAATTGTAACATTGTTACTTTACCATTATTGTCTGATGATCAATTAACTATTTATTTATTAATTGTTTATCACTTGCATCCTTGCTGTTTTTAGGGCTGTGGTAGCTGTGGCAACTGAATTTCATTCCATTTGAATACACATATGCATTTTTAATGTATATGGCAATAGTAAACTTGAATTAGAAAAAGGATCACACCTTTATATTTACACTGAACCGAATGCAGTTTTAAACACACTAGTGGCGTAAACTCTATTGATTCCCTTATTGTCTCTGTCAGCCAGTTTAGTTCTTTGGTTGTGACTGAAATATTTGAACAGCGTCATTCACACATTCAAAGTTTTCACCTGACATCAACCATGTCTTATCTAGTAGATGCTTTGGTCTCAAGGACGACAACCCCTTCAAATCAAAAATACAGTCCTCTCTGGTTTCCTGTGTCTGCTTCCTTTTCCCACTCAACTCTGTTTTTTCTCCTCTTTCCTACCAGGTACCTCGTCCAGTTCTTGTCTCTGCTGTCTGAGCATCAGGCTATAAACAAGATGACACCCAGTAACGTGGCCATCGTCCTGGGGCCCAACCTGCTCTGGCCTAAAGCTGAGGGGTGCGTGATGAACCGCTCATTTTACTGTTGATACCCTGTGTTCCTTTACCTCACTTCGTTCAATCATGTTACCTGTCCTGCCTGCTCTCACTCTTTAATAATCTTTGTTCTTTGTATGAGTTTTGCTGTCATATTTTGTCAAAAAATTTAAAAAATTTCCCCTCGGGGATTAATAAAGTAACTACCTAACCAACCAGATGAGCTCGTAACACAAAACTAAACCGCATCTAGTCGTTAATAGATAAAACGGGTTGAAGGAAGCAGCTCTGTAATCTCTGTGGTTAAACCTCAATGGAAGATTTTTTTTTTTCAAGAAACTGAAACCGCTGTTAGAAACTTAAGCTTTTAGTTATTGACTCTCTGGTTTACTTTGTGTTTAAAGAGTAATTTGATCATTTCAATAACTTGATTTAACCACGAAGACTTGAGTTAACCCCTCAGCAGTCTGCTGTCTGAATCCTTGTATGAATCTCTCTGCCTTTTTAGGGAAGCTGCTCTGTTTGACATGGCATCAGCTTCTTCAGTTCAGGTGGTGACGGTCATTGAGCCTCTTATTCAGTACAGCTCCAGTCTCTTCCCCGAAGGTATGCAAACCTTATATATATATACACATACATATGTATATATATATGAATATACATTACAGGTCCTATAATTTATGGTGTTTATATGGTTGTCTCGATGTCCATAAAAATATATTTTTGTGGTTTTAAGTACCAAAACATCTCGATATGGTTTTACATTTCCTCTCCTCTGGAGTTCTACCAAGAAAAGGTGGTTTTGTTTTTGTGTGTTTTTTTTAACCACATTGATATCAAGCAATCTGATCTGCTGATTAATTTCTTAGTGGCGCACGTCCAGGCCAACCGAAGTTTGTCTTCGGCCTGGTAGCTTGCTAGCTCCACGACTGAATGATTGCGTAGTATTTTCTTCCACATCAAAGATCGGACACGGTACTGTGCTAAAGGCCGCACATAAGACACGAAAGTGAGTTTGTTAGATCACAAACTTACCAAAGTCCAAACGGCACAGTTGCTGAAGATGGGCTGTGTGCAATTATGTGTAGACTGAGCATTTGACACTTTGACATATTTATATACCACCCAGAACTGCTGTATTATAAAAAAAAAAAAAAGAAGTTTGGGACCTTTAAGGCTGGTCACCTTAATGTCCACTTTGATGTCCTCGAACCTAAAAAGCAAACAAACTGCACTGAAAAAATAACCATCTGGTCAGAGGGAACTAGATGATGGCAAAGAATGGTCCCAACTACACAAAGAAGTCCCAAGGTGCAATGACCCAGAATTCCTATTTATATAAAATACTGTCTGAACTTTCTGTTGATATGTTTTGTTTTGGTCAGCTATATCCTTTGAGATCCCAGAAGTACCCGACGTCCCAGAAGTGCCAGCTCCGACTGACCAGTCCCTCTTCTCAGAAAGGCAGAAACTGAGCAGAACCGTTTCCTCCTCTTCATCCACAGCCTCCTCCTGCTCCTCCTATCACCCCCCTATCACCAAGACAAACAGGTAACCCCCTAGAAATACTCCAATCACAATCTGCCTCAAATCACGGTGGTGCAGTGGTTAGCATTGTCGCCTCACAGCAAAAAGGTTCCGGGTTCGAATCCGGTCCTGGGCCTTTCTGTGCGGAGTTTACATGTTCTCCCTGTGCTTGCGTGGGTTCTCTCCGGGTTCTCCGGCTTCCTCCCATCATCCAAAAACATGCCCCTCAGGTCAGGTTACCTGGCGCTGCGCTAGTGGCAGCCTGTTGCAGCATCTCCCCCCTGAGAGCCCCCCTGCTGTAGTGAAGAAATTTCCCCTCGGGGATTAATAAAGTGTATAAAATATAAAAATATTTAAAAAAATTGGACTGACAAGTGGTAACCCGTTGGATTTATTGGACCACATTTTGGTGTATTTACCAAAAAACATAACCGTTTGTCTATTTCTTTCTTTCCATCAGCACAGCCTCTCAGGACAGTGGCTGCTTCTTCCTGATGAAGTCTGGCTCTGTGAGTGGTCGCAGTGGCACCTCCACGTGGGGCAGCCCCACAGCTGAGACTGCAGCACAGGCCCTTCAAAACACAAAATCCAGCAGCTTATCCTCCTTCGACCCTGGACCCGTTCCGGCCCCCAATACTTCCGCTGCGTGCAGCTCCACAGCGGACCAGAACCCATCCCCACCCAACAGAGCAGCAGGTCTGGCACCAAACCCGGGTCAGGTCAGGAGCCCCACCCAGAAGCAGTGCTCGGATCAGGGCCAGCTGGAGCCAATTTTGGAAGCACCGCCAGACTCTCCCAAAGTGTTAGTGAGCTTTACATCACCGTATAAACGTAAGTCAAAGGTTCAAACCTTTTGGAATAGGGTTAGGTTAGGTTAGGTAGTTACTTTATTAATCCCCGAGGGGAAATTTTTTTCGCTACAGCAGCATACAGAAGCAATAAGATAATAATAGAATAATAGAAAAGCAATAAGCAATTAGTGTATTTAAAACTAACGTTTATTACTGTTTCAGATCAACCAATAATCTAACCAACGCCACCAACAAACACAAACCTCCTGAACTGTCGGTGTGTGCATGTTTCAGTTTCTGACTCCCTAGTGTTGCACTAATTTTGGGGACATTTTTAAGTTAAAAATTATGCAGCAGATATCCTCCATCTTAACTCTCTCTATGAGTCAATCAATGTGTCTAAAAATGTGACTACGCTGATGACATCACTGACATCATCAGGGCCATTTTTCACTTTCTAAAGGTCATGTGAGAGCCTCTGAAGATGAAGCAACAGCAGAATTTATCGAGCAGCGCCCCTTTAAGAGATCCAACATGCAAAAACAGAAAGCCCCTTCGGTAACTGTTTTTGGCTCTCGTCTTTTCTATTGTGTAAACAGATTCTTTACTTCTGCCCCTTTTTCTCACACAAACTCAAAGTGGTAGCTTATTAGTGCAGGCTGACAGAGAGAAAATAAATCTATCGCTCTTGTTGTAACAACCAGGATGTACACAGGAAACAGGAAGTGTCAGACCACTGACCAAAATATCAGTCACTGTTGTAACTGCCTCGCTGGCGGGTAGAGGCTGAAATACTTTTCCTTATAAGTCCTCTCATCCTGTTTGTCAGCCTACAAGCTGAACGTTTAACTTTACCTCATGTTGTAAAAGCAGCAGGTTTTTTATAATCACATCATTTTATAATCACATCATTTTATAATCACATCTCACTGAGGTATCTTCTGATGTAAAGGTCAATGTATCATTATGTATTTTCACCACCGCTTAACATTTCTCTAATTTTGACTAGTTTGTCTTTCAGGATTTGTTTTCTAACAAAATTGAATTTCAGCGCAACCCTGACAGACAAAAGTCAGACCTGCCTGGTATTTGAACTCAGTGTAGAGGTGTTTTAAAACGGGGCTATTCAGCTTCAATAGGAAGTGGGACACAGGAAAACCACTGGTAACTCAGGGGGCTGCACAGAATCATTTCTCAATTAATGACTGCAAATAACTAACAATAGATGTGTTACTACATGGAATAAACTAGTCAGGCACGTCCCTTCTCTTGCATTTAAATGGCTTCCTTATATTTGATTACAGACAACAGCCAGCTTAGGTAACGTGAGTCTTTTCTGTGGCCTGTCAGCCCAGACAGCATCGTGAGGCGTGACCGAGTAAATCGCAGGTGCAGAGCAGTTTGTTATCCAGTTGCGGTCGATCGCAGCTCATGTTGTTGCTAACTCATGCGCACCATGGGTTAGCTTGATCCTCCCCGTCCCTGAAACGGCCTCCTGTTTTCAACATTTTCAAAAGGACCGTGTCAGGCCCACGGGCCGCTGGTTGGATAGGCCTGTTCTAAACACTCAATCTAAATTGCATATCCATCAGTTAATTCACAGTATTTTTATTTAAGTGTATTTTTTTTAACTTTTGTTGTCAGAGGGAGGAGATATAAGTTCTGAGTGACGCTGAGGACATTATCCAGATTCATTTGAATATCCTGCTAATAAAAATATCGTTGGTTTTTACATTAACTTAATTCATAATGAGTTATTTTGAGTTCTATTAAAATAAGCATTCTCTAATCGTTTCAATTGTCTCATCACATTTGTCACAAAAATTCAGGTCAGAGGGAAATCATGTGACTGCCACTGTGGCCACACGTGGCACCTACAGGATGAACATGCTAAAATGTAAATGTGCCACACGTACAATCTGATTGTTCTGTTCTTTTTTGTCTTTACTATTTACAGCAAAGAGAAATGCCATCCTGAACAAACCTAACCCGGCGGGCGAGCAGGTGACAGTTCAGTTCTCGAAACCGAGACCCACACCGCCCCCGAAGATCCAGGCCCCTCCGAACCAGACCGCGGCCCCGGCGGTTGCCGACACGAAGCTGAAGCCCGGACCCCGACCTCCACCTCCACCGGGCAGCTTTAAAAGGCCTCCGCCAAAAAAGCCCGGACTAAAAGCCCCAAACTGCCCTCCACCCCTCCCTCCACCGTCACAAGCAAAAGAGGTGCCTTCTATAGCACAGTGAGAAAAATGTTCTTTAAATATGCAGAGCTTTATACTTTACTTGGTAAAAAGCAGCTGAAACACTTTTATATGTTGCCGGTAAATTAACTTTTTCTTTGGTTTCCCCATGTTTTTGTCACCAGCATCATTTATTTATTCTGCTGTCCAATACTTCCCACATCTTTCTCATCAAAGAAACAATTGCCCAAAAATAAATACGTCCACGTAGTTTTCTGGATGGAATTTCCCATTTAGCTACAAAAGTCCTACAAATGTCAGCTAATTAAACATTGGAAAATGATTTTATAAACTTTGAGGCTGAACTTTTCTCTTGTGACATGAAACTCCATCCAAAATCTGTGTTTCCCCGTCGACAACGGTCTGATTTCCACCTTTTTAGTTCTACAGATGTTGGAAAACTCCTTTAAACCAACATTAAATGTTAAAACAATGTAAATGAATGCACGCCTTATTAAAAACATCTTTATTGTCAATTTATATCATCATAGTATATCATTGGTACTGACTGCAGCATGTGGATGTAAATTGCACTATGTACTGCAGGTGCTCATACTCTAAGTACATACTTATAGGAGGTCAGTTGATATCTTCATTGTATAAAAGAGCATATAAACGACACTTCTATAAAAAGCAATACAGGGGGCGGACTTCATAATCAACAAACAAAGGTGCACAGAGTATCTATATAGAAGGACTGCAGCATAAAAGGAACAGTTATAAGGTTAAGGCTTTAGTTGCATCAAGCAAATACCAATACTACTTGTTATATTCCATCAGTCCGTGTAGTGTAATCACTGAGATGTCTGTATTTCTTTGGCTTACCAGACGAGGCCTCACAAATTTGGAGATTCCCGATCTCTCATTCATGAACTCTCTTCTCCCCCCCCCCCCCCCCCCCCTCCCCTGGTGGTATATTCCTGAGTGAAAGGTTGACAAGAGATTGTAGTGATGGTTCTGACGAGATACAACATATTTTCCTATGCCCCACTTCCTCTCTGTTTTGACATCAGTAACGTGGGAGAGAATCTGTCTTCCCCTTCGTATAAGAGGAGGTGTAAAGTATAAAGTGAATGACGCTGAGCAACATCTTCCTCTGAGGCGATCTGAACTACATTCTCTGGTACGTCCTCACCTACCATGCCTCCTCTTTACTACACTTTGTTTTTTGTTAAAGCAGTCGTCCTTTTTGTGCAGAGCAGGAAACATGCGGCATCGAGTCCTTCCCTCCTTTATAGATACATTCAGCAGCAGCTTTGCATCAAAACTGTACATCCCCGGAGCAGGATTGCATATAAGTAAGGAATCCAGACGCTGGATTCACGTTGTGGCGGTCATCCTGTCAACAGAACCAGCCTTGTCAACCAGATTTTAGATGATTGTAGATGATTGGAATTACAGAGGAATCATACGTCACCAAAAGATTTTTAAAACTTTTGTCAAACATTTGCTCAGACTTTGATTTCGTCCTCGTCGTCGATGTAGCTGTAGGACATTTTCTTCGTCGGCTGGCTCATGATCATCATCTGTGAATCTCCAGCCTCCCTCCTGCTCTGTCCCTTTAAGAGGCCGACGCCATAGTGGCGTGCGAGCACATCTGTAGCGCTCTGGAACCGCTCGCTCTCCATCCTCATCCCCGCCATCGCTCGCTCAGGAGACCCAATTACTACATCAGGAACTTTAACAGAAAGCCCGTTCACCTCCATCGTGCCCCGATCCTCCTCCTCTTCCCATTCAGCCCCATGTGGACTCTTCCCGCCCCCACAGTCCTCCCTCAGCAGGGAATCCACGTACGAGATAGTAGCCGAGTCCATCTCCGATCCCTCGTTGGTCAGCCCGCACGCTGACCCCACCTCCTCCCCCTCCCAGGGGTGGATGTGCTCCTCCGGGTGACCGTCGATCAGGCCGAACACCTCGCTCATGAGGGAGGGGCCGAGGTCAAAGGTGAAATTGTCCAGGGAGGTGAGGGAAGGGAGGGAGTCGGAGTAGGTGGCGTGTTTGGGGTCGGAGGTCACAATCGAGGTGGAGCAGGTGGATAAGATGGCGTCAGTGGGGTCGGTCAGTGAGCCGCGGTGAATGTTGGCGGAGCAGGAGGTGGGGAGGGAGATGGACGGCTGCTGACGCTCGGAGCGGGAGAGACGGGGCAAAGTGACGAAACCGGACTCCAGACCTGCACACACACACACACACACACACACACACACACACACACACACACACACACACACACACACACACACACACACACACACACACACACACACACACACACACACACACACACACACACACACACGGAGACATGAACGTCTGATGCACTTCTTCATTTCATTTAACTTTCAATAGAAATAGTTTTTGACACTTCTTTGCTTTCTTGCTGAGAGTTGGAGAAAAGGATCAGCAGCTCCCTCATATACAGTATGTACTTAATTCAATTCCATTCAATATAATTTGATTCTGTTCTATTTAATTCAGTTCAATCTAATTCAATTCAGTTCAGTCTAATTCAATTCAGTTCAGTCTAATTCAATTCAGTTCAATCTAATTTGATTTTATTCATTTCTATTCGATTCAGTTCCATTCCAATTCATTTGTCTGTACCTAGATATTCTGCTGATTAAGAACCTCTTTTTCGGCTCAGAAAACACTCTGCATGGGAGGGGTCCGTTTCAGCACCGTAGAGGATTCATTTCTTGGCTCTGGTCTTGTGTTTGAAGGGCTTATAACTGTCCAATATGTATGAAAAGTGGAAAAAGAGCAAACCCAGCTTTGTCTACTAAAACTGCCCACCAGCACCTGATCACCCATACAAAGCTGAAGATTCGTGGTTATCTGAGTGACTCGCTGGCTGCATCTCGGCTGTGCAAAGAAGTCATTGCAGCCTACCTGGAAATAGTCCAGCACACAAACCTTGCTTTTTCTTTTTTTGTACAAATGAAACTAACCAGAAGTTAATTACAAAAATAAATGTAACTCCTAGCAGGAGTACATTTTTCACGTCAAATGATTCCTTTTAAAGTGTATTGAGAGCCAACTTGCATCATAGGGGGGGGGGGGGAGTCTTTTTTTAAAAAAAATTTTTTTATTTCCAAACTTGTATCTTAAAACGAGCAGCCAAAACTCAAAATCAAAGGCTATTAAATTATATATATTTTATCTGTATATTTTTGTGCATGACCTACTCTGTCAGATTATGATGCAATCACACTCTTAGCATGATTTAACAGTTCCAACAGGGGGCGATGTCAACCCAGCCTGTGTGATGAGGACAAACCAGAAAAAAAACAAAAAAAAACACCATGCAAAGTGCGGAGTTGTCCAGCCATGCGAGCAGTGAATCATCTTCCCGAACCCTGCCAGGTCACTTAACAAGTCACACACTCACACACTGCCTGTGCTGCATGACCCAAATGGGTAAATTACCACAGCACTTCTGAATGCCAGCCGCACATGGGGCCAAGAGAGTCTGCAGCTTTTTCAATCCAACCAAAGAAAACGGCATCCGATTTCACAGATGAAATAAATACGAAGGATTTGGTTAGATGTAAATATTCCATGTGTCATAATTCACAATTCCTGGAGAGTAAAGTAGCTTCTGTACAAAACACTGCAAAAGTAAACGGTCTTACTTTTTGATTTAAACTTAGATTCACATAAAGAACACATGAATAGAAATGAATACTTGCACGTGTTTTCGTATAGTTACTGGATACAGCAGGCAAAAGATGACAATATTTTAAGAATGAAAAAAAAAAAAAAATCACGTATTCAGATCATTTAGAGAAATCGTTTGATATTTTGTGAGATTTGTTTTCTTATTGAAAATGAGATTAAAAGACATCTCTCTAATGTCTGTAAACTTGATATGAATCTACAGTCAGGAGGTGGTTATCTTAGAGAGAAACTTCCAGCTTGACTCCATATAAAGTCTACCTACCAGCCCCTATCAAATTTGTGAATGAAAGAGATTATATCTTATTTGTAACAAAAAACAAAGTGCTGTTCCTTTTTCCAGTCTATGATGAGCCAACTGTCTCCTGAGGATTTGATAGACAAGCTTCACATACTCTTCTGGAGTATTTCCAAAAATGGATTGGACTGTTTCTTTATTTAATCATTGTCAAGGCAGGGAATTGTTTGGTGTTAACAATAAAGTCTCACGCGCACACACACACACACACACACACACACACACACACACACACACACACACACACACACACACACACACACAGAGTAGGTCAGACTGCATGAGCCATGACTGTGCTGTTAACATCGATCTCTCCCACGAAGCTTGTTGCCAGCTCCGTCTGGATCTCTGTGTTATCAGTGTGAAGGCTGCTGACGGCGAGACGAGGTGATTCATAAGGACATCTGGGACAAATCTGTCTCCAGATTACTGGCAACAACTGAGGAGCGGCTTTCAGCGGACCTCTGCACATGGTCGCCACTTCGTAGTTTCCGGTTAACACTGATTAACTCTTTTGAGCTTTTCCCGCGTGTTTCACTTTGTTTAGCAACGCTGCCGTTTCATTTGAAGGAAAACATCTTCCCCTTAAACTTGGGGATAATTTGGGGATTTGGTGGTGTAGTACTTCCCTTAATCCTTGATTATCTGAGCAAAAACAGACAGCGATGGTGTTCCGATCCCTCAGAATTAAAAAGCAAAAAGCTTATTTCAACCATTATAACAGGAGAAATCCATTAAAAGTAAACGACGCACAACTTGTGTAACTTTGTCTGACAACAACAAAGACTTTTAATCTACAGACTACAAATTAGACAAGTTCGGGCTCCAATTTGAGCAGAAATAGACAAGTTGCTTGACTTCAACCTGCATTGACTGACTTTCTGGCCACTTGGGGGCAGCAGTCTGTAAACACAACGCTGACATAAACCGCATTTCCACAGATTGTTTCAGCTCTAATCGACTCGCTTTTGTAATCAGGCACTTTCCTGGATTTTGTTTTCCCCTGCAGATATTACCTCTGCCGAGGAATATTACCTCCTCAATGCAAGTTTGCATCTCTGAATAGAAAGACTGGCCACTGTGCTGTGGAAGCTTGTGGTTTGTAATGTTTTCACGTCATCTTTTAGTATTGGCTTAGTTCGTGTGGAAGCTGACAGGTGATACCAGAAGTGGAACCAGGTACCAGGTAGCATCCACGGAAACCTAAAATAGCGAGCGGAGTTAATCCGAGCCAAGCAGTCGAAAATGGGCTACACAGTCCAGTGCAGCTGATATGACGAACTTGTTAGCTAAGCAGTTTATTGTGTCCCGTAGATTCTGAGCATCAGAAACCATCCACGTTTCTGACGACCTGCTGAATGTAAATCCAATATTTACTCTCTTTTACCCCTATTTTTGGTCTCCACCAATTCCTGAGGGAAATATTTGTCTTTTTAGCTGCCAAACTCCAGTTGTTCATTTTGCATACCTGCATTTGGTGCAGGCAGGTGGTGTGTAGTGGGTTTTTTTTGCTGTCTGCTGCAGCTGGAAACGATTCCAAGCAGAGCGATCACTCTGAATAAAACTGTAAAATTGTGGACTGTGAAACCAAAATTTAGCTCAATTATACTAAAATGCCCCGCAGAGCTGAGGGGAACTCCAAAATTGGGTGATAATTCTCTGCGGGTTTGTCACTGCACACGTTGATACGCAGCATTTAGAAAATAAGATATCCCCCTACTCACCATAAGAGCTCTTCATCTCCTCTGGCGTGCTTTGAGAACTGGGGAAGAGCACCTTGGTGGTGGGACTCCCATTAGGCATATCCACATCCAGCCTGGGGAGAGAGATGGCGTTCTTGATGATGGGAGAAATGGCAGGAGGCGGTGGCGACAGATCCTTGGATCCGTCTCTGGGTCGAGTGTCGGAGCCCCTCCTGATTTGACGGAGCGTCCTGGAGAAGAACGCGCCGATCTTGTTGTCCGGAGAGGAAACAGAATCCGTTTCCCCGTTGTTACCGTTGCCCGACCCGCCGTGATTGCTGAGGAAGGAGGTGTCCCCGAACGCATCGCCGCCACGGCCCACGTGCATCGTGTGGCGGAAGTCAGGCAGAGGAGGGCTGATCATGTCCACCGTGAGGTCGCCTTTATGACGGCGCTTGCTGTTGGAGTGTGAGACCAGACCTTTCAGGCCTGACAGCTTCTCCTGAAGATTCATGATCACGCAAAGTGAATGGATTAAGTTTTCGTTGAACTTCAAACAATTCCTGGAATTGCCTTTAATCCCACTGAAAGGCCAAAACTGAACCACAAATTTCAATTTCTCCCCACTTAGATTTTTTCCAAAATCCTTGACAGTTCAGCAGTCCGAAGTATGTTCCTGGAGAAAAGCTCTCAAAGGTTATTCCAAGATCGTGAAACTGTGTAATTTCTGAGGCCAAAAACTTGTACTCCGGGCCGTGTAGCACCAAATAGTTCACTGGGATATCATCTGTGTTTATCACGTATCGGCCAAATTCTGTCCCACTCTTTGGAGCTTGTTGTTATGCATAGCTGGCTGAATTAAACAGGCATAAATTGAGGAGAACACTATGCAGTTGTGTTCCTGGAGGCGGCCGATCCAGTTGGAGTGTGGTCAGGTTGCCTGGCTCGCTTTGGGCTTTGGCTCTGTCAACATCAGCTCAGAAATAGGTCCGAGTCCAGCTGCAAACGGTTCTGCGGTCGCACCATGGAGCCATCTATTGAGTGAACACAGGGAAAAAACATCTATCTTTAAAATGCAGGCAGAGATGTAATGATTTTGAGGCATATTGAAAGAAATGGATGACATTTGCAGTAATGCTGTGAAAGCTGAGATTCGTCGAGAGACCACGGTTGCTTTTCCTCCTCTGGATACTGCGTGTCGTTGTATAGCAACGTCTTTTTCTGCACACATCTATCTTTCCGCAGGTTTTTTTAGGTTTCTGCGTTCCAAGTGTCCGCTGGTCTGAAACCATCTAAATTTAGACCACAGTCACTCCTCTGTGCAACACACCAAAGTCTGCTTCTGGTCCGTGAGAAATGGGGAGACGTTGAGGGAATTTCTGCTTCACTTTTGTCCTGCTTTGTCTGGCGCGCAGGTTACGCCGAGTTCATTTCACATGTCACTGACAAGACTTATCGTGCATTTAAAGCGGATCAGCAGGTTTCATTCAACAGGCTTCCATTTGTTTATAAACAGGCGGAGTATGCTCGGCGAGATAGGAAGAGATAATGAAAACTTCCTGATAGGAAAAATACCCCTGCGACTTGGCTGTACTGCCAGACCGGAGTCCCAAAACAGCCGAAACACAAGCAAGTACTAGATTGAAAAAAAAAAAAAAAAGGTTCGGACTTTGTCATGAACTTCCTGAACTTATTAAACTTTTGTTACAGAAGCTAATGTGGTCCTGAACGCTAATGCTAACAAAGGTGCTTACTAACACGTTTTTTTTTTTTTTTTTACATTTTCTTAAACTTCATATTTCCGTCTCTAAATTATGATCTTGATTTAATTTGAACTAGCAACTGACTGAAGATTAAAGAAATAATATAAAGTTTTAGATTTCTTCTTAAACTCCGCTTCAGTTATTTGACTAATATTAACTGGCGTATTTGGTTTTATATTTTTGACTTGACTGACAGTCTTTCACTGGCTTTTTTTTTTTTTTTGGTTTTGGAGCATCATACCTCCAGAAGAAGTCTATAAGTTTGTAATGAAGCCATACAAGAAAAATTGGCCTTCTGTCAAGTGTTGTTCATTGCCAGCAGAGTAATTGATATCCAATTCTAAAATATTTTGATAGCATAAGGCAGCACCGACATGGACCTCTGGTTCTCTTTAAAAGCTTTCCACTGCAGCCGGCTGGCCTCCCACGCATGCACGGCCCCGTCTGGCTTCATTAATGACCCGCTACGGTTCACGAGATGGGGATTGCGTCAGGTCCAAGGCAGCCCTTCTAATTTGCTGCCGACCGCAGTCCCAGGCCCTACGCTCCACTTCCCCTGGCTGCCGTTTTAAGAGGGGCATCTGGGAGCGGAGAGGGAGGAAACATGCCACATACCAGCACCGAGCAAAGCCATATCAAGGCTCGCAGAGGGACGCCAGGGACCAGTATACCGAGGTGTGAGCTCGAACCTGAGACGGCGTGAGCCTGTAGGGACCTTTGCACGTTCCCATGAACTGTGCCAAAGCTGCAGTCTACTTCTCGGATTCAAAAAAAAAAACCTCCCTTGGGACTGTGATCACAGACACAATGGCACTTATACTGTTCCCAATTAGGGGAAAAACATTTGTCTTGCTATTTCAAGGTTAGAAAGGAAAATCTCAGTCTAATTGATAACCTGCAGAATTACAGGAAGACACATGGAAGCATTAATTACTGTGTGCTAACGGACAGCCCTTCTCTTTTGTCTCTGCCTGTAATCCTGTTGAAAGACCTTTGACCACAGCTCAGAGGGGGTCGCTCCCGCTGTCTCCTCTTAGGTCGAAACCTCTGGGCGACGCTCATTTGATCTGAAAATCTTATCCGCTCTTCTTTCGTCCACCCTGTGGAACTTCTTTGCACTTGCTCTGTTTTCTGAGTTACATACAGGAGCCAGTAACTCAGATAAAATGGCTTTAAAAGCACAACAAGGACGACATATATGTTGAATCAATACTTTTAATGCTATAGTCCTGTAGCAGGCTGCCCGTCTTCGTCTTAGATATCAGAAAAGGGACCTCTTGACAGAAGGCACTTGAACATACCCTGGATTATCCCCTAATCCTTCATGTCCTCCATTATCCCCGATGTGGCGCCTCTTTCTGGGCACGGCCTGACTGCTACCACCTCTGGTCCACCGGTCCACTGGTTCTGGTTTCTGAGGGGAAAAAAATTGAAAATCACTTTAAGGGAGGGAGAGAGTGAGAAGTGATGGAAGGAAGTAGGAGACGAAAAAAAAATTAAGTTTCATTTTCACAAAAAGGAGTGAAGGGGAGGAATGGCAAGTCAGAAATGAAAAGAAGATGCTGGTCAACAACATTATTGACATCATCACCACTGATTGGCGTGGCTGACGATGATCAACACCTGTGTTATCTTATTATTTATTTTTCAGTACTTATGACTTTTGCCCGATTTTGTACCATTTTGATCCATGCTAGCAGAACAGCTTTAAGTTTCCTGACCCTCAATTCTGTTATCTAGCGCCACCAACAGGTCGAAGTTTATGCGTAGCCAGTGAAAAATTTCATTATCTAATCGATGTATCGGCGCAACATTTGGTACGAAAATTATTTATTTGTAGACCGTGAATCCTAAAGACTTTGGTGTTCCCTATTCCCAGACTCATTGAGCATTGATAGGGAACATTATTTTCTGTTCCAACCTCAGTACGGGATAAAAATGAGAGTTTCATTGCATTAAAACGTAATGCTCAGTCCAGGTTTAAGTTGCTTTTTTGGCCAAGTCACCATTCAGGGGATTTTGGTGCATTCATACATCACAGACTCAATACAATCTTTCCATGTCACTGTGTATAGTATTTTATTGAGGTGGCTTTGCAGGATATAAACCAGAGTCACCACAGTCTAATCGGAGCCGTGTGTGTTGTGCGTTGTGTGTGCGTGCGTGTGTGTACGAACACATTCCTCAACAAAGCATCAGTCATTGAGTCTTTCTCTCGATTACGACCATCAAACATCCTTCTTTTCAACCTCTGCACTGATTGAAACCACGTTTGGGTCGGAATCTCCTTTTTTTTTCTCGCTCACTCTTTTCTCGCTCACTCTTTTCTCTGCTCACTTTTTCGTTCTCCCTCATGTCATTGCCATTCTTGCCTGATATTTTTCTTCAAATTGCCTCTTACTTTTTGTCTTTTATTTCATTTTTTTGCACTTTACCATCAATCTTTGTTTCTTTCCTCGTTCTCTTTCCTTTGTTCCATCTCTTTTACTTCTTTATCAACAATTGCTCTCTCTTTTCTTTTCTTTGACTGTCTCGACTGACTTATGAAGGCTGAAACAGCTTGAATGGAGCAGCTGTTGGACCACACACACATACACAAACACATAATCTCCACTTTTGAGAGCTATAACTCAAAAATGTTTACTCTGCTATAGTTTGTCTTAAAGTAAAATCAACTTTAGACTTTGTGTTTGGTCGCGGGTCTTCCCCTCCCTTCTCTCCACCTCTCCTCTCATGTCCTCCACTCACTAACTCGGCTAACCAGGTGAACAAACATACAAGATAAGGGCAAATTTTTCAGAGTCACCCTTTGACTTTCAATTACGTTTCTATTTTCACCATTCACACTCGGTCTCAGTCCAAGCAAAACACTGCTACACTTCCTCCTGAGCCATGAAAACATTTTCATGCTTCAATAAATATCCATACTCTCTGAGCCTCCCGGTTTCCTGCTCCTGCTGGAGTTGGCCGTCCTAATTTGCCTTCTTCGTTGCTCCTTTCAGTTTATATTTCCTTCGTGCTCATACATAAACTTGTTTCTTTTCATCTCCCTTTTTTTCAGTCACACATATTCCCCCTTATTTCATTTGTTATTTATAATAGAGGTATAAGGAAAGTTTTAAGCAGTCAATTTTGGTTTATCACAGAAGTATTGTGATCAGCATACCGTATAGAAACAAAACATGTGGTACAGAAATGCCAAATATTAGTTTGAGTTAGAAATAGTGTACCGTTTCTTTTTTTACTGTAACATTTCTCACAATGCGTTTGTCACAACCATTAGCTAAGCCTCACCCCCTTTGTTGCTGCTCGTACACCTGTCAAAGCTTTCACGACCCTTAAAACGTTTACAATAATGGTGGAAGATTTACTACAGAAGTAGTTTCTAATTTCTAGCCAGTGACAGACGATTTTGAAACCTGAAATTAAAACTGCTGTTATATTTTATCCGCCGTAGTTAGCCTGATAATTAAGCTATTAACGCCTGCTGACTCGTTGTAAAATGATAATATTTTAAAGAATGGCTTCATGCTTAGGCTACAGACATGACATGATATTAAAAGGTATAACTGTATCGACTGAACTGCTAATGTGAGGTGGTGAGCTCTTTTGCGCTTGCAATTTTGGTCAGGTTGAAAAATTATCATTCAAACTCTTTGGATGCCGAGTATATCGCCTATTAAGCCAAAGCATGTAATACACCCACTAGCCCACTAGAGGACAGCGTGTCAGTGCCACGGCTTTGGCTCGCAAAAAGGATAAAACCACGTGGTAAGGGTTAGGCGCTGAAACTGCTTGGTCAGAAAAAAAACTAAACAAATCCACATCGCTTTCTTATAGACTCAAACCCTTGCCTATTTTGTTAAATTACCTTTATCATGTGACCCGTGTCATGTATTGTGTCTACTTTTCACAGGAGGACAGGCACACTGTCCTCTAGTGGACTGGTGATGTATTACACACCTTGGCGTGCACACTGTCTCGTCTGCTCATCTATTGTGAAAGGTCAGTTCTTTAAATAATAAAATTCATATTATCCATATTATGTTGTGTTTGTCCAAGAAAGAAACTACTGGCTGTTGTAATTTGTTTAATAAACTTTCAAATATTCAGATTTTTGCCCCCCAAAAAAATCTAGTATCAGTTAAGGTCTAATGTGACCACATAATCTACAGGTCAAAGTGCATCTTTAACTTCAGAGCTTACATTCTTGCATTCAACATTTTGAGTGATGTTTGTGCAATCTCAAACATTTTTGGGTAGAAATGTGTTCCTCCATGCAGCTGGCAGAAGAGACAGTCTGCTGTGGATTTTGTTGACCAAAGTCAGTCAGTTAAAAAAACGTGGTGTTGTCCTTTACTGTAGGGGTTGGATCCTGTTGTAAGATGAATGAATTGTGACCATTTGATGACGACAGACAGTGATGGTGCAAATTTCCTAACTTGTGTGGCCAAAAAAAACAGCCATGGTGCCCTCTGGTGTGAAAACAAATACAGCAGCCGCATTCAGAGTCCACACTTCTGCAACTGAGCCTTTCCTGGTTGGCTGCGTCAATGACACCTAAAGGTTACAGAGGTCCCCCTCAGAGGAATGTAGTACTCAGGTAAAAAAAAAAAAAGTAAGGATGAATACTACAGAGGAAAAACCACAGGGAACGTCTGGACTCGTTTACTTAATCAAGTGCTTTGACATGAACCACCTCATTAGTGTAAATCATGTGAGGGGGATGTAACAGAAATGTATTACATGCATGTGTTAACCATCTGCTGCTACATACAGGAAGCCAAGATGACAATATCAAAGCATGTACTCAAGAAGGATATACTGTACGCCTACCCCGGGGAGACTAACTAGGAGAATGACAAAGACAGTTAAACATGGAAAAATTCCCACACTGTACAGATCTACAGTGAGGAAGACTGGATCCATCACTGCAATTTATCGTCACTGAAGCCCACCGGCTGTTTATTGATCACCCTTGTGCATGTTTGTTTACTTGGCAGGCTTTCACAGGCCAATTCTGTATCAGTGCATATGGTTGTGTTCTTGTCTTTGTGTGGCCTCCCTCCTGGCTCACTGGCAGGTTGCAGGGTCACAAGGTCACTCCCCCAACTTGTAAAGAGTCCAAGTCCTCGCTGCCTGCTTGTCACCATAATTAAAACACGCCAAGGCCGGCGGCTTCAACTTCACCGTGTCTAGTTTCACTGAAGCCGAGTACATTTGGCTACTGTCATTGACATATTTGACAATTGATAGATTATGTTGTGTAACTTCTGTAATTACAAGGCAGAGTGATAAAAATCAAAGCACTGCCAGAACTTATTTTGACCGAGGCTGCAGTGAGGGAAATACTAATGATATGCTGCTGCTACTGCTGGATATAAATATGTTGCAGAGCAGATTGAGTTTCATGCCGGACCTGAGAGAA
This sequence comes from Brachyistius frenatus, assembly GCF_029030835.1. Lineage (NCBI taxonomy): Eukaryota > Metazoa > Chordata > Actinopteri > Embiotocidae > Brachyistius > Brachyistius frenatus. Next base: position 359,797 of record NW_027210882.1, read on the forward strand.
GACCTCATTCAGTGGGGCCGTTAACACTGTGTATGACAATTTTTTTTTAGAGCTTTTAATGGTACTGCTGCCTTATCTCAGACTAAATATTTACTTTCTTCCTTCAGCCAGTGCCAAACTTTGACTTAGTTATTAGTTAAACTGTATTTTAATTATTTTTTTTGCTTATATATTTAATTTCTATTTTTTTAAATGCTGATAACCACACCAAAACACATAGCAAAACAATGCTACCAGCAGGCCACTGATAAGTTCTTTTAAACGTGTTTTCCTCTCCAAACAGAAGTAAAAGTATCAGAGGAATACAAATATCATCAAAAAACATTGAAAAATCACTCATAAGAATATTATGAAAATATTACAGGATAACATAGCTGCTAAATGATAAAATCACTGCACAAATAAACTCAATGTCTCAATATACAGAGAACAATCACTGCAAAGTCATTGCACTTTCTACAAACACACACACAAAGTCTCTGCATCACTTTAAAAATAAAGTCAACTCAGGTTCCCGTTAACTGACTGAGGATTACAGAATGGCTTTATTTCTGTCATTGGACGTCAAAACTGAATACAAACTCACCTCAGGAGCCTGAGACACGGAGAAAAAAAACTCCAGTTGTATTATCTTTCCGGGAGACAAACGCTGTAGGTTGAGGTGGTCCGAGCGAGCCGCTGGTGCAGCCGGACTGTCCCGCTAGTGCGCCGGATTTGTGGAGCGGCGCAGCGCGGCGGATGAGGAAAGGGGCGGGCTGACGTTCAAATACCAGCGAAACCATGAGAGAGCCACGCCAGGAGCTCCCACACCGTTTCATGCTTCACTTTTTATGTCTCACTGTAACAGGGGCTTTCAACACAAATGACACAGCCATACGTCCATAGTACAGGCGCTGGAGCGTCATATCAAATATGTTTTTGGAGACTCATGTAGGCATCACAATCAACTTGAATAATGTTGAAGGGACAGTTGCCTCTTTCCTATTTAATAGATGAGGGTGGAAAGTTGTTTTTTTTGTAATTTACTCTTAATGACAGTAAGTTTCACTAAAGTGCTCATCACCAGACTTTACCAGCTGAGTATCTGCTGATTTTCAGCTATGGGGAAATACATAATTATGAAATTGTGTCACAGTGACTCAGCTGCTAAAGTCTCCTTAAAGTCCAATAACAAACAATTCAAAGTGATAATTAAAGCTAAACCTGATATTGACTTTGACCTTTTCTGGATTTTTTAAATTTTTTTACATGCCTTAAGGGTATAATATGGAAGTTTTTTTGTGTTAAAAAAAAATATATATATATTATAATTTATTTTTCTTTAAAATTTAAATGTAAAAAAAATAGCAGTTTTGACCTCATGTTAAAGCCACCAGTAGACATATCTACTCAAGTTAGCCTGCTAAACTGGTGGCCCCGTCCCATCCTCTCTTGTAATACAACCCCGCACCTCAAGCGGTGATAGTGAGTCACTGTAGCATCCAGTCTGTCCAACGTCAGAGGAAGAAGAATTTTCTAACCTGTTGCTGTGAAGAAAACAGTGAACACAGCATCTAAACACATTAGTGTTGTTTTCTGCTGGACACATCTGTTGGCGAGCAAAGAAATTTGTTTATTGACACAAACCAGTTACAATAGCTATACATGACTATCTTAATTAGCTCATTATCTGGCTATCTATCACAACGGAGCAATTCTACTCGGCAAACAAACCAACCGTACGACCTAGTTTAGACAATTAAAAATGAATATTTAGTGTCGTTAGTGACAACACAAGTTGTTCCAAAAGACATTTCAAATGTGGTTTTGCTGTGTCTTGTGATTATGGTCCTGTTAAAAAAATGGAAATACACAAACGATAATGTAAACGATTGGCTTTACCGAATGCCTTTTTTTGTAGTCTTATATTAGAATCATGTTATAAAAATAAAAAAAAGCCAATTACCAACTAGCACCAGGGATCAGACCAAGCTGCCAAAACCCTGAAGGCCAGACTGGACTCTACAGTGACTCACTATCGCCCCCTAACGTACGCAGGTGTATTACAAGACGGTATAAATTTGACATATTCTCACTTTAAACTTGTTAATTTGTTGATTTTATTAAAAGTAGTAGTAAGTTATTATACATTATTGGGAAATATTCACTTTGGAAATATGCAAATTCTTACCATGAGTTAGAGGAGAACATCGCATGCACTCTCATATCTGTTCACTAAAATTTAGACTTGAAACCCGAAGCAACTTCTAGCCTGGTGGCTTTGTCAAGTTCACCAGTGAACACGTTGGATTGCATTTGTTTAATTTGTACAAAACATTCTCAACTCAAGCTAAAAGTGTTTCTGATGATATTCTGTTGATACATCTGACAGACTGTTAAAAACATAGTTTCTTATATTGGAGGCTGGAAGCTGTTCAATGGGCAGTTTTGCATGTTGGTAATGTTGCCATGTAGCTTTAAAAACTGTTTGAACAAAAATCCTGATAATTTGATGTCAGCCTGTTCATTTTCGGATGATTCATAAAGATTAGGGACGAGTGAGTCACAGAACAAATGGCCTTCCGCTAACTGCTGTTTATGACAGTTGATATTTTGCTGCAAATTCTTGTAAGTCGATGGTACAGTCGGCCCATCGGAGGGAAGGGTCCATTTTCATCTTTTGCAAGATCGACATAAGTAGAGTTTGCGTACATATTTTAGCACACTCAGCCTGAAACTTCAATTCAATTTAATGACAACAGCAGGACTTTATCCAACACTCCCAAGAACAGCTACCGAGGTGTAGCCCCCCCCCCCCCGTCAAACGCTCACGACAATGCTTCCACGCTGACCTGTCCTGCAGGAAACGGAGGCTTATCAACGGGAACAGAATCCTCCTCCGGACCTCAAAGGCCTGAAACAGGCCCGTCTGTCGTTAAAGCGCCGTGGTGGCCTGTAGCTCAGCCAGCGTTCACCGCCGCTGGTGACACCATAGCCGCATACCACTTGTGAGTGAGCTGCAACACTTCCCCCCTGCCCCCCAAACCCTAGGTACCACACACACACACACACACACACACACAAGCACACACACTTAACAGGCTCACGAGTAGCCAAGCGGAAGTAACAGTGACACACAATCTGGAAAGCTGCCATCGCTCAATGTTTCAGAACAACACCCGTCTCTCGCTCCCACAAAGGCTGAAGTTGTCCTCTGCTGATACATGTTGTCAGTGTTTCTTTTAAAAGCTGTTTCATTAACATTTTTAAATACCCACTCATTTTCTCAGACAGTTTTCAAACTGAATCGAGGGGATTACTTTGTGAGTAGTTACTGTCAACACTGAATTAGTGAAGTTCATCAGGACATTTCAACATGTCAACATTTTGTTGACCCAAGCGGCAACCGACAGTGACATCACCCATTGGTTTGTGAACTGCTGTTATGAGGCCTCAAGTTTGGGTTTTGGCAGAATTTTGCTACTTCAGAGCAGTTTAAAGCAAGAAGTGACCATAATTGGACGAGGTAGGGAGGAGCAAGCGATGGAGCTGACTCGATCTGATTGGATAATACTACGTCCCGCCCAGCATTAGCCGTAATCTGACTGCTCTGCAGGCCTGTCAATCAAACTGACACGCTGTTGAAAACACTTCTTTTTTAGGCTTATTTTCTAATTAATGACAGGATATTTTTCAGATGGACCGCCAGAAAACTAATAAGAAGGAGTGACTCTAGCTAGCAAAACCAAAATAACTATTGGAAAAAATGTATTGACTTGTTGAATGTGCGTCTATGGAGCTGGAGGCTTTTTTGGAGCCAACCCCTAGTGGCCCTCGGTGGTATTGCAGCATAAGGCACTTCCACATTGATCTTGTTTTTTAGACCAGAAACAACATCCACTTTTATATACAGTCAGTTAGTTTACCTCGTTGTTTCAAAATGCCTGTACAACACCAAATGAAACGTTTGGTAACTTGTTAATGATTGGATCGGGGGACTTTTTGTGCCTTCAAATGTGTTTAATGTTAAAAAGGTTTATTGAAACTTATCACTCGTTCATCAGCTGATTTATGGTGTGTTTAGTGACAAAGGATTGAGCATCCTTTAAGAACAGACACTGTTTGATACACACCTCTAATCTGTATATACAGTCCTGCAGGGCATCTGAGGATTGTCCTGTGTGTGTGTGTGTGTGTGTGTGTGTGTGTGTGTGTGTGTGTGTGTGTGTGTGTGTGTGTGTGTGTGTGTGTGTGTGTGTGTGTGTGTGTGTGTGTGTGTGTGTGTGTGTGTGTTCTGTGAGAGAGACTGCATGGCTGTATTTGGTCTGTGTTGTCTGCTGCTGCCACCTTTGCCCACACTCCCCGCGTATGACGTGTTGGCACTGTTGCACTGCCTTCATTCCTGTTTCAACACAGATTCATTCAACTGAGCCAACAACCAACCGACCAGCAGTGACGTTCACTTTGGATGTTTGTTGACTGAATTTACAGGCTTCTTGGCTTAGGTGTCCCGAACCAGCAAGCTCGTTTTCTTACAGAAAGTGCCCCTTTTAAACTAGTTTGCACCGTTTCTCGATAAAAATTCCATACGTCAACCATTACGTAACTCACGTATGAGCAGGTTTACCCAATCACCACACACATTAAAAATACCTAAACCATTAATTGATCCTACTAACAAGTGTTGTCCACATAGCCAAAGCTGAGTTAAAAAACGATTGGTTAAAACACATCATTGAGCCTCACCCTGGCTCTGGGCTCTCTATTCTGATGCATGTGGATGCTGTACTTTATTTTCCTGCAACTGTAAATACTCACCAGAAAACACACGTATGCGGTTGAAGATAGTCCCCAACAAATACAGTCTTAACTCTTATTGTTGTAACACATGCTATAAACTGTAGTGTGCAGATGCAATGGAAATACGACATCTGTTTTTTTAATTGACCTTTTCAGTACTGTGTACTAATACATTATTGTTTTTTGTTTTATCGTGGGATTTGTTGACAATTAAAAAAAATATGTGGAATGAACTAAAAAAAAAATATGTTCAGCCTTTGTCAATTGGTATGATCTGATTCATTACAATAATTTAAAAGGAGGGCTTTTAATATCAGTGGTAGCTAACCCATATAAACAGATTTAGTTACTAATTCCTTTTCAGATTGGGATTACTACTACAAAAAAGAAGGGCATTTAAAGAACACAAGACCTCCACCAATAGTCAACTCTCCTGTGATATGTAAATCTGCAACTGCAACCACTATATATTAATTTGTGTGAATATACAGTTGTATTTCCCGAAACTATTAGAATGATGTCAAAATAGGCTCTTGTCTATAGCTGAAGCCTAACATGTGAGTTATTGTACCGGTTCTGGTTCTCCCTTATGAAACCACTGTTCCTGAAGTTTAAGAAGGTACACGTGGTACAAGGGCACCATCAATGTGGATTACGAAATTAAGTCATCGTATTTCTAAAATTGCCTATTTTGACCCTTTTGAATTTTGCTGCCATCTACTTGGAGTTTAGGATGGATTGCATTTAACAGGGCAAATCTTGCAATATTAATGAAAGTGAAAAATAATTCGTAGGTTGGCACTGTTGTTCGGATCCAGTCCAAACTTTAATGGGTTCTTCCTCAGCTCTTGCTTCACCCTTCTAATTTCATGGAAATCGTGCGGGTAGTTTTCACGTAATCCTGCTAACGTCAAACAAACAAATTGCACCGAAAACATAATCTCCTTGGTGGAGGTCAATATAATCAACTAATACATGATGATGGATTAATATGAGTAAAGCTAACCAGAAGTCGATAAAATGGTGAAATTAGCCACATAAGTGACGCTTACAGATTTCATTAATAACCAATCTAATAGCATAACATGAGTGTATTGCTCTGGAATTTGTCCTTCTATATAGTGAATATTTACTTTTGTTACCCTAAGTATATTTTGATGTTTAAACTTTTGTTTAAGTAAATATTTGAATACCGGAGATTTACTTGGAACAGAGTATTTCTACACTGTTGTGATGTTACCATGGAAGTATCTGACTACTTCCAACCACTGTTTCATGTTGACTTGATAATCGCTCTTTTAAAAGGTAAATGCTGCAGTCCTGATGTTCCAGTCATGTATATTTTCATTATGTCGTGACTCTTGTTGAAATATCTTTTGAAAGCTGTGTAATCGGTTGTTGTTAGTTGGTATTTTCCCTTGGCACATGGAGATGATTGATTAATCTCGAGGTGCTCTGATTAAATCATGTTTGTTTAATAAAGTATTAAGGGATTTTCTTTAAGGGGCTTTTTGACTGCTGTTATCTGAGTTGATATGTTATCTGCTTTAAGTCAGCACGTCAGTCTGCAAACCTTTTTAAGATATTGCGATTAAAAAGTATTTTGTGGAGTTGCAGACCAATGTTGAGGATGATTTGTAGCATACTGTTTTGCGTGTGTCACTTATTCTCCTGCAGACTTCTTGCTGTTGTCGAGTCCTCTTCTATTTTTATATACCACTTTATACCTCACGTATGTTTGACTTCCCACTCCTGTAGATTTATTCTTATATTAAATCTGTGTTTGGGCCTGATGGTTGTCCTAATTTGGAGGCTGCTCACGTCTTTGTTGCTACGAGTTTGAGATACAAAATATTATTCCTGTAGATATGCCGAAGCTGTCATTTGTTGTTTTTTTTATAGACCACTTTCCCAAGCATCTCATCTCTCCTCTGCCTCCTTTTTTTTTTCCACAATCTCAAATCTGTCCACCTCTGTGTTCTTGCCCTCTCTCCCAGGCTTTCCTTGCATCCCTCTCCTCTCTCTCCTTCACTCCATCCCAAGATAAACAACCTCTGTTCTGAGGCATGTCAGCTATTTGTTCAAAAAAGCTCACAAGTTTTTGGACGCTGTTCAGATCTGTGTCCCCGAAGGGAGGCAAGATTGCAAATTTAGTACTTTTTCACCATCTCCCCCTCTGTTTTTCATTTTTCTTGGTCTATGCTTGTCTTTTTTTTCTTCCAACTCTCTCACGACTCGTGCATCTCTCACTTAAAAACTGGGTGATTCCCAGATTTGTGAGTTTTGACACCCTGCCATCTTTAAGTTCCTCGTGTTGCAGCCAGTTTGGCCGTACAGAATCGTCAGATTCTTGCTTGTTAACTGGTGATTTATTCTATCTCAGGCTTTCATCACTCTCCTCCGATTCACACATGAGGCGAGAAACTAACACGTGAACACCAGTTCTCATGCCTCTGGGCAGCTTGTGTCAAGTCCCTCTGAGAGTCACACACACACACACACACACACACACACACACACACACACACACACACACACACACACACACACACACACACACACACACACACACACACACACACACACACACACACACACACACACACACACACACACACAAACAAACACATACTTCAGGGACTCTGTGGCAAAACCTTCCCAATTTGGCATTTGCTTATCGCAAGCTTGTTTGGAAAAGCTCTTTTAGAGTAATGAGCTGAAGTGTATGTTTCTCTGATGACAAGGAGGCGTGAAAAGTGTGTGTGTGTGTGTGTGTGTGTGTGTGTGTGTGTGTGTGTGTGTGTGTGTGTGTGTGTGTGTGTGTGTGTGTGTGTGTGTGTGTGTGTGTGTGTATGTTTGTGTGTATGTGTGTGTGTTTGTGTAAATCCAGAACATTGTGCATGGTTTCTTGCCTGAAGAAGTTTGTAAAATAACTTTTAATTCAACATTGATCTTATTACCTCAATCAAGGAGGTTATATTTTCAGTGCAGCTTTATTGTTTTTGTGTCTGTTTGTCTGCAGGATTACTAGAAAAATTACAGACCTGACTTGTATGACACTTAGTGAAAGGGTGTAGCATGGGCCAAGGAAGAGCCCATTCAATTTCATGCTGTGTTTAAATGGAAATCGTGAGCTCGTGGTTACAACATGGGAAGTCGTGTGCACCGTATGCTTGGCCTTCAAGTGGTTAAGTCGTAAAAACACTGTTGCTAGGCAATGGCAACATGGACGGCGTGTAGAAGCCTCAGACGCTAACAATTTAGCAAATTAGCAGGGGGATAACGTAATGCAGGAAATGCAAAGGCACGGAGGGAAGAGATGAGGCCGATTGGAAGATCAACATTTTCCTCAGATGTGGACTATTATCTAACTGATAAAGACAAACTCTACATTAATAAAATTACAATACGTTAGCTTAACATCCAATGAAAAATTTACTTCATTGGCCTCTGCCTTTTCCATAAACGTCAGCAAACACGTCACAACTTGTGAACTCGAGGCTTATAGAAAATTTCGAGTTACGACGTCATGAATATCACGAGGAAGCCGTTTATATGGACTTTTTTCATGCACGCAGTAAATACGACTCCATTGAATGCAGCATTAAAGTGGATCTGAATCACGGGACGGGGATCGCCGGAGGAGGTGGACAGGTTTAGTGTCCTTGGGTTCTCAGTGCACATCCATCCCACCTTATCCCCAATCTCGTCCAAATCTGGTCACGTTTAAAAAAAAAAAAGATGGTGACGCTGCAATGCCCAGACTCAGGGCTTTGAAACGGCACCTCACAAACCAGTGGGTGAGTTGGCTCCTCAAGATTTGTCCTGGTATGCCCGATGGCCAATACACCATAGTGGGGCAGTGGTTTCAAAGGGGAGAGCAGGAACTGGTTCAATTGTAACATCATGAGAATTATAAATATATCCAGACATTTAAAGTGGTTGCGGCTGCAGATTTGCATATGATAGAAGAGTAAACTGTTGGCCTTGGCGGAGGTTTGCGCACTCCGAGTACCGTTCTGGTCTTCTCCAGTGACTCCCTCCTTAACAATAGTTTTATGTGTTCCCAAATTGAACTGGTGGAACCACGTACAGGTTTCCAAACACACTCACTGACCATTTTCCTACTGTGTGTGGGTATGGGTGAGAGTTTGTATTTGTGACAAACACACATTTGTGCACACCCAGAGCCAGTGATGTGTACTGACACACAAACAGAGATACATTTCTCTTTGTTCCATGAAAACACACACAAACAAAGACACATTTCTGTGTGTCTTTGTCTAACCCACACATACACACACATGCACATGTACGACAACACAGGCGCTGTGTTTAGACTAGGCCACCATTCCTATATGGAGATACAGATCACTGTTTTGCTGCAGCATGATGAAGGGGTAATTATATCTAACCAGAGAGAAAACAACAGGGGGGGAAAGGGGGAGGGGGGTTGGGGGGTTGGAGCACTACCCGACTAAAAGAAGGGAGGAGGGACAACTGCCTTTCCTTTCATGGGCCAACATGACCCACAGCAGTGATGGTGAAGAATATGTTTATATGTTTGTGTCTAACTCCAAAGTCCACCTTCCTAATCCCGCCTCCTGCCTCAGAAGGAGGTGTGCAACGACAAACAACAGCATCTGCAGGCTTGTTAACCGCTGTGATTTACTTTGTGTTGGAGTGTCAAAGTTGCTTTTCTGGTCTCAACCAATTTTGTTGTTGGCTTGTCTCCTCGGTAAGTCCTTCCAAGTGGTGTCGGGAAGAGAAAGACTCAGCTGCAAAGTGCAAATGATGCTGATTGATGCTTCTGCTGGGATGAATCGCAGCGTGGGAAACGTGGTTTTGGAATATATTCATGGTGTAATGTGTGGAGCCCACGTAGATTACCATGTGAAAACCTTTCCACATGTTACCATATGTTGCAACATGCGGTAAACGTGTCATACATGTGATCATATGTGGAAATCGTGGGAAACTCTGTACTGGGAGAGCTGCAGCGTTTCTGGTTGAAGCCAAGCTTCACCAACAGTGACTTCACCCACTGGTTTGTGAACGGCTGTCATGAAGCCTCGAGTTCGGATAATGGCCGGCGCCATCTTCCATCTTGCTAATTCAGAGCGGTGACCATATTTGGATGAGCTGGGAAGGAGCGAGCGTTAGATCTGACTCCACAATCTTTAGCTCTTATAGCTACTGTAAGCTGAATTAGCTAGGTAGCTAAAGTTGCTCAAATCTGACAGTAACAGCTGTCAGGTAAATTGCCAGAAGTGATGGTCAAGGGCAAGAAATGCGCAAATGCTTTTGTCTCTGTGTCCAAAAATATCTAAGAATTCAAAGCGGTAAATTTCCCACCGTTATCATTGTGAACTGCATGTGCTGTGAAAAAAAAAACAGGACTGAGTGGAGCAAGACTTAGCGACTGCCTATCAAAGCACCTCATGGCATAATGATGTCTAAAAATCTGACAGTAGGATGGAGTAAGAAAAGTGAGGAAAGAGTGGAAAGGAAGTGGAGTTGCAGGAAAGCACTGAGGAGGGAATGAGGGAGTCTTGAGCAGGAAGGTGTGAAGGGAGTGAGCTGAAACAGGATGAATATTTCAAGCTAGAATGTCGGGATGTCTTTCCAGGAAACTACTTTCACACAGTGCAATGCCTGCCAGATACACTCAAACCATTTCCAGCGGCACAAACCCAAGAAATTCAACCCAATTACCAAAGTCATTTTCAAGCCAGCAGCGAACTGTAACATTCAGTATTTTCATTTGAGACCAGAGACTTTTTCGGGTAATGATCAACAGCCCTTTGAAATTATAAGTAATGGCTTGGAAAAAAATCTCCCTCCCAAATTATGAAGCAACTTTATCGACTTATGTACTCTCATAATGAGTGTGCTTCCAGGAATAATTTTGTTTTGGGTAAATTTTGTAATATTGCTGTTCCTCGATCCACATGGAATAAACTAAAAGAGGCTAATCTCCCCATTGAGCATTCCTTGAAAATCCATTCTTTGACATTAAAATAGCAGCTGGGACTTCATCTCACTGATAAAGTCAAAACGCATTAAAGTCCAACTTTGTCTTTAAGTGGCCCAGCGTCCTTTGTGTGAGTTTTGGACGCTGAAGCAGACAACCTGCCTGCCAACAGACTGTTTTATAAAGTACGAATTCTCACTGTCAAAGCAAAACCAAACTTTATTCAATTTAATTAAATTCAAGTTCTCAGTCGAAGTAATAGCCTCTCTAATATCTATCTGTTGCAGCGGTGCACATCGCGCACCAGTTAGTAAATCCTTTTTCTGCAGCCTGATCCGACTCCCCAGTGACCGGACTGGTTTAAATTAGGACTCTCCAACCTTTAGCGGCCCGTGCGCTAATTTGACTCCTAGAATAACAGCAGCTACTGTGTTTTTCAGGAGTCTGGAACCGAACGTCTGTCTGGGGAGTCTGCAGTGGACACAGGTGCTCCCTCTCTCTCTCTCTCGCTCCAGGTTTTGGGTTGAATTATGAGCTCAGGAGGGACTGTTTTACTATTTTGGAGAAAAAAAAATCCACAAATGTCTTGTTTTCATCAGTACTGTTTCCTGATCGGATCTTTACTCTCCAGTCCGTCTGTGGATTTGGCAGCATGTGTGTGTTTATCCATGTGTGCTCGAGTGGGTGTGAGTGTAGGTGTTGTATATGTGTGGGGGCAAGTCTGCCAGTTAACCCCTTTTAGATGATGACTTACCAGTAAATTTTATTATATTATTCATACTTTTATGATTTGCATAACAACAGACAGAGGCGATGTCGAGTAATACCTGACCATCTAATGCTAAAACAACTACAACTGCAGCCCTGCAATAGTGTGTCTGTTACACTGAATCGGAGGGAATTAAATCCGATTGTGACTTCTGACTCCATTATATTGAAAATCTGTTGGGAGCTCTAAAGTGTCTGGCTCAAGAGAATAGTCTGACATTTCATGAAGGTCAATAACCACTCTCGTGTCTGTGCAGCACATACAAAGCAATAAACTGGGGAAACAGCTTGTCTGACCCTGTCCAAAGGTCACAAAAATCGTTTGCCAGCAGCTCTAAAAGTCTCTTAATTAACACATTTAATTAACCCATTAGTTTAGCACAGACAAATGACAAAGTGCAAACAGTGGACAAAAAAATAGCCAGGCATCCTTGTCTCTGTAAAACCATTACCATGAAATGTTTCACTTTTGTTTGGGTACCTATTAAACAAACCAGGTAAAGCACTGCTTCTTTAGGGTTGTTGAAAGGCAAATATGTCACGTGAAATGAGAAACGTTTGGTACAGTTACTTGTTACAGTCTACATTGTGTACTAAGCTAGCAGTCGCTCTCTATTGGAGTGGTATTTTTCTCATTTAACATTGGGTAAGCGCATATTTGGGAAATACGATAATTAAACTGCTCCTTTAAAGTTACCGCCTCAAAGATCACAGTTTTGTTCTCTTTGACAACCCCTATGTCGATAAGTGCTAATTGCAGCCGTGTTTTTGGATTTCATTTCCCAGAGATCCTACCAGTGTCACCTGTGTAATGTCAGTCAGTTGCTAGTTGAAGAGGGAGTTTAAGAGCAAGGTTGTTGTGTAATCTCTGCCTTCCCTATATGTTGGAACAACCTCAGCTTGGTGATGAAAAACACGCCGTTGTGCGCCGCTTGTGATTTTTGATTTTGATTTTATACACTTTATTAATCCCCGAGGGGAAATTTCTTCACTACAGCAGGGGGGCTCTCAGGGGGGAGATGCTGCAGCAGGCTGCCACTAGCGCGGCACCAGGTAACCTGACCTGAAGTGCATGTTTTTGGATGATGGGAGGAAGCCGGAGAACCCGGAGAGAACCCACGCAAGCACAGGGAGAACATGCAAACTCCGCACAGAAAGGCCCAGGACCGGATTTGAACTCAGAACCTTTTTTTTGCTGTGAGGCGACAGTGCTAACCACTGCACCACCGTTTCCTGTTTGTCCACGTTGTAACACTGCAAATGAAATGACTTTGATTGTTGGTCCAGGACCGATCACCTTTGTGTTACCTCATTTAGCCACATATAGTGACTTATAGATATTTATTCAAGATCTTCAACTTCAATATTCATTTTCCTTTAAATGCTTATATGTTTATTTATAGAACACCTTTCAAGAGCAGAACAAAGTGTTCAAGCAGACATAAAATACAGATTTAAGAAGAATAATAACACCATAAATTATATTACAGCATTCACTAAGTTTATAGCCACATTCATATCATGATGGATAGATCACAAATATTGTTTTAGGAGATGGTGCCAATGTGGCGTCTTGCTCCAGAGAGAATGTTTGACTGAACTTAATGGCCTGGACACCAAAAGCAAGTAGAAAATGTCAGATAAACAAACAAATTCGGAGCAATTCCTTAAAAATCTGTCATGTTACTTCCTCTAGTTCTTGGTGTTTGTCAGGATGACAGTAAAGTCAATAAACTCAAACAACCACACGATCAGAAAGATGATCTCCCAAGTAAACTGCGTGGAATAATTTATTATAGGTTCACATTTATGACATCACTGGTTGGTTTTGTTCAAGGCTTTAAACCATTTTTGTGCTGGTTTTCTGAGATGAGGAACAATTCCTTTTTAAAGCCAAGATGCTGAAAAAGAGACAAGTCATGTTTGGACTCTGCAGCCAAACCTAAAAGTGCAAAGTGCACTTTCCCACCAAAGAAAATCAACACACTGTAAGTGGAATCACACTTTTTGATAAACTACAAACCATAAAGGCCGGCGTTGGAAATCCCCGCCATTCCTGGTTTCATTTCTCAAACCCCAACCGTTCCCTGCTCCACCCTTCACCACCTCCTCCTCAGCTCACCATCAGTCCACACTCACACACATCTGAGCTCACACATGCATACTGTAGATGCAGCTCTCCATTGCATTCGCCAAACTGGGACGCGACTCTGATTAGCTTCCTGGCAGGAACGCTACCACCCACCCCTGAGTCGAAGCCGGGTTCCTCCAGAAGGGCCCGACAGTGGGTGGAGAGCTGTAGCCGACGCTGTTTGTTTGCACTGTGCGCCGTGTTTCCGTGAATTCTGACCTGACAGGAAGCGCGGAGGGGAGACGGGACAATGGGCTATTGTAAGACCACGCTTTATGTCACTGCGAGGCTGAGACAGGAAAGCACACTAAGACGTGTCGCATGCACCAACTCTAACCAGCACGGACACACAGAGTCACACAGACCCAAGGAAAGACCGTCGAGTTCCCTGTCCTATCGTTTAATCACGCAACTCTCTCTCGTGAGGATATTTCATTGACTACACAAGTTTAACCTCCTCTTGGTCTTACCTTCAAGTCACCCATAACTTTCACCCCCATCCTGAACCCAAACTGAATCCTCACCTTAAACCCGAACCTCAACCAGATCTAACCCTTTCCAGAAGGGAAGAGCAAGAAATGTTCCCCCTCTGCTTTATTTTCACTCTCAGCCCATGACACATCTGTTCTTCATAATACAGTAAATATAAAAACACACACACACACACACACACACACACACACACACACACACACACACACAGTAGTATACATCCCTACACATGTGGTGCAACCCCCATAAATATCTTTTTTAGGGTGTGAGAGCCTCCAAAACTCTATTTAGACCACGACCAGACCAACTGAAATGTGTTTGTGGTGTAAGAGTGACCGAAGTTTCCGAAAATATCAAATGAAGACATAATACCAGCGATAAAACTACATTTTCGTTGCAATTAACAAACTATTTGTGTGTTTGTGATCGAGGATTAATGTGATTCCTGACATTTGAATAACTACATGTACCATATCCTCACACCTTTGAAGTAATTTTGGTGTTGGTAATTTTGAGAGAACATCAACCAATCAGTGCTTTATAGGTGGGATTAAGATGAATGATGTCATATTCCTGTGCCATAACCAGAAAACTGCTACATCAGTGGAAAATAGAGATGAACCATAACTCCAAAAATGACAGGCCTGAGGAAATTGTGAGACGTTGAAGCTAAATGTGATTGAGCAACTGTACCGGGACGAGATACAGAAGACATGTCGGTCATTGACCTACTTGGATTCATAGATGAAAATTAAGGAAAATTAAGCTCGATTTAAGAGTTTCTTAGAAGACACATCAGTGACAGAAAGGATGAATTATTTTGCTAAAGACTGTGAATCTGAAGGTGTGATGACAGAGACGCTTATATAAACTGTACTGTGTGTTTATTCAGCTAATCCATTGGTCAGCGATGTCAGAGACTCTGACAGAAGAGAGGTCAGATCATGTGTGAGTGTGTGGATGTGTGTGTGTCTTTGTGCTGTGAGGAATGTCAGTGTCTGACCGGTGTGCTCTTTGCACATGGATGATTGACCTTGAAGACTGACCCTCTGGTGAAGACTGGCTTCACTCACACACACACACACACACACACACACACACACACACACACACACACACACACACACACACACACACACACACACACACACACACCAGACATGCCTCTGATCCAACAAAATCCAGATCATGCTAACCAAAAACATGCTCTACAAATGTTTAGACACATTCGTCAAAGCTTATCTTAGCCCGTCTGTGTCTGATGGCAACGTCAGTGTGATTTCACTCGCTTCACTGTAATTAGTTCTCAATATGTTTGACTCAGAGGCATCTAAATAGCAGTGTGTAAGTGCAGTGGTAAGTTTGCAAGTGTGAAAATAGCTGAGTGTGCGTGGAGAGCTTGTTGATTAAGGTTTCTATTTCAGTACGATGTGGAAGAAGCAGCTGTATTTTGGATTTAGTCACATTCTGGGTGACTCGTTTTGCTTGGAGTCAGTCTTGATGGTGATTCTTTAGGAAAGGCACCAGACTACTGGTGACTGTCAAACTAACAAGGTAGAAAAGACTGTTCCCGCATTAGTAAAAAATAGCTGAGCCGACCTGATGTTTTCAGAAAAATGCCGGTTAGTGCCTGTCGCACAGTCTGTTTGTATACGACCACTTGGTGGTGCCAAAGTGAGAAATGTTAAACCCTGTAGACTTAAATGTCCCGTATTTTACACTTTTCCTTTGTTTTATTTTTAGTCTGGAAATCCATAAGGAAACCAAAAACCATCTCAGTATAGTTTAATCTTAAACGACTCCCTGGAGCTCTACCAAAAACAGACTGTTTTATGTCTGTGTCTTTAAGGTGCAGCGATATCGGTTAGTGTGATCTGATTGGCTGACTCTTTTCTGAGTGAAGCACGGCAATGTTAGCCACAGGTTTATCTAATAGTTTATTTTTACACCAACCCCTGAAGGAATTGTTTGACTCTTTAGCTGCTAAATGCTCCATCAGCCAGTTGCTAACATTTTGTGCTATTTGGTGCGAGGCATCAGAACTTCTTAGTAAAAAGAACAGCCTCTTAAACGACGCTGATGGGGGTGCGAACAGTCAGCCCAAATAGTCCAGTTGTGGCCCAGAGAACCAAAACAAGTTGCTAAAAGATGCTAAAACTGAAGTGAGCTTCAGAGGCGGGTGATATTACACAAAGTCATTTGATCAATTGGTTGTATAAAACATTAATTATAGGAGCTTTAAAGTTTGCAGAAATTAAGAAAATAAAAAAGTAAAAAGGCAAAATGTGTGACTGTATTCTCATCATGTTGTCTACATTTCAGGAGTTGTTAACTAAAAGACTAAAGTTATATTGTACTGTAGCTTTCGTTCAAGGCTACTACCCATGAAAACAATTTGTCCTGTTTTGACCAACTACATTTCTACTACAATCTTCGATAACACCCCAAGAAGGTGCTTCTCAAATCTCAGAGCTGAAGTGTAGAGGTGGAGGCAGAAGAATGAGGAGCTTTTAAACATCGAGAAAGGTGAACAATGTAGTGGTGCACAGCTGCAATGAACCAATTACAAAGAGACCAATAAAGAGGGCATCGAGTTCCTCTCCTCTGGTGATGTATTCACTGTTGATTCAAACTGTGGTTGTATTGCAGTTTGGACTATTGACAAAACAATACTACTGGAGAAATGTGTCTCTGTGTCTTTTCTACAATAAAGGTATCGCAGTGACGGCACTGTTAAGAATGGCAGAATGAGACAATTACGGTTGATCTTTCAGTTCACCAGACATTTTCCTGCTGGGAAGGCAGTCTATATATCACCAGCTTTGCAGCGACATCATGCAGAGACAGCAGTGGGTAAGAAGAGGTGCAGCTCTCACAATGACAGGTACATATAAGTGAAATGATTTACGCTTTTCTATCATAACTCTCTTTTCTCTGCTCCTTCATTCTTCCTCTTCAGCCTCTCTTTTTGTGGCCTTTTTATTTTTTTTCACATCTTTCTCCAGCTCTGCTCTGCTGCTGTGATTGCCTGTCTCCTCGTGGCCTAATGCCCAGCCACCACTGGGTAGCATTCCTCACCCCGAGCCAACGGGAAGAGAGGGATCGAAAGGGGGGGAGAGAAGAGAAGGACAAATGGAAGGAATGAGGGGAAGAACCACATGTTGTAGATCTGTGAGCGCGTTGAGGATGCGAGGAGCAATTTCTTCTCCAAATTGTTTGTAGTTACCAGATTTCTCGCAGCGCCCACTGCTCATAAACCTTCAGTCACGTCCACTCGCTCTTAGACAGCCGCCCACTCGTGACAAAACTCTCTTTCAGGCCATAAGAAACTCGCACAGTTTGAGCATGCAGAGGTCTTTTAAAATACACACGGCCTTTGCTTTCTTTTTTTTCACAGTGGGAGATGAAATGCCATATCTTGAAGGTAACTTATGATGCCTGCGCTGCTGCTGAGGTGCAAAAATAAAGGATTTGCTGAGAAAGCAGAATGGACTCCACCCTGCCCTTCAGCTCTTATTTCTTCTCAACACTTCAGCTCACGTGTGTGTGAATGGGTTTTAAGGCTTTTAGGAGCATGTGTGTGCAGGCAGTACGGAGGATTTTGTGTGTCTGTACTGTGTGTTAGTGTATGGCATGTCCTTTGGGAGCTGCTGGCAGATGGTGCAGTCAGACTGTGGGCACAGAGAGACGGTTAGAGAGTTTGGCTACGCCTGAAATTTAAGCCGGACTAAAACAGAAGAGACACGCATACAGTCCTTTCTATCTCATCTCTTTCTCCTTCGTCATTTTCTACTGTCGCTCACCTTATTTCTTGTTTCTCTTTTCTGGTGTAACTCAATATGGATCATCTTCTGTTTTAGCACACTGGTATGGATGAAAGAGATTATTTCTCTCAAAGTTTTTAAAGTAAAAAAAAAAAAAATGCTCCTGGGGATTAAGGGTGTTACTGTGGGACCAGGAGTACCGCAGGTCGTACTTCTGGAGTTGGTAGGATGTAGCTTACGTAGAAAAATAAAGAAAAAGTCAAATTATTTGAAAGAAAAAAAAATGTTTACATAAAATAGGAATATGATAGCATTGTGGTGAGATACTGATCTTTACTGTATTTATTGTCACAGTTAACAATCACCATTTGACTAGAGGGGGCAGCCGGCACAGGACATGTCTCCCACCAACTCTGACTTTTATGACACCTTCTGATTCAAAGTATGCCTATGTTTAACCTATTCTTATCTATTTGCCTTATCCACGTCATTTTGCACCAAACTAAGTGCTGAGGTTGACCAGGATGATTTTCGTTAGCTTTAGGCGCCAAAACTACTTGCCTTGGTTTCGTAAAGATGGTTTTCGGTATGTTACTTGCTTAAGTAATGTTACATACACAAGTTAAGTTACATTAAGCACGTTATGTACATTAAATATGTTCAGTAAATCTACTTACACGTTACTTGAAATAAATCTATGTTGATTTCTGCTTTCTCACAGACTTGAATTCTGTCTCCTGACTTCTTTCTTCAACAACCCTTCAAACGTAGGCACGCCACAATTTATGAGCTGTTATTGTGAAACTAATTGTGAAACAAGACCTGAATCAGGGGGGCCGACTCTGTCAACCTATAACAAAATCCACTTTCTAGCACCTCTATAAGCTCTAATTAGCTATACATAATAAACATGAAACATGCAAACATTATGCCTCAGTTGTTTAATTTTTTTTGTTAAGAGCCAGGTGAGGTGTTACCGTTTGGTTTCTCTTGTTGCGATAAGCTAACATGCTCCTGCCTATATGGCTTAATATTTAATGTACAGATGTGACAATGGAATTAATTTTATCTTTTGTTTCCAAGACACCAAATAGATGTATTCCCCCAAATTGTCAAACTATCCCTTAAATAATGTGAACTAACACCCAGTTTAAAATTATTCCCACATTTGGAACATAACAGATGAACTTGAGCTGATCTGATGCGCTGCGGAGGGTCGGGGCTCAAAGTATCTGTAGTTGGAACGTAATGGGCTTTTTGAACAGCACAATCAATTAATCAATCCCTGGTTCTGTATAATTATTATTACAATAGTTTAATATTGATATTAAGCTATTTAATCAAAAGCATAAATGCTTCTCTCTAATACAATAAGTGACACAAGCTGTTTTGCTGCAGCACGTATTTGAAGTGAGTAAGAGGACTGTAAGAAATTTGTTGAGTTAAGAAATCTTGGCTATGAAAGTGTTCCGCAAAAAAAACATTTCTATGTATGAGAATGTATATGAGCTGCCTGAGGGTCACTGAGGTGTCTTGAAAGTTGCCAGTTAACGCTCAGTGACCAAAAGCACGCAGCTGTCCCAGAGGAGCTGTTCAGCAGAACAGTGTGGTTTTACTGGGAAGCTCCAGTGCCCCTTTCAGCCTCAATTAATGGGAATAAAATGAGAAGTTGAAGAACTTAAAACCAGCAGCAAGGCTTCAGTTTGTGCATGCACATTAATCAGGGTGATCAAGTGCAAAACTGCAAACTTCACACAGATACCTGCGGATGATTTTCTCCACAACAACATAAATTAATTCCTGCGTTGTAGGCGTCATGCATGCTGCTGCAGCTTTAATTGATTTCTTTCCCATTTGAGTCACTGAGGTCAAAGACAAAAACAATGTCTCTTCGTTTTTAACTGTCGTTTCCAGCTTCTCTTTGGCAGGCAGTTCGATAAATTCCCATTGCAGATATCCAGTCCAGAGAGAGATTATGAATTGGCTATGTGACGGCACTTACATGAGTTTGGAAAGACACTGAGAGACACCGAAATATCTGGTAGTCTTTACAGAGTTGTATAATTAGATCAGTGGCTTTCGGCTGCAGTGGAAAATATTTGCAGCACAATGTAATGACAGAGAAAGAGGAGAGGAAACGGCTGGACGAGCGCTCATAAAACACACACAGTACACCAGAACCAACTAATACCACCCATCTTAAGATAATTAGACAATGGAACGCCATTTATAGTCCTATCACTGTTTCCCTTCACATTCCTCCCCCAGAGAAGAATTCATTTAGAGTTCAGGAGCGTGTGTTCACTGTTTAGTCTTCGGCTCCTCTGGGTTGTAACCCCTGACCCGACCAGATCACCAGAAAGCCTACGAAAACCATCAGGCATCTGCTTATCTAAACTGCAGCACCAGCATCGTTACTCAAACGCCATCCATTCCTCCTCTCTGTCATAACCAGAGCTCTGCTAACAGGAGACTTCTTTTCATCAGAGTAGACTCAAACAGGCCGGACAGGCATTTCCTGTGGGTGGGACCTGCGAGCAGAGACATTCTTGAGCCAGGCACCTCCAACTTCCTGTCTCTGTTAACGCAGCACTGAAAGACGCACTGTCTGGACCTGCGCTTACTTTACTTGACACTGTTGTCCAGAGTACAACAAGTTTAAAGATTACTAGCAGGTGAGGTATTGGGTTAAAAGTCTGAATACCTACAGTAGATAATGGAGGAATAAAAAAAAATACCCTTTAACCCAAATGTAATGATGTGAAGCAGAGAAATGCAAGAGAAAATATTAAAGATCCATTTTTTTTAATTTTTTAATATATATAAGCTAATTGAAGAAGTTCAATTCTGAGGATTGTAGTTCATAACGGTGGAGGATGTGGTAGATACATTTACATGAAACTCAATCATGCATATGATCAATCAGCTGTGCAAATGTTTAACCATAACACTTTCAAATTCATGATACATGATTAAACTTCCATCTGAAGGTGATTGTTCTATTTTAAGTATTAAGAGTCACAGTGTAGGCAACAAATATCAACAGGTCATTTCCCACAATATATTAACTCTGAAGTAGTTTTCTGAGCTCCGTTCATTGGCAGATAGCTGTGTATTTCCAAGCTTCCAGTGTCAGTGAACGTTTTCCTGAGTGTGTATGTGCACCACAGGGTGTTAAGAGGAGGTGTGACAATCAATTAATGTCCTCCCAGAGGTCAACAGCTGCACCAAAGTGTTGGTATTTGACAGCTGGAGCGGTTCAGAGAAAGACCATGGGGGTTCAGTGTGGATGAGAGTGATGTGTGTGTTTTGTGTGTGTGCATGGGTCCTACAACATGTGACAAATGTCAAGTAGATATTGTCCCTTCCTCAGAAGACAAGCGATGTAATATATTATTTAGTGTCCCATAAGCAGTCATGTCATGTATATTTTTCATGTATAATGTGATTTTCCTATACATGTGTTATGTGTTGTGCCCATTGGATACGACCTCAAAAAAAATACTTGCTCCCATATGTTGGTTTCATTTTAATTTTGTACATTTTATGTATAAGAACAATTATTCACCAAGAGAAATTTCTTGAAATTGAAATTTCTTGGTTAAATTATCTGATTTCTCAGACAGACTTTTTCATTTCTGTTCTTTTAAAACCATAGATTATATTGTGCTCAATGTAGCTGTAACACTAAATACAAGTGGGGATTAAGGATGAACACGGGCCTTCAAGGGATGTTCAGCCCAATTAATGCTGGATTTATATTCTCTGCCTGCATCCTCTGACACTAAAAGCACATTAGGTGTTGTATTTGTGTGTCCCTGCTGCCCCCTAATGGTTCACTGTGAATAAGCTCACTGCTCACACATCAAATAAAAACTTTTAACAATACCTTTATTCAACTCATGTTCTTTCAGAGACAAAAACGACCTCCTATTTAAAGTGTTTACACAGTGATTAACAACCAGACCAAGTGAGTGTGTTTCAGGAGAACACGCTCCATCATCCATCCACTGTGGTACATTTGGACAAACAGCTGTTTTAACTGTTCTCTTCAGGAATGCAAATTCATCACAAAGCTTTATTTTTTCTCACACAGGGAATGAAGAAGTTCAATCTGCTCGGCGTATTCGAATCCAGGCCTGTGGGGGAAGACATAACAGCCAAATTAAAACTTCACCCATAATGGCATAAATAGATAAGATAGTTTTTACTTAAATACTCTATGACAACAAATAAGTCCAGTCTTTTCGTTGCCCATGTTTTGACCATGATCACCGACAGTCCCCTTGTCTTTGCTGTTATCTCACCGTCCAGGTGTCTCCAGGATCAGAGGGATGTTGTCCAGTCTGGGCTCATTGACGATGTCTCTGAACGCAGAGATTCCTATGTGACCTTTACCGATGTCTTCATGTCGATCAAGGTTGCAGCCGAGTTTACCTGCACGTCACACAGAGAGAACCAGAAATTAAATTCACAACAGTCACTAAGCTTTGAAAATGAAATGAACAAATCGCCAATCTGCGTAATATTTGTGTGTCCATGTCCTGCTTGTGCCTTTGGAGTCATTGAGATGGATGGCTCTGAGGTAGTGGAGCCCGACTTCCTGATCAAACTCATCCAGCATTGCCTTCACTCCTCCCTCTGCAGCTAGGTCGTATCCTCGCAAGGCAAGAAAGAACACTTTAGCGCACAAAGAAACACCCACATCCAACATTTTCAGGCCATGACATGCATCAACAGCAGCCCTGTTTTTAACTTATTTATTAAGCAGATTTTGAGTTTCTCTCACCTGCTGCGAAAGCATGACAAGTGTCCAGACACACTCCGACTCTGGTCAGGTCTTTCACTTTGTCTATGATGCTCTTCAGCTCACAGAACTTGCCACCAATTGTGCTGCCCTGGCCGCTCATGTTCTCCAACACTGGCCATATGGAGGGAAAAGAAACAAAGACGGTACTATCAATTTGACACACCCATTCAACCGCTACAACTTATTAATATTAATATTCCTCTGCTACTGCTACAACGGCCTGATACAAATATAAGATGGAGCTGGTTGTTGTTGTTGTTAATTCCTGAAATGAAACAGTCTGTATGCAGTTTTTTTGCTGCTGCTCTGGTGTTTTTTCACTCTACTGCAGTTTATTGTTCTCACACAAGTGGTACTCTGGTTATGTGACACAAAAAGACTGTGGTCGGTGCCATGAATCACCACTAATGCAGCACTGGTGTTCAGCCTGCAGTCTGTTTTGTATGAACACAAAAGTCAGTCAGAGGTCAAATGGCTTCGTATGAGAAGGCCTCATGTCAGCAAAAAACATTATGAACATAACATCTACTGCTTTATTTTTGTTAAGAAAAGTAGTGAAACATTAATTCTTTTGAAGAGTGTCGAAATGTGTCGATTACACAACTACATAACACACAGCAAAAGAGCAAATCTCAGAAATAACACACTAACTTTGGGTTATTTATACAAATTCAATAAATAAATGTTTTAACACTACAAACGAGTTATGAAAATAACCCCGGAGTTATATTAACACTTCTGACAAAATCAACAATGTTCCAGGTGCTTGTGTTATTTCTTTAACTCTTTGTACCTGTAACCACAGCAGGTGTTTGCTGGTGAGCGTGGTTAATGGCTCCTGCTATCTTGTCCACACATTGCTCCGTGGTGATGCTGCCCAGGGAGGAGCCGGGGTGGAAGTTATAGAGGTTGAGGCCCAGCAGGCTGCAGCGGCTGAGCTCATCCACCAGCAGGGCCTGGCTCTTCTCAAACACATCTAGATGCAACACGGTACACAAACCAGAGAGGGAGGAGAATGACGAGATGAAAGGACAAGTAACTGAGCGGGAGAGAGGGAAGTCAAGGACAGAATGTGCACATGACATCCATCCGTGTCTGACAAACCCTCTTTAGGAGATCCACAGTTCATCAGGTAGGACCCGTGAGGCAGGATGTGAGCTGGGTCAAAGCCCCGAAGAGAGCATTGCTCCCGAAACTTTTCTGCAGCCGCGTGATCCAAAGCAGGCCTCTTCCATGAGCGCTGGGAGCCCAGAAACAGAGCGAAACTGCTGCCCCCCATCGCTGTGCAGGACTCCACGGCTTTCCATATCCCACCTGGGGACGAGACACGGCACAGCAGTGTTGGAAGAAGTATTCGGGTTCTTTACTTAAGTAGAAATACAAATACCACACTGAAAATACTTTACTACGAGTAAAATTAAATACATTCAAAATGCATTCAAAGTCTTACTTAAGTAAAAGTATGCGAGCATTATCAGCAAAATGTACTTTAAGTATCAAAAGTAAAAGTATACACTGTGCAGTAAATGTTCTCGGTCACTAATAATATTGCTGCTGCATTAATATGCATTTTACTGTCATAGTTATTTGAGGTTGTACTTAATTTAACTACTTTATGCACTGTTGCTTAGCTTAATCTGCAATAATACATCATTTTCCATAAGATTTTCCAGTGCTTAAGTATCATTTTTGTTCTGCAAGACCCAGGTATCTCAGTCAATATCTCAGAAAAACAATGCATTTCCCAGCAAATCCAATTATGTTTTTAAATAGTTTATTTTGTTTAAAAAGTAGGAGAATTTTGTCGATCCACAAAAGGAGCATCTAATCCTTTAGTTTATCAGAAAAATACAATTTACAAAAAAATAAATAAATAAATCACCAAAATGTAGAGATGCATGTTTTTCAGAGGACAAAAAAAAAGGTAAGAAAAACTTCAAAGTAACTAAAGCTGAGACACATCTAGTGGAGGAGAAGGTACAATATTTACCTCTAAGATGTACAGCAGTTGCACGAAATGAAGTAAAGTACTTGAGTATTTCCAAATATGTCCTATGTGTACTTAAGTACAGTAATTTAGTAAATATGTACAGTCCACCGCTGCAGCACAGTGAGTGTGATTTTTACAACGCATCATGGTAACACACGACATGAGGCCCTACCTTGAATGCCAACGTGAGCTCCAATGTATTTGTCATTCCCACATTTCCTCCTCCTCCTGTCCGGTGTCTCCTCAACCTCCTCCTGCAACATCTCCCGGAGCAGCCTCGCTGGAGAAAAAAAAAAAAAAGTTTGTGAAGGTCAAAAAAAAAAAAAAAAAAAAAAAAAGCATTGTGTGTGTGTGTGTGTTTTTTTAATTTTTTTTTTTTTTTAATGCATCTCCCCTCCCGGCTGCACGCAGCCAGTCACAGCGCGTCCACGCAGCCGCTTCGCGCAGCCCCATTGGAGACGCTTCATGCCGAGCAAGCAAAATGGCCGCCCGTCACCCGACCGACTCCACAGCGCTTTGAAATTTAAATTCTTCTGCACATGAAGAGTTTCTTCTTCTTCTTCTTCTTCTTCTTACAACGTTACCGCGTGTTTTTACAAACCGGTAGCTTTACCGCGCGCGTGTGTTTCCCCCCTCCCCCTCCTCCTCCTCCATCATCTGACACTTTACTTGACTCTCCGCTCAGGCGTCGCTGTTTCTTGGAGCCTCCAAAAAAAAAAAAAAAAAAAAAAAAAAAAAAAAAAAAAAAATCGCACTGAAGCACTTTAGCTAAGCTAAGCTAGCACCGCCTAGCTTTCTCTTCACATGTGATTCCTGAGGTGAGTAGATGACATTTAACGCGCGATGTTTTACCAACGTCGTACCGCGCCGGTGTTTGTGTTCGTGCGCGGGAAAGACCGCAGCTGTTTATTACACGTCGTGATTTAAAAACACGGAGCTAGCGCCGTTTAGCCCCCCGTCGGCTAACTTGTAGCTGCTGTCAGTAGGTCGAGGCTAACTTAGCTCATGTGGCTAACAGCTAACAGTGTTGTTTGGCCCTCGGCGGTGTTTTCGGGCTTCAAAGATCGGGTTTAGTTTCCGACCCTGACGTTGGTTGACATCTGTTTGATCTCGTTAACTTTGTTAAACGCGTGCGATGATCTGCGTACACGTATTTTTTATTTTATTTGTGTGTGTGTGTGTGATAAAAGCTGAAAGCCACTCCTTAATGTTTTATAGCATCGACGAAACATACAAGTGTTTGTCAGCTGGTGTTAAAACGTGTCGCTCGTGTGAACCTGCTCGTGAGGAGTGAACGTGGGTTTATACGCTTTTAGATTTATTTATTTATTTTATTTATTTTTTTAATCTGTGGAGGGTTTTGGGTGTGTTTTAAAATGCCGCTGAGCTCGTCATCACGTTGACGGGACCAAAGGTAAGCTGGTGGAGTAAAACCACATCAGACTGCAGATCTGACGGATTCAGATAACACCACCACCACCACCACCACCATCCTCCTCAGGTCTCCGTCCCTCTGCTCCTCCAGGCCTCAGGTCACACATGATTCAGGGAGGACGTGAATCCAGGGATCCTCTGGCTGTTGTCGGTGTTGAAGGGCAAAACGAAACCAACTCAGAGACGGATACAGCTCGAGCTTTGCGAGTTTATGCGTTTTAAACGAGCTGCTCCTCACTAAATTAATATTTATCTGTCAAAGTCAACGAGCTTATCTGATCCGAGACATCCGGTGTGATTTTGGTTATTGTCATAGTCTGTTTTGTGCATTTGCGGACGCCTTCTTGGCTGTGTTACAGGTTGAGGGACAAGATTTCTGCCTTTGCTTGAAACATATCCACCTTATTGATAGATTTCTGAATATTAATGTCTTGAACTTGTCGAAACCCAGTGTTGAAATAGCACCAGATTTCAAGAGTCTGATAAAACAACATTAGATTTGTGCGTCTATCAGCCTGGTCTATGCTCCTTTTACTGAGAATGATAATCACAATGCATTTTTTTGTTGTTGTTGCCGTCATTGGATGTCTAAAGTCTTAAAGAGCCGAAGTTACGCTGAGACTCTTATCTCGGGAACAATTAAAGCTTTGGTTACAAACTTAAGAGTTGATTATTTGTTATGGTGTTCATCGCTACGTGCAGATTCAGTCAGTTTGGTGATCAAATCAAGCCTCTTTTAAATCATCTAAATTGACTGAACCTACAAGTGTGATAATCTTACCGTTTTCTGCATGCTTGTGATGTGGACAACTACTGTGTTTGTTACCCACATGTACATCCGTATTCGTAGCTCTAGAGCCTGATGGCTGATTCATCCAATTGTCTATTGACGGCTTACATGGCCAAGTAGCGACTGCGATGTTGGCGTTTGCCTCTGATTTTCCCCACTCAACATCATCTCCAGCTGCTTTGCCACAGCGTGGTTTGGCTTTCCATGGGGGGGGGGGGGGGAATTGTGGATAGTAACTCCTACCTAGTAATTTTTGGGGGATCGCTGCTGTGAAGGTCCCCAGTGAGCAGAGCCGATACCAAAAGGTGACGTGAAAACACTTCAGACCACTGATTGGTCAGAGAAAGTCGTCACCAGACTCATGGGGTCATCATCCTGTGACGTGGGACTTTCTGTACAAACCCACCAGCGAAGCAACAATAACGACCGCAATTTGTTTTTTTACTCACTGGACTTGTTGATTAATGGCAACCCATAAAACCACTTTGTTTTCAGTTGAGGAGGTGCAGACGTTTTTCTATTTGGTTGCTGGTAAAAAAAGATCCACAGAATGTTTGTGTGATGACAATCGTTTAGTTTTGTGCAACGTCAATATGACAACCAGCAACACCAAAGTGGTACGAACTGCAGTTGAAAACAAAATCCAGAAAAGTACATTGTACCAAAAGTTAGTAGATGTGAGTCAAGTCATAGCGTACGGTTCAAGAAGAGACAACACGATAAAACCCTGGATGTGTGGTCACATTTTGTAATATCTGTCTTTTTCTCTAGAAGAGAGAAGTATCAGGACAGGAGCAGTAGTTCATGGAAGACAAGAAAAGGAAAAAAGACGACAAAAGGAAAAGGGAAGCCTCTCAGAAGGTAAGCACGCTCATCTTGTCAGTAATACTGATGGGCCAGAAATATAGTCCAAATTAAACAGACTTGGGTGTGTTGGAACAGTATTCATGGTTCAATAGTATCTTTGATCCCTAAAATACATGAAGGTTGGCTAACCAACTTCCACACAAGGTAAAAGAGTCAAACAGACACTGATGGATTTCAAAATGGCAAAAACAGCTCGATTCTCCAGGGATAACTGTTTGGTTTTTATTTTGTACCATGTGGAGCTTGTGATTTGCATCTTCCTCGTGACTTAAAGGCTGCTCAGCGATCTTTTGTGGACACAACTGAACAATCACATTGCTGCACTTTGTTTAACAGCAGTTTGATAACCTTTGAGAACAAAGCTCATTATATTTAGTTTGGAGTTTAATTGTTGGTTTTACATTGTACTGTGTCTGATTATTTGGATTTTGTAAGTATTCGAGGATGAGTTAGGATTACATAGCATTCATATTTTGCAGTAGTACAGCTGTACATATGAGGATTGCACTTACACATCATGAAAGAAGATTCCATCAACTCTCATGTAATAATCACTCTGCCATGTAAATATCAGTCTGACCATTTCAGATAATTTGATCATAAGTAAATGAGAATTCTTAACAGGTGGAGACTTTGCATGAAAAGATATTTGATCCAGGCCCTTGACTAACGAGCTCTCGTTGGAGACTCACGTGTCATCAACACGCATTGCTCAACTGTTGCTTGTATGTAAAATGGGGCACTAAGTTGTACAATGTGGACAGAGTTTATTCACATATCATATCAGGTGTTTATAATAATATCAGTACATATCAAGAAAGTACATCAGCCATTTATGTTGAGTTATGGGATAGGCTAATACCAAGTGTGATGTCAACCTTTTGTGTATTTATTGTAGTCAAGTAATTTAATAAATTCAATTTTAGGAGGGGGCAAGGCTGAGTGATGATAATTCAGAGCTATGTTATTCTAAAATCCCACATAATTACTCATGATTCTGTTAGATTTCATGAAACTCAGGAATTTTAACTTTTACTAATATAATATGAAATGGAACAAATCAGAGGAAGACCAAATCATTACAGTTGACAATAATATTTTGTTTATGTCTGTCAGTATCAGGAAAGTTTAAGACATGTCAAGTCTGAACAACTACAAGATGTTGAATGAGAGATGATATTTATTTCCTGGCACACCTCAAGTCAAATGGGGTTTTTTTTCTGTATCAAATCACAGTCAATTTTATTCTTGTAAACTTGCCTTAACCCATGTTTTATACTCTCTTTTTTTCATTATTATTCAAATGGCAACTTGAAATCTAATTGAATAACATATATTTTTATGGTGTTCCCATGTTGTCGCCTTTTTAAAGAATGATTTATGAACTAATGTCTTTTTTTGTTCATTCCAGGTTACAGAGCAAAAAAACAAAGGTAAGCAGCACGGTGATGTGTGTATGTTTAGAGATGGCTGTTTGGTGTTTGCCATGTTTTCCAAAGTAAATTCTTCTTTTGACAATTTGCGGAATTATCGTGTTCTTGTCCAAATAGATTGTGATGGCATCACAGCAACTGTCATGATGCTGGATAACACCTGATGCCTCTTTTAGTTTTCTAAAACGGACTTCTGTCTATCTTTTGTAAAAAAAAATGTTGTCCAAGAATTTTGTAAGAGCTCACATTTACATCAAATTCATTGTGCACCATTCTCTTAAAATGTACTTTGTTAAAAAATGCTTAATTTCATCCCCTCCATTTGTCTCACTACCTGCCCTTCCTGCAGTGCCAGACTTGACCAAGCCGGCTTCTGCCCAGTCTCCTGCCACTCAGAGCAGCTCTGCCTCCCCCAGCCCTGGACCCACCCCCTCTGCGTCCCCATCCCCAGCCACCTCAGGCCCTGGCAGTGCTGCCACCCCGTCACAGGGCGGCAACAATGCCAAGCGCCTGGCAGTGGCTAACGGACAGCCCACCTCCACCACCAGTTCTTCCTCCACTACTGGCGGCCCCAGTGCTGCTGGAAACGGCAGTGCAAGTAGCGGAGGCGGACCTCAGGCGCCTCAGCAGCCACCGCGCTACATGCCGAGAGAAGTGCCGCCAAGATTCCGCTGCCAGCAGGACCATAAAGTGCTACTGAAGAGGGGTCAGCCGCCACTGTCCTCCATGCTGCTGGGAGGAGGGGGAGGAGGGGATGGCCCCAATGCAAACATGGCTGCTGTCTCAGGTAGGTGTTCGCAATGCTGTCGGTTATAATTAGAACAGATTTAATGTATGTACAGATGATTTAGATTTCTTCTTTTTGAGCTCTAAAGTCTCTCGGACGATTTTATTTTTCAGAGTCTGGCACAGCTGCCGCCTCAGTGGCCCTCACCTCATCATCAGTTGCTGCTTCTACTACTACTTCTAATTATGCAAATTCCATGTGGGGGGCAAGCTCAGGCAGCCAGGCCTCTTCTCAGGGCAGGGAGAAGGTGATTGTTGATGGCAACAACCTCGAGGAGTGGCCTAGCATCGCTGGCAGCGATGGGGGAGGAGCTTCTTTCACTGGGACTGGGGGGGGCAGCGGCAACAACGGAATGCCTGTGAATAGCATCAGTGCCTCTGGCAACCAATCCTCACCCACTTCCTCATTCTCTTTGCCCAATGAATGTATGCAGTCGTCCAGCAGTGTGGCGTGGGGGACGGCTGCCTCCCAGGGTCATCTAGGAGGAGGTAATGCAGTAGCTGCAGCTGGGCCTCTGCTACAACAGCCATCCTCCCTTTCCAAAGCCCCCGCTGCGCCAGGGAGCCATGATGCCAGTGGCCCCGTTGACGGCAGCAGTGGGATTCCAGGTGCCAACTTCAGTCCAAATGCCAACCCTTCGGCCTGGCCTGCCCTGGTGCAGCAGGACGGCCCTGCTGCTGCAGGGGAAGGAGGTCTATCTTCTTTCCATCACCAGGGCCCTGGAGGGTCTGCCAACAACTCTGCCTCCCTGGGGCTGGGAGGCGGGGCAGTCGGGGTGCAGGGGGGTCACCCATCTTTATCTGTGAATCAATCAAGCACCCATCAGCACCAACTTCACCAAATGCAATCCAGAGACAGAGAGTTGGGAGGGGGAAGTGGGACAGTGAATCAGCGGGACCAAAAATTGCAGGGGGGGAAGGGGTCGGGGAAGGAATGGACCACAGTATGGGAGGAGGCGGGATGAGTGTGGGAGACCACAGCCTTGCCTCCTCATGGAGAGGCCAGCCTTCTTACCCTGCAGCTAACTCCAAAACGGGTGCCTCAAGGACTGACAGATGGGAGGGCGGAGGAGGTGGCACAGGGGGCTTCGGCGCAGCAGAAGGGGATAATGGGACCGGGGGTTGGGGTTACCCAAGTTCCACAAGTGGGGTTAATGCTTGGGGCAGTGCTGGAAATGGGGGAAACAGTAGTCAAACCTCCGGGGTATCTCAGGGAGGGTGGGGGTCACCAGGAGTTGCAGGAGAGAGAGGGGTTTCTGGAAGTGATTGGGGCGGGAGCGCTCCTGCTGTTGGAGGAGCTAATCCAGCAGGTGAGGGAATGGGTGGAGCCGGCAGCAGTAACAGCAGCAGTAGTGGAGGCAGCACTGCGGGCAACCACCCTGCTGCATCCTCCTCTTCCTCAACCTCCACCACGACAACCAGAACCTGGGACAATCAGAAAGGAGAGGGTGAAACAGGGGAATGGAGTGGGGGAGGAGGACAGGGAGCACGGGGAGGATCTTCATCCAGTGGTGGAAATTCCAGAAGTGGGAGCGTGCCTAACAGCAGTCGTCCTCGCCGGCCGGCACCTGATACTGAAGCTGCCTTACAGAACCTGCTCAGTCGGTCTGATCTGGACCCACGGGTTCTGTCCAACACAGGCTGGGGCCAAACGCAGATCCGTCAAAATACATCCTGGGTCCTTGAGGAACATGCAGGACAGAGTAAAGGTGGATCTTCATCAGCTACATCAAAACACCCATCCTCTGCTAGTGGTCCTAGTCAGTATTCTAGTGGACCGAGGACCCTAAGCACTGATTCTATGGGTCCAGGGGTCAGCCCTTCCCTGGTTCCCTCCACTGGGTCCTCTGGAGAGGGGTGGGAGAGCAGCAGCAACAGTAGCAGTAGTGGGGCCTCTTTGTCTGGGAGAGCCCCACCACCTACAGGCCCCAACACGAGGAACCTTGGCGTCTCACAATCTGGGCCAGTGACCACAACCGGACCTGGTATGGTGTCAGGGGTAATGCCAGGGCCTAGCCAGCAGGGTAAGACTACAGGCTGGGGTGGAGGAGGGATGGGAGCTGGAGATAGCCAGGAGGCCAAGGGTTGGGGTAATGAGGAGTGGAGAGGCAGTAGTAGAGGAGGAAATGGAGGTGGATGGGGTGATCTTGGGCAACAAGGTGACTCAGTGAGCGGAGGCTGGGGAGGAGGTCAGGACGAGAAACGGACTGGCGGGTGGAAGGAAATGGGTGGGAGTGGAGGAGGAAGAGGGTGGGGGTCCGAACAGAAGGTTGGGGCAGGTAAGGACTGGGGAGAGCAAGAGTCCAAATCAAATACCGGTGGGGGGAGTTGGGGGGATGAGAGGAAAAATGGAGGAGGACACTCAGGTGGGGATTCAGGTGGGGGTGGTTGGGGGAACTGGGACGACAATGCTCCCCGAAGGACCTGGGGAGCAGGGGGCACAGGGGGGGGAGGGACCGGAGGAGGAGGGATCGGTGTCGGAGGCATGGGGTCCAAACCCCATCAAAGTTGGAGTGGAGGAAACAAAATGCACCAGATGCCAAACAGCCAGTCGGGCTCCATCACAGGCCCACAGGCACAACTGCAACAGCAACAATCACAGCCCCGCAATCAGCATCCACAGCTGCAGCAAGCGATGGACCAAGGGGCGATGCAAGGGGGGTGGGAGGAAACTCATCTCTCAAGCCCAGAATCAGAACCAAAGCTCAGGCTGGACCGCGGGGCCCAAACCTGGTGTCTCCGGAGGAGGGGGAAGTGGATCTGAACCAAGCGGCTGGGAGGAACCCTCGCCGCAGTCTATAAGCAGGAAGAATGAGATAGACGATGGAACATCAGCATGGGGAGACCCAACCCATTACAACTACAAGCCGGTCAACCTGTGGGACAAGAACAGTGGTCCTGCTGGCCAGCAGCCACACGGCCAGGGACAGGCCCAGCAGCCTCATGGCCAGGGTCAGGCCCAGCAGCCACACGGCCAGGGTCAGGCCCAGCAGCCACACGGCCAGGGTCAGGCCCAGCAGCCACACGGCCAGGGTCAGGCCCAGCAGCCACACGGCCAGGGTCAGGCCCAGCAGCCTCACGGCCAGGGTCAGGCCCAGCACCCTCACAGCCAGGGTCAGGCCCAGCAGCCACACGGCCAGGGTCAGGCCCAGCAGCCACACGGCCAAGGTCAGGCCCAGCAGCCACACGGCCAAGGTCAGGCCCAGCAGTCACACGGCCAGGGTCAGGCCCAGCACCCTCACAGCCAGGGTCAGGCCCAGCAGCCACACGGCCAAGGTCAGGCCCAGCAGCAGCAGCCGCAGCAGCCGCAGCAGCCACAGCAACAGCCACAGCAACAGCAACAGCATGGACCTCCAATACAACAGCAACAGCATGGACCTCCAATACAGCAGCAACAGCATGGACCTCCAATACAGCAGCAACAGCATGGACCTCTAATACAGCAGCAACAGCATGGACCTCCAGTACAGCAGCAACCTAGCAGGCAGGCTGCAGGGCTTGGAGGTAACAGAGACTTTAATACTGGCCATGGACCTGCGAAAGCTTCATCTATGGGTAAGACATCATAGACTGTATTTGGCAATACCTTTGTTTTTACACTTGAAAAAGACTGAATAAATAGAATTAATGATTTTTGCATTTCCGTAGTAAAATCATCCCTTTTGTCAGTGAGATATTCAGACTGTAGACACAGAAATAACGATAACAGTACGAGCATTCATACCTCCAGGCTTTCATGTATGACTGGTTATGTAATAGTTTTCCATTTAAAGGTCATGTGTGAATTTGTTTTTGAATCAGTAGTGGCAGTTTGTCAGAGAAAGATGTTACAGCATATCAAACAAATGTCACTTATTGACTGTCGGTGTGTAAGTCATGGAGAAATGAACCCAGGAAACGATGATGCAGCTGAAGGTTTAGTGAAACAAAGCATCCACTGAGTCATGAGGAAAAAATAGTCGTTCAGCCAGCCACCTGCTTGCCGTCTACAGTTGCATCTCCAGAACCACAGTAACTGTAGTCAGCCACAGTACTGTAGTTTCAGTGTTCGCTGCAACTAAGCTTCACTGAGGCTGAATAAACACAATATATGTAGGGGGATATAATCTGGGTGCGAGTATGACTGCAGCCAAGATGCTTTGATTTTAGATCAGTGTACCCAACCAAGAATTTTAAATCTCTGCACCAGTACGAACCTCCAAAAACAGGCAGAGCACTTTAGGTGACATCATATTACATAAACTAAAGTTACTGAAGGCTCCATCTCCATTCATTTTATCCACATGCATGACTTGCATTGAGGGAAATAGTTGTCCTCACTCTGTCCATTTTCTCACCATAACCTTCTCTGTGTGTGTCTGTAGGTCCTTCAGGTTGGGGTGGCACTTCTCCAACAAGTCCTACAGTAGACAATGGCACAGCAGCTTGGGGAAAGTCAAATGACGCCCCTACTGGCTGGGGAGACCCCGATGATGCTGGAGGGAAGACAACATGCTGGGGAAACCCTTCTTCAAATCCCATCAAATCTGGTTAGAAAATAAGTTAAAAACTAAACTCACTTCTCTTATGTTTAGGATATCCATACAATCGGATTTTGAGGTGCCAGGTTGAGTTTTAATGTGTAGTATTTTAGACATTGGCATACTTCATAGTTAATTAAACATTAAAAATGAGTACGACTGCCTCAAATATTCAACACAATGTTAGTTGAAGATAAAAGTCTACCACATTTTCAGTTGGTGTGTTCGTCGCAGGAAGTTTTGTGTCAATCTCTACATACAGCAGTATGTAGAGTAATACCATCACCACAGGCAGTAGAGTTGCTAGTGTACTTAAACACCCTTGAACAAATGCACTTCCTGTCAAGACTCTGGTTGCCATGGTTTTAGCTCAGGTTATTTGGGCCATTCTGGGATAGAAGATGAAAGGAAAAACAATAGAAATTGTACAAAGACAGATTCATTTTCTGTTGTCAGTTCAGTACAATAACTCACACTGACACCATCTCATACTCCATTTGAGAGCTGGGCCTTGTCAGAGACCTTGTCATAAAAGTTATTTGACTTTATTAGGCAGGAAATCCTTTTAAATGTGAAGGACGGCCCCAAGAAGGTGACATGGCAGCTCTGCATCATCTGAAACATGTAGCCTAACGTTAGCCACCTAGCATGGCCATTCTTGGTCGCCTACATTGTTTTATGGGATATTAACAGGGAGCTCACTTCATGCATGTGCTTCTGAAAAGTAATATTTTAAGGGTTCATTTTTTTAATGTTTTTGTGTGTAACAGTGTTGATACAGAAAATAAACATTTGAATTAATATCATAAACTAGAGACGACTAGCAGACTATTTGCTTAAACTAACGACTACTAGTCAGCCAGGAGAATCTTAAATTGGGGGCAGCCCTAAAAAATCAGTGTCCATTTCGTATGTGTTCATGGCTTTAACTGTGACTCCTTCCCCTTCAGGTTCAAAGTCTATGCAAGATGGCTGGGGGGACAAAGAGGGCTCTGTGGCAGCCTCGCGTCACTCGAGCTGGGAGGATGAGGAGGAAGGAGGCGGCATGTGGAACACCACCGGCTCCCAAGGAAGCGGCTCGTCGTGGGGACAGGGGAGCAATGGGGGCTGGGGCCAGAGCCACGCTGGGAAGAAGCCCGGCAACAAGGTGAGTTACGGATGAGCAACATTAATCCTGATAAAGGACAAGCACCGAAATTTACGAATTATTTAAAAAAAAAAAAAATCATGATATTTGGGTCCTGCAACCTTCATGTTGACGGTTCAATTATTTAGAAAATACGTGCTATTTTTCCCACGCATTTAAGATTTGAATTAGTTAAATGGTATTTTATGCATCCACCATTTGACCTCATCAACATCTCTGAAAAGACTTGGACTGAATTAACTAAAGCTTGAAGTAAAGCAGGCTAAATTACATTATTCTGAATTATAATTTCTCAGTGACATCACTGCCTCTGCTCACTTTGTGTTTGTCTCTCAGGGTCCACTGAAGTCAGGTGGAGGAGACTCGTGGATGAGTCCCATCAACAGACAGTTCTCCAACATGGGGCTGCTGGTAAGACAGAAAATGTCTCTTCTTACTATTCGCCTGAGTTTTACTGTGACGGGGCAAAGCAGGAAATGTTTTCCCTGAGCTTTGACTCGTTGCCACACACTGAAATACACGGGCCATGTGATGATAGCCCCGTTAACGACGATGCTCGTGATGATGATGATTTTTGTGCTGGACAGAATGATGATCCCAGTGGGCCAAACATTGACCTGGCTCCGGGTTCTCTCCAGGAGAAGAAGATGGAGGCGGAGAAGAGAGGCATGGGAATGAATGATTACAACGGAGACATGAGGAAGGGAGGAAGAGGAGGAGGGGTGGGGATGGGTTACCGTCCCCCTGGTCCCAAAGACGCAGCACCTGTGGACGCTGGGTCCTACTTTGACAAGGTAATGCCCCTCTGCCATCTGACCAGTCTTTGCCCTGTATGTCTTTCTTGTGTCTAGATAACATGTTGTCCTTTATCACTATTTATTCCCTCCTGTGATTTCTTCCCACCTCTTCCGTCTGCTCCATCTCTCCTTGTCTCTATCTTCCCCTACACCCTTCACCACCACTCAAATTGGTCCTCCGCTGGCTGTCACTGTGACAGACCTTGCCTTTTATCAATCAGGATGGGTGCCTTGGGGAGGAGGGTCCTAGCTCTCTGTACTCACCACCCACTGTCTACAAGCCCCATTCCCTCTTCAACCACTCTATCCCCTTTAGACAAGTAAGACGATCACTCCTCTTGTTTCTGTCCTACCGTCTTTACATTAGGTTCGTCGAGTGTTTTTTCACACGATAATCATAAATATATCCCAAAGTTGTCTTCATCCAGTCTGATGCTATGTTGTGCTGTTTTTCATATGTGTCTCCACTGTTATGGTTCCTCTAAGTTTTCATTTTCCATCTCTGATCACAGGGTGGTCACAGTATCTTTGGCAGTAGCGGCGGGATGGCCCAGTCAAGACATCAGCCAAGTATCCCACCGATAAATCAGTCCCCAGGGATACGAGCGCAAGTGCCTCATCAGTTCCTGTCACCTCAGGTACTAAAACCTTTGTCTCTTCTCTGATGATCTGTATTTTTAATGGCTGATATGTTTCACACTTAGCATTGACACAGGAACTATATGCATAAACAGTTTTGTAAAAGAGTAATGGTGCATGGTGGGTCATCTTGTTATGGGTCAACTGTTTATATCTGAGGCAAAGCAGCAAATTAAAAAACACAAATTAATTCAAATTGGTTATTGTTCAACTTCAACATTTCGATGCCCACCTCTGTATTTGTGCTTGTAAGGACATTTTTTGTGTCACTCTGTTAGTGTTGGGGCTGATGGCTGACAGTCATCACGATGGGAGCCTAGGGTTGAGACCCACCCTCCACATCGACACCAGGGCATACCCACCAACTGGTTGTTCAGACATTTGCCTTTGAACAAATATCATAAATATATTGTCTGACCTCCCCTGAAAGCAGCATTATTTGACTGAAATTAGATTATCTACGCAGTTCAGAGTTTTGAGACATTTTACCATCTGAAATTGCTCCTCGTGAGGGCGGTGCAGTTAAGCAGACACTCGGAGAGGAAGCTGGTCGGGACTCGGGATGTATTTGACTGGCAGCAGTTGGCAGCTGAACTGTCCGTGGGACGGTAGTCTCGCTTAGCCAGAGCTGCAAATAATAGTCGATAATAGTTCCCAGTACGAGTGTCTTTGCTCACGTTGAAATAACAGCCCACTGACTTACAGCCAACTCTAAGCTGATTCATTTATCGGTCTGAAATTAAACTATAACTGGGAGATTTCGACTTCTGACCCGGGGTTTTACTTGGAAAGACCTCTCACTCTGTTGGATATTTTGAAACTGCAAAAACACTCAGTCCTCTCTGATTATACAGTGGTGTTACAGTGATGCGATTTTTTTTTTTTTTTAACTTTAACTGAGTATAGACAGCCATGTTAAATACAATGTTAAAGTTTTACTTAGTTTAAGTCTTCAATTTTAGTCAATGCAGAGCAAACTTTTCATGCTGTAGAGCCCTGCAGGTGTTTTTTTGGGCACCAATTTGGCATCCGTTTCCAATTGGTCGCATGTGACCAATGTACATAAACAGTGACTGACTGGTCATGTCTTGATTGTGGGTGTTGAGAAAGAGGCGGCTGCACACAAACAGAGACTAGGGTGTTGCATCTTCAAGTGACATATTTTACATCACAGCCTTTTGTGGTTATATAGAGTAGTTATATGCAGTCTGACATTGCCGTTAGATGAATCAACACTTTACATCCGTGACGTGCATCGGGTCCTTTGGATACTTCCTGTGTGAACTCTGACATCGTTGCTTGATTCTTCTTTCTTGTACACATTGTGGTCCGCTGGCCATGTGCGTCGAGTCTATTAGTCAGTCGTGAGTGTTCAATCACTCTTCGGGACAACATTGACCATGTTTCTCCGCTCGTCTCTGAAGAATACATGTCTTTTCCAGGAATTGAATCATTTTCACTCTTTCACTGGGGTCGGGTCACTCGTTAACACCAGCTAATGAAGACACGCAAGAGAACCAGTGTTAATCAGGAAGCGGCGCAAAGTAATGTAGTTGCTAGTGGTTACGGCACCGAAGCGTTTCTGTGGTAACAGGTGTGCCTGCCTGCCGTTGTGTGTGTGTGTCTGCAGATGCCAGGCTCCGCGCTGAAGCAGATGCCCCCTCCCAGCGGGAGCGTGGGGGGTGTTAGTGGTGTGGCAGGAGTCGGGGGAGGTGTGTTCCCTCCGCAGCTTTCCCCGCAGCATCTTGCCATGCTCAGCAGCATCTACCCACCTCACATCCAGTTTCAGCTGGTGAGTGTCAGCACGATGCATCTCAGAAGGCTACTGCAGGGGTTCATCACAGGTCTGAAGATTCTGGAAATAAATGGATCAATAGGTTTTGAAAAATATATTAGTGCTTTTTCATACATCACCAACATTGGGATTTTGGTCATTTTCATAGTTTCACTCAGAAGGTGTGTAGGATAACTCAACATGAACCAGACCACACAGCTAATTGATTCGATTTCAAGAATTTTCTGAGAAACTTTTTGTGACTGGAAAGTGAGACACAGCCATGTCTTTGAATACTGATGCAGTGGCAGGGATACATAAACTTCTCTGTTTGAGCTCACTGCCCAAATGTAGAAAACATGAGGATTACACTCGCGCTTTGTCATTGCAAGCCTTAAAAACATTGTACATAGTATTTGTCTTTTGTGTCTGCTGCTGCTGCCGCCGCACTCCTCCTCCTGTATCTTTGTTTACTTCTGCCTGCGTTCGTCCAGGCTTGCCAGCTCCTCCTGCAGCAGCAGCAGCAGCAGCCGCAGCAACAGCCACAACAGCTCCTGCAAAACCAGAGGAAGTTCACACCAAACGTGCGGCAGCAGGCTGACCCTCAACAGGTACACGCACGCACACGCACACACACACACACACACACACACACACACACACACACACACACACACACACACACACAGGGTGACACCACGATTACTTCTTTACTTCCTCCTCTCAGCTGGTGACTCTTGTTTCTTGTTGCTGCAGCTGGCCAGGATCATGGCAGTGCTCCAGCAGCAGAGGCAGCAACAGCAGGTCGGGGGGTTAGGCAGCAGCTCCAAACTCTCCCCCTCCCACCATGGTGGAGGTGTCGGAGGGGGTCCTAAACTGCCCGGGGCTGATCCCCTGCCACACCCAAGCCTGGCAGGATCTGTGGCTGACCTGCACCAGAAAACTCTTGGACCATACTCCGGTGAGCGAATCCCTCGCGACCGTTTTATTGTATGCAGAAGCGATTGTGGAACATCAGCTCACTCATGCTGATGTGGTGTGAAAGACACAATCAGTTTAGCACTGTCAAATATTTTTGCTTTCAATTTAGAGTAGCTTGCTGCATTATTTATTTTATAGCACCAAAGGTTTTATTGTTTTTGGTTGTTCGCTCTGTCTCTTCGTCCGGACAGGGTTTGGTTCTGGAGTCAACCTCCCAGGCCTGGACCTGGGTGGCTCTGTGGTGGGGGGCCCAGGAGCCATGAAGGACCTCGGGGGTCAGCAGTCCCGTTTCAAATGGATGATGGAGGGACACTGTTCTCCAGACACTTCCTCAACCGAGAATGCGTTCCACAAAAATGGTGAGATGTTTCTGATTTGTGTGTACATATTTATTTATTTGTAGGACACCGTTTGATAAGACGTTGAATGTGAGGGTGCTGAGGCAGACGGTGTTAATGCGATTAGATGTGACGTTATATATTTAGGTGATTAGTGAACCCATCTGGTGTTCAGAGATGTAACATACAATATTATCTTCCCAGGTCCTGTCACCCCCATCAAGATACCAGGAGGCTCGCCCTACTCTCAGTACGACATGATGGTTGGAGACGGGCTGGGTGACAACTGGCATCGCACCCCTGGCAACAAGATGAGCGCCAAGCCTACCAACACGCCAAGCTGGCCCCCTGGTTAGTGACAAGTTGTAGTTAAAGTAATAACCTGAGCTAGACAATCCAAAAAGGCTTCAGGCTTAAGATAAAAGGAGAAGAAATCCTTTTTATGTTTCTTATCCTGTAAAACAATTAAAGGATACGTTCTCTCTATTTCTTAAAAAAAAAAAAAAAAAAGTAGATCATCTGTGGCGTTTCTCGTGTTAAAGTTTAATTGCGTCTTTTAATGAGTGTTGTATATTTACTCTGCAGAGTTCCAGCCTGGTGTGCCATGGAAGGGAATCGACCGTGTTGATCCTGAGTCTGACCCCTACATGACCCCAGGGAGCATGATGGGAAACACGGTGTCCCCCAGTCTCAATGATACAGAGCACCAGTTGTTACAAGACAATACTGGTAAGTGGACGCGTAATGGTGTAAAGTTGCTTTAGTGCAACAATCTCTAGCAGTACCATCTCTCGGCATGTTGCAGGAGGAGAAATATTTTTCAAATCTTCTTTGGATTTAAATTTTCTTGTTCTTAATTTGGCTTCACTTTGCATAGAAATAATGCAAATATAGAATTTAACATTGGGAAGGTGAAACTTTAGCTGCTAAAAAGGTGTATTTTAGCTAATAAATAAACAGGGTTCCCACTGGTCAGGGAATTTAAAAAACTCTTTTCCAGACAGGGAAAGTCAGGATATTTGTAAAAAAAAAAATGCTTTACCAAGTCGTGGAATATTTGAGAACTTTGTTAGTATGTTTAAATTTTAGTTGCCATTTATTAAAACGTAATATTTTCCATGTCTGTATCGAATACGTTTGTTAACTGTTTATTGTCATTGTGTATGTTTGGTAGCATTAGTGGTCACTGACAGAAATTTAAACTGCAGTTTATTAGGCTGCGAGCTAATTACTGTTTTGTTCAATAAATTCTTCTTGAATTTCTTCTTGATCCTCTGCAACCAGTATTTTGCCATTTATTCATTCCTTTCTATATCGGTTCAAATGGAGGGGCACGTGTCAGCCCATTTTTCACAGAAATGTCAGTGTTTCTTGTCCCTCAGCAAAACTGCAACATGTTTTTCTCTTCATAGTATTTCAATTTCAGCTTTTTAGTCGGTGAAAGTTAGGGAATTTGAAATTTGAATACATTTGAATTTCAATAAAATAATGGCTTCTGTTCCTTGGGATCGCGTTTAGTTAGTTATTTGTTGATTGATGCTCCGTGCCTTTGTTTTCAGATTCCACCCCTCCCCTCAACACCTTGCTGCCTTCACCTGGTGCCTGGCCCTACAGTGCCTCAGACAGTCCCCTCAGCAACGCACACAACTCAGGTAACCACACACATGAATCTCCCTGCTGGCCTGATGTGTTGCTTTGTCTTGATTTCTGTTTTTCTTCATTTCTGTCTCGATGTCTTCTTGTTGAATTGTTTTTTTTTTCCCAAAGTGCCAGTCATGAAATATTTAATTTAATATTTAGAATAGTACTTTGAATTTGTAATATGCGACTCAGTGACAGAATTTGTAGTCTACATTTGACTCGATTGCTCAAATGTGTCAGCTAATGTCATAATAATTAAACATCAAATCAGTCACTTGAAACACTTTTAAACATAGTTTATATAATTTTGATTTTGAAACCGCTGGGCTAATTTTCAATCAAACCTTGACACATGCAGAGCCACTAAAATGTGTTTAAAACCGCTGGAGAATTTAGAAGTGCTTTTAAATGTAGAGAAACATGTAACAACTGTATTACTTCTGCCAAGCAACACTGACATCATGATTCTTTAATTAAATGAAGTAAATTGTCAGCTTGTGTTTATTAAGTCTTTGACCTTTCTTTCTCCTCACAGCAAAGTACACAGACTACAAGACCAGCTGGCCCCCAGAGCCCATTGGACACAAGTCTTGGAAAGCCAGCCGAGGCAGCAGCCAGAGCCAGTTATCCCGCCTACCTCCAGGTCTAGCCAGTCAAAAGCAGCCATCACCTTCCCCTTGGTCAGGAGGAGCCCCTCGATTGGCCAGCCGGGGCTGGGGCAGTGGCTCGAGCACCACTGGTAATTGTCATGTTGTTTAAGAGTCTATTTACATTTGATTTGGAAAAGCAAACCAGCTTCAGTAAAAGCAGCAGGGAAAGTTATTCATCATTTATTAGTTTTGAGAAGCCGAGGGGGAAATACAGAGCGGGAACGTGTTTACAGGGAACGTGGAAAACTCTCATTGAGATTCTTCTTCTGTGTTTGCTTTCTGCGTGCAGGCTCGACCTGGAGTGACGGCAGCTCCCGGGAAAGCTGCTGGTTGGTGCTTAGCAACCTCACACCACAGGTACACACACAATCGCATTTCACACCAACAACTACTGAAACGGCTGTTTATAAAACCAGACTAAAATTCTCTCTATATATTGTTTTATTTGGTTGTTTCGGTTTAAACATCCAGAACTGTAACTACTATTTTACTACCAGGCCGACTTGTTTAATCTCGTGCATGAAAAAAAGCGATTCCATATGTTAACACTGCTCTTGGTGTCACATCGCCACCCGTTACGCTTCCATTTCAGCTCACTATTGTCCATCTTGTCTGTTCCTGCAGATCGATGGCTCCACTCTGAGAACCATCTGCATGCAGCACGGCCCCTTGCTGACCTTTCACCTTGGCCTGACCCAGGGCACCGCTCTGATTCGCTATGGCTCCAAACAGGAGGCAGCCAAGGCCCAGAGTGCACTCCACATGTAAGGCTGTTGTGGTGATAACATCTTTATAATGTAGCTCATGAGTCTGTATGGTAAATATGCATCTGGAACCATCTGCAGCTCAGCTTAGCATAAAGAAACGGTCAGTCTGGCTCTGTCTGCAAGCAAGAAAATCTGCCTACCAGCTACTCTAGAGCTCGCTAACATTTCTCCTTTGTTTGTTTGACAATTGATCATTTGATAGGTTTAAGTATCAGACTGTTTCCTGACCTACACTAGTTGCAGACAACCAGTAGAGACACCGGGGAGTTAGTGGTTCCAGAAAAGGATTTAACCATCCTGTTAAACCATCAACTGACGTT
This sequence comes from Brachyistius frenatus, assembly GCF_029030835.1. Classification (NCBI taxonomy): domain Eukaryota; kingdom Metazoa; phylum Chordata; class Actinopteri; family Embiotocidae; genus Brachyistius; species Brachyistius frenatus. Next base: position 403,389 of record NW_027210882.1, read on the forward strand.
GATACGCAAACATATTGAGCGTTAGAGGTGCCGCTGGGTTGATTGTTTGTCTTTGGACAGAGCTATGCCAGTTATTTTCACCTGCTTCCAGTCTTTATGCTAAGCTAACTAGAGGGGTCACGATAAGGACATTTTAGTTGACAATTGCGATTAATTATTTATTTTTTTCAGTTTATTTTATGCTACTATTATAGTATGAGCCTGATCATATTGATAATACACATACAACTCATGAAGAAGAGCCTTTAATTGGCTGTGGTGTTCGTTATAAAGTCATGATATTAATATCAATAGCTGCTGATTAAAATGTCATCAGTTGACTATTAGAAGTTAAGATGTTGTGCCTTTAAACTACAGCGGAAGAAGAATGCAACAAGATGGCGTCATTAAAAGAGCACCAGCCGCACCTCAAACAGTGACAACTGATCTGGAAATATGACATTTCTGTTAGTTTTATCCAGCTGTCTAGCGGTTATGCAAAGTGAGGGCAATTATGCTAAATGTTTTTGATCAGGTGATTATGTAATAGTTAGTAGTTTAATTGTTTAACTTTGAGAGAGAAAACAAAAAGGTATTGTAATTACCTGCTACACCAATCGTGTGTTTTTTTGTTTTTTTTATGGAACTTTAGATTACTGGACATCATGTCACTGATAATTAGTCATTTCAAGCATGTGCCAAAACTTATTCTTACTGTGTCCTGGCATCGATTCAATCCTGAATTAGCCTGAAAACTGTAGCGCTAATAAAAGGAAGAATTTGTATTATAACAAGTTTATTAGTAGTCAAGTTAAACGTCAGTTAATGCTCATGTTTGTAATAGAAATGATTCAAGTAAAGATCAGGAACAGAATTCCTGAGTTGCGTAACAGCAAAAGTTTTCTTATTTTTTACAGAGGTGACCATCTCCAAAAAGAAACAAATTAATATTGTAGCATTAACAACCGTTAACTGAATGTTCGTTGTTCTTTAAGATGGACTTTGTGACTGACAGACTTGTTGTTTCTACCAGGTGTGTTCTGGGTAACACCACCATCCTGGCAGAGTTCGTGAGTGAGGAGGATGTGGCTCGCTACATTGCACATTCCCAGGCAGGAGGAGCCGGGAGCGGAGGAACCACAGCTGCCTCCGCGGGCTCCGGGTCTGCGGCAGCCTCCACGGTGGGGGCCAACAGTAACGGAGGGAGCTGCGACAGAGGTGGAGTAGGAGGCAACAGCGGGGGAGGAGACGGAGCCTCCACAGCTGGAGGAGCAGGGAACGGAGGAGGCGGATCTTCCAGCTCCGGGTGGCAAAGTCTGGACAGCACAGGCAGCTCATCGGACCAGTCTGCCACCCAGGGGCCCGGGCTGGGCATCTTCACCCAGTGGAGCAGCAACGGAAGCGGGGTGGGCATGGGCGGCGGCGTGGAGGCCGGAAGGCAGGGTCTGTGGGGGGGCATGGGGGGGATGAGCGGGGCGGGGTACCCCAGCAGTAGCCTCTGGGGCTCTCCGGCGCTCGAGGATCGTCACCAGATGGGCAGCCCCGCCTCACTGCTGCCAGGGGACCTGCTGGGCGGGGGGGCCGACTCCATCTGAGGGGGCCGACTGACACACGCACACAGACACACACACACACACACACACACACACACACACACACACACACACACACACACACACACACACACACACACAAGTTTTACATCGTAACACATCTGTCACACTCTGCATTTATTTACACAGAGATGGCCCGAAATAAAGCTACACTGGCCATCCAACGCAGACACTCAGCGGTCATACTACACACAAGCTACATGCACACATCAACATCTCACACACACACACACACACACACACACACACACACATTAAACCGCTAAACTTTAAATGAAGACAACAGTAAAACTTGAACTGGGGGAAAAAGGTGAAATCCATTAAACTCTTTAGGACTTAACTGGATAGCTCTTTGTCTTTGGACTCCAAATCCCACCATCTGCATTCAGAGTCCCGATCACTCAGGCATGCACTGTAGACAGGCTCAGCCAGAGTCCTACATGTCAACAAGTTTAGCTAGTGCTGTTTTTAGTGTGCCACTTTTTCTTTTTTTTTTTTTTTCTTTTGTGTTACTATTTAATGGTCGAATCACAAAATTCAGACTTGCCGACTGAGCCCTCGTAGACCTGGCTGGCGTACTTCTGAGTTCTTCCGAGAACGAGGAAGATCTGGAGTTAAGAATCAGTTCGTAGAAAAATTTGGGACAGCGCCACACTACTGAGTTAAAAAGAAAAAGAAGAAAGAAAAAAAAAAAAGGATGATCAGCAACGTTTGAGAGGTGGAAAAGGAGTCTTTATAGTAGGTACCGACACGTCTACCTTGGTGGAAACATGCCATCACTATGGGACCCAGGGTGAAAACAACAACAGCAAAAAAAAAAAAAAAAGCAAATCCCAACAAAAACAACATTAGCCAAACTTGCACTATATGCCTCTGGGTTTGTTGTTGACACATCCTCCACAAATCCCTCCGTTCTTGAAACAGAGCTACAACACAACAACCACACAGACCTTTAACGGGATGATTTAAATGTTACAACAGCAGTGGCCTTGGCTCACACCCAGCGGCCGCCCACCCGCCATGTCAGCAGCATCTCACCTTCGCTCAGTTACACACTGCTCTTATATTTGACAAGCAAAATTGTATCTCCCTGTCGACGTACGTTGGTTGTTTATCATTATATATATATATTTTTTTTTTCCTGTTTTAAAAGAGAAATGTGTGAAACAATGGAAATCCACAGATGTCCTCTTTTTTTTTTCTTTTTTTTTTTTGGCCCTTCAAACACTGACCTCGCTATTGTATTTTTTCATACTCAAGAAATCAAGTTGGTTATTATATATTGTAATGATGACTATGATCACTTATTTACTCACTGTACAAGGTGCCCTCCTGCCTGCCTGTGTGTGCATGAAAGGAGCGTCGACAGTTAGGACCGAACGGAGGAGGACGTGATGAAGATGATGACAATGATATCAGGAGTGTCTGTGTTATTGCTACAATGTTGAATGTTTTTTTGGTTTTTTTTTTTCTTCTTCTTCTTCTTCTTTCTTGTCCATGAGAGATTCGTGAGTGCGTCTGTCTGTGTGTGCGTGCGTGCTTTTGAACACTTATCTGCTCCAGTCAGGGAAGTGAATCGATGTTAATCTGACAGCTTGCATTTGATTGAAAGAGTGTGTGTGTGTGTGTGTGTGTGTGTGTGTGTGTGTGTGTGTGTGTGTGTGTGTGTGTGTGTGTGTGTGTGTGTGTGTGTGCGTGCGTGCGCGTGTGAATGTACACGCGTGTTTGCGTGCTCGACTGTTTGGATATTGTGATAGCTGAAAAGTTCAAAAAACATTGGCACTATTGCATACGTCTCTAAAGTGGTGGTCTTTTTTTGTTTGTTTTTTAGCCGCGTTTTTTTGTTCCTGTTTGTATTTTATTTTTCTGTCAAATGCAATAAGAGAAAAGATATTTTGTTTTTAAGACAAAGCAACCAACTGAAGGCATTTTTATTACGATGCCACATCCTTACCATACCAAGCTGAGCTGGAACAGTGTTTTACAGACACGTTAAAGACATTACCTGTTATGTTTTACTGTGCTTCTTTTTTTTTTTCTATTTTGTTATTATGTATCAATTTAAATTAAGTCGGTCTTTATTATCACTCCTGTTCAGGATGTTTTCATTTATTTCAGATGTTACAAAAAAAAAAAAAAAAAGGAGAGGAAATTAATTTAAAGCAGAAAAGAACAAGATAATAAAGGTTGAATTGAAGTCTGGTGGACTGGTATTATTTTTTTAATTTAATTTTTAATTTGAGTCGTTTCATAGCATGTTTTCTGTTGCTACCACAAGTTATTTAACATCTCGTGAACTCGCGTTAGTCCGATGCCGTGCAATCGTAAAAGTCCAAAGCACTTGATGCAGCACCGTACCAAACCCAGTGAACGGAGCAGTGACGTGGTTCAGTGTAGTTTACAGTATCGTGTATTGCTTTCACCCAAGAGAGAGAATAATTCATGTTGAGGTGAATGTATTTTCATTCTGGAGCGACCCCCCCCCCCCTTCTGATTTTTCTCCCCATACCACCCTTTCATTTTTTGGGGTTCTTTTGGGGTGATTTTTTTTTGCTAAATTGTAGTTTTAAATTAGTAATGAAGTAATTATAAAGCAGGAAAGTACCTCTGAAATTCAAGTTTTTTTTTTCTGATTTAAAACTTTAATAAAGTAATAGAAGTCCACCAGTGCAGACACGTGTGGGTCGTAAACAGCCATTAAACAAACCCAGATTTTCAGCTGTAGCCTGTTGAGGTGCAAATTTATTTTTATTTATTTTTTTTACTTCGATTTCATTTCAAATTTTTGTATGTTGTACTGGCAGTGTAAGAAAATATCAATACACTTGGTCATTTTATGGCAATAATATGTTTTGTAATACTGTATTGATTCTCGAAAACACTCTCGGCTCGATAATAATAGTTTACATGCGAAGATCTTTGGTAATTCCTTTGCCCAGATTGCACAAAAAAGTGGTGCTATGATGTTGAATGTTACAGGGACTGTGATCGACACAGATCATCCTGTTCATTTATTTCAGCTAGTTATGGAGAACGTAATTATGTGAACCCCCCCCTCACACACATACACACACACACACACACACACACACACACACACACAAGCTTCCCAATTAGTTGTGCCATGATCCAATTGCCTAAAAAGGTCAATTTGCTCCTCAGATTTTTAGAGATTTGGTTGGTTGTTGTTTATTCTTTGGCATTTTTTCTAAGATCCGATTTATACTGTATCACAATATCCCAATAACAATATCCCAATATCACAACCCCTGTATCACGATGTGTATCGTATTGCCACATTCTTGCCAATACGCGCTGCTTTTCTGTACCCAGAACAAACCCATAACCTTTATTAATCAATCACTATTAAGCCTCTGTTGGTTGTGGGTTTTTTTTTTCTTTCCTTTTATGAAGCGTTGTTTTTTTTTATTTTTATTTTTTTACAGATGTTGTTTTCATCGGTAGATTCGTAACTGCTATTTTGAAAAAGTTTGCAGGTTAATTTCAAATGAGTGCGATAAAAAAAAAAATATTAAAAAAAAAAAAAAAATGTTAAGGAAGAGTTTTTAACAACCACTAGGTGGCAGGTTGACGGCACACTGGGTCAATGCATTAGCATGTTCTGCATTGTAGCCCGCATAGACAATAAAACCGGTATCGTCTTATATTTCTGCTTTTGACTTCAAACAATGAGTCTGAGATCGATGAGTGGTGAACAACAGCTGCTGGAAGTGAGCGTGCTGCACGCTGGTGGCGTCGCTTCATTCATGCCTGCAGCGGCGGCGGCGGCTTTAAGACAATCCGGGCATCTCTGCAAGTCTGTGGATGACATCATTGATATTGTCAATGGTGTAAACTGAGCGAGGGCAGGGTGTGAGGGGGAGACAAGAGAGGAGCAGCCAGGGAGGAGAGGGAGAAGCGCCTCACTGTCTACTTTCCAGCGTTTTTCTCGTGACACGGAGAATCTTCCAGAGTCGCAGGGCTCGGCTCGGATCACATCTACTTTTTTGGTTTTTTTTTTTGGATCTTGTGTTTATTTTCGGGAACTGTGTGCGAGGGGGGGAAAAAAAAAGGGGGGGGGGGGTTCGGGTCACTGATCTCCGAGGTTATGAGCCGTCCGAAGCCGCGTCGGTGCGTCGCTGTCCAGGGTCCTGAGTGAGACGGAGCCGCCGGAGCGACCACGGAGCCAGGGGGGGGGGGGGGGGGGGGGGGGGGGGGGGGGGGGGGGGGGGGGGGGGGGGGGGGGGGGGGGGGGGGGGGGGGGGGGGGGGGGGGGGGGGGGGGGGGGGTGAGGAGGAGGAGGAGGAGGTGGAGGAGGTGGTGTGGTGGCGACGTGTGTGTGTTTGTTTGTGGTGATGTATGTTGGCTAGTCAAGGTGTCTGGAGGCTTGTGTGTGTGTGTGTGTGTGTGTGTGTGTGTGTGTGTGTGTGTGTGTGTGTGTGTGTGTGTGTGTGTGTGTGTGTGCGCGCGTGTGTGTGTGTGTGCGAGCCCAAATAGAGTCGTGTTGGGGCGGAGGGAGTGCGCTTGTTCAGAGGTCCTGTCTGTGTGGAGGGTGCGGTTATGGGAATTATTACCACATCTGATGGTCAGCGAGGGATGTGGGTTTATTTATTTATTTATTTATTCATTTATTTATTTTATGCATTCAGCACCTTCCCCGTTTGCACTCTTGGTGGTATCTGGGGTAACGGCATGAAGTGTTCTCTGTGAAAATATCACGCATTGCCTGTTTTTTTTTTGTTGTTGTTTTTTTTTTTTGCAGTGCTTTGCTGCAATAGTGTCTCAGTTTTGTAACACTGGTCAGCTCTGTGAGGCTGAGAGAGAAAATGAGCTGGAGACCTGATGTAAAAAGAAAAAAAAGGGGGGGTTGGTAATGTGCAGCAGTGGCTTGCTCTGCCTTGTTTTGCCTGCACGGTGGATGTGGATCATGGGGTGTATTCAGGTCCAAGAACTTAGTCAGCAATTAATGCAGTGTCAAAGTGGCTTGTAGAGCGTCACCTCTATCGTTTTGTCCCCCATATTTCAAGTCTGTGCAGGCAGAGAGGGGCTCGGGTGAGAGGGGGGGAAAAACATGACTCATTCGAAATTTTGTCAGGGGACTCCAGTCAGAAAACGGGGAGTTTATGTAAATCACTTGTATACAGGACCAGACTCCTTTTGAAGTGCTTTGGGAAGAGTGTGCGAGATGCTGATCCACCTCCACCCTCCCATCCACACCCCTCCATGCAGCTTAGAAGAAATCATGTTATACAACTACACGCTCTGTTCATCTCTGCCCCCCCCCCTCCATGCACTTTATAAACACTTCATCGGCCCACATTGTTGTTGTTTTGTTTTAATGCCGCATCTTCAGAGGATGCTTTCCTTTCATGCACAACTAAACCGAAAGGAGCAGCGTTGTTCTGTGTTTAAAGAAATGTTTTTTGCTTTGGCCACAAATCGTCACTTTCTAGCTGTAAGTGAGCAACATTTTCCTCCCTTGTTCCAGTGATTCAACTCGGGCTTGCACTATGTCACTGTTTTGGCTCGGTAATTTTCACTTTTCATTCTCTCTCATCTCTCCTGTCGATTTTTTTTTTTCCCTGAGCTCCCACTTGTGTTTTCTCTCACGATACGGCAGTTTGGAGTTTAAAGTCTGCAGCTTTGCACCACAGTGTCCTTTTACACTATTGATCAGCAGTGATTGATGACAGCTTTGCGTGTGTGTGTGTGTGTGTGTGTGTGTGTGTTTAAACTGTCAGTGAGTTGAAAAGCTCGCCAGCCATGGAGTTGAGGGTGGGGAACAAGTACCGCCTTGGGAGGAAGATAGGGAGCGGATCCTTTGGAGATATTTATCTCGGTGAGTTTTCTCACACTTTAACTACACCTGGTTAAACTGCAACGATCTCGCATGTTTTCCACTTTTTGAAAACTGTGATCTCTGTGACGTGTCTCCTAATTTCCGGCTGCTGACGTGTTGTACCTGCACCTCTCTCTTCTGTTTCTCCCGTCAGGCTCAAACATTGCTACAGGAGAGGAAGTAGCCATCAAGCTGGAATGTGTGAAGACCAAACATCCACAGCTCCACATCGAGAGCAAGATCTACAAAATGATGCAGGGGGGAGGTAAGAAGCACTGAGAAGGACTTCAAGGTTTTGTCAGGACGTACTGAGGAGCAATGAAGAATTTTGGGGAGCAGTAAAGGTTTTTTTTGCGGCTACTGAGGGGTTTTAACAATGAATACAGTTTTTTTTTTTAAAGAGGCATCGCATTTAGAGACCTTGAAAGGCATTTCAGGATGTTTAAGGGCATCTGAGGTCTATTCAGGGTCATACAGGGACAGTGAAAGGCACCCTTGACTGGAATTAATGAAAATCTAACTCAGTTTGAGGTTGTTGACAGTGACGTTCATTCAGAAACACGAAGGTGGTGTTGAGAAGTGTTGAGGGCCATTAAACCCTTTCATATCAATGATGGATATAAGATAAGATACAGAACACAAGACTATTGATTTCCAGAGTATAATTCACATGTCAGCGCGTAGATGAGCTGAAAAGATAGCAGAATTATTTAAATGAAATAAATACAAAATAAGATATCAGAGAAATTAGAGAGCTTACATTAAAATATACATAATACATTACAATACCTTACACTATTTAATTGGAAATGGAAATTTCTGTGCAGAACAAATCCAGAAAAGCAGTAGTGCAGCTCAGCCATGATTTATGTGTCACTTATAATTTATTATACGTAAGTATAAGTATGATTTATAAATACAAGATATGTATATGAGTTTATTATATATGATATGTCATAATAAGTAGCAACATTACACTTTATGTTGATGTATGAAATTGTTCCAACAGAAATTGAAAAGAAAACTATACAATATTTTATGATATAATGTAATATAATATAATACAATATGACAAAATATGAAATAGTGAAATTGTATGTAATATAAAATACAAAAATGCATTAATATGAATACATTAGCAATAGAGCATTATCATAAAGTATCAAAGTAATAGAGCACTGTAATAGTGAGTGGGACAGTAGTCTAAGTAGGAGGAGCAGGAACAATAAATAGTAATAAAACATACAAAAATAAGAAGGGAAGTAAGCAATGAATAAATGATTGAAATGAAAAAAAAAAATGATGTCCTGAAAATATAAGGTCAAAAAATACTGTGAAAAAAGTTGAGCATCAGTGAGAACTGCTGAATGTAAACTCAGTCTTACTGTTATTCAAAATAAATCTGTGTCCTAATTCACTGATTGGCGCTCCTCGCCCTCCCACCAGTGGGGATCCCGTCTATTAAGTGGTGCGGAGCGGAGGGCGACTACAACGTCATGGTGATGGAGCTGCTGGGACCCAGTCTGGAGGACCTGTTCAACTTCTGCTCCCGCAAGTTCAGCCTGAAAACAGTCCTGCTGCTGGCTGACCAGATGGTGAGACAGACAGACAGACAGACACTCTAATAGACAGAGAGACAGACAGACACTCTAATAGACAGAGAGACAAACAGGCAGACAGACACTCTAATAGACAGAGAGACAGACAGACAGACAGACACTCTAATAGACAGAGAGACAGACAGGCAGACAGACACTCTAATAGACAGACAGCCTCTTTAATAGACAGACTGACTGACTGACTGACTGACTGCAGTCCACACTACACCGCATTTGAGTTCATAAAGGTTTTTTTCTGGGATCCAGAGGCCATAGTCTCCTCACAGTTCGTCTGTAGTAACTAATCACTTTAAGAGCTCATACTGCAGAGCAGCTCCTTTATCTTTTATGGAAGCACCACTGGGATTCATTGAGTATTTATAAAGGGGCTCCTCAAGGCCAAAAGGGTGACGAACAGATTAACGCTGATGATTGGGGTAATTGAAAAGTACATACTAGATTGTTTATTTCCAGTCATTTTGAAGAAGCCTACGGCTGTCTAAACTTTCACCTTTGTTTACACACTCTGCACTGAAGCTGACCTCAGGCTGGGAAGTTAGATTTCAATAAAGGGATGTGACTATTTTTAGACTGGAACTAAATGGATCATTGGAAATCTGAGAATAATTCTCATCTAAACCTCTGAAGCGTGTTTCCTGGCGTGAGACAAAGCGTATCCACTTTATATCCTCCATAAAAGTCATCTCCAATCTAGGCCACAGACGATCCACAAGACGGCCTAATCCTCGCCGCGGAGGTCAGCCCGAGGTGTCGTTTACGAGCCGTTTTAATCCCTCCTATGTCATTCTTTGGACTTCAGTCGGCACGTTTGTTCTTTTCGTCCCACTTTCTCTTCGGCCACTTTGACCTTTCTTCCCGAATCGCTCTCGCTGCTGCTGGGGTAACATCTCTCCTCTCTCGTCTCGTTTCGGTCTCCTCTCCCCCAAAGGGACAAGATTTTGACGGCCCAATAACATAAAATGTTTATCTGCAGAAAGGCTGATGGGGTCATTGATCAACACCAATAAATCAGCTGTTATTTCACCAGGCAATGAGACTTTAAAACTCGCTCAGTTTTAGGCCAAACACTCCACAACATAAAGTCCCTCTCAGAGTTACAACTCTACCAGTCAAGGCCAGGAGAGGAAGTTGATTATGTGAAAAGGAATAACTGCTCGATTGCTTTTGCTATTATATTTTCTTTAATTATAAAACTGTGAGAAACATTAGGGTTGATCTATTTTTCCCTTCACTGAGTGTTTACTCAACCAGCACCTGTATGTGCAGCGAGGATTTAAGCTACTTTTGCTTCACAGTACTGACTGAGTCTTTTCCAAAGCATGACACGACATAAAGTATATTCTTCGACCTTAAAGCCAGTCATTGACATCCTTTTCTTTTACAATGAAACAAAGATCATCCAACAGGAATGTCGATCTTGTGCCGTAAGCAATAATAAAACAATAAAAGTAAAGCAATTATTGTTTACAGCAAAAACAGTTTAAAAATAAACTCCTTGTTGGTGCATTCAAGGTCACTCGTGACGTTTGAAATATTGCAGTAAACTGCATTTCCATTCTACGACATTTCACAGGGAAATATTGTCCTTTCTACTGCCTACATTCATTTAACAGCTTTAGTTAGTTTCAGTTTAAAGATTTGACACAATAGATGATATAATAAAGCTTTTAAATTACAACACTTAAAAATTAAAGTGATTTTGTTTTCTGACTCACAAGAATCTGTGTAGTCAAGGTCACATTTCAGATATCTGAACTTCTAAACTTCTCACATGGTTTTAATTTAAAAATGTTAAAATTATCCAACATTTCACCAAGATTAGATTAGAAAAACTGAAAACACTGATTTGTGTATCAGAACTGGTCATACATGTACTTTTAATGCCTACGCGAGGCAAAACGTAACACTGACACTGTATCCTCTAGTAGACTCACACGTGTATTACACACTTTCAAATAATACTCAACTGATTCTCCATAATGAACAAGAAAGGTTAAAGTCTCTGTAAACTCACAGTCATAGCATGCGGCCCAACATGAGGCCCAAACCTAACAACCTATTGTATACTTCAATACAATGGAAATATGGTGTCATCCCTGTCTCCGTGCTCCAGATCAGCAGGATTGAATACATCCACTCCAAGAACTTCATCCACAGAGATGTGAAGCCTGATAACTTCCTGATGGGGCTCGGCAAGAAGGGCAACCTGGTCTACATCATCGACTTTGGCCTGGCCAAGAAATACCGCGACGCCCGAACGCACCAGCACATCCCTTACCGTGAGAACAAGAACCTCACCGGCACTGCCCGCTACGCCTCCATCAACACCCATCTGGGCATCGGTAAGCCTTTCCTTTCCTTTCCTTTCCTTTCCTTTCCTTTCCTTTCCTTTCCTTTCCTTTCCTTTCCTTTCCTTTCCTTTCCTTTCCTTTCCTTTCCTTTCCTTTCCTTTCCTTTCCTTTCCTTTCCTTTCCTTTCCTTTCCTTTCCTTTCCTTTCCTTTCCTTTCCTCTCCTCTCCTCTCCTCTCCTCTCCTCTCCTCTCTTCTTCTATACCTCCTTTATGTGCCTCCTCCTCTCCGTCTAACTTTATTACCATTTTATTGTCTCCTCTCTGTCCTTTCTGTCTTTTTGTCCACAGAGCAGTCGAGACGAGACGACCTGGAGTCTCTGGGCTACGTTCTCATGTACTTCAACCTGGGCTCGCTGCCCTGGCAGGGACTCAAAGCTGCCACCAAGAGGCAGAAGTATGAACGCATCAGCGAGAAGAAAATGTCCACCCCTATCGAGATGCTCTGCAAGGGATACCCCTGTGAGTCCAAATTAAAGTCTGATTCTGACCTCGGTAATCGGACACAATATAGAAAAACAACGACGGACAGTTTTTCATTCAGACTCGTCACCCGTCTTTGCTTAAAGTCCTCGTCTCTCTCTGTTCTGTCTCCCAGCTGAGTTCTCTACTTACCTGAACTTGTGTCGCTCCCTGCGGTTCGATGACAAGCCCGACTACTCTTACCTGAGGCAGCTCTTCAGGAACCTTTTCCACAGACAGGGCTTCTCCTACGACTACGTCTTCGACTGGAACATGCTGAAGTTTGTGAGTGTCTTTTTCAAACTCGGAGATGAAAAATCTTTCCATCTTTCCAGCACACGTCCTCACCTGTACGGCTCCCTCCGTGTTTTTAGGGGGCCAGCAGGACAGCAGAGGACGGGGAGAGGGAGAGGAGGGAGGGAAAAGACGGGGAGGAGCGGGTGGGGGGAGGACAGAGAGGAGCCGGAGGTCGAGCTTTGCCGCCCGGTCCGAACGTGTCTGCAGCCAACAGAGTGAGGAACGAGGCAGACGCCGCTCCGTCCAACCCGGCCACACGGGGGGTCCAGCAGTCAGGTCAGGATGCTGTTTCCCTCTGGAGGCTTTACAACAGAAACAGAATCAAGGCTTTCACTTAAGTGTGTGTGTGTGTGTGTGTGTGTGTGTGTGTGTGTGCGTGTGCGTGCGTGCGTGCGTGTGTGTGCAGGTAACCGCTCACCTCAGGTGGGAAGAGCAGAACGAGCGGAGCGAGAGAGGAAGGTGGCCATGAGGCTTCATCGCGGGGCCCCCGCCAACGTCTCCTCCTCTGACCTCACTGCACGCCTCGACCAATCACGCATCACTCCATCACAGGTGGGAAGATTGTGACTTAAGAGGTTCGGTGAGGCTTTGTTGTAAACCTCAGAGGCTTCTTGTCAAGAAGAGATCGAACCGATACGAACACGGTGCTAACAAACACTCTGTTATCGCCAATGGGACGGACCGGCATAAAACTTCTGCTACTGATAGTAATGCTTCCCAGATCATGTAGTTCAGGGTGCTAACACGCAAAGGTAAACTGGTGAAGATGGAAAGCATATACTGTTTTATTTATTTATAATAAAATAAATATATATAATATACATGTATTATACATATACACACACACACACACACACACACACACCTTAAATTGTATAAAAGCGCCTTAAATTGCAATACCACTGAGGGCCACTCAAAGCCTCCATCCATAGACTCCCATTCATTTCTCATGAAATACAAAATCTATGAATTTTTTTCCACAAGTCATGTATTTGCTAAAGGCACTCCTTTTTATTATTTTTCTGGTGGTCCATCTAAAAATAATCCCATCATTATTTAGATAATAGGTCACTTCTGGTTCCAAAACAGCTACGTGGACACTGTCTCCTTTCCTACTCCGTTTCATGACTTCCTTTTTTTGACAATCCAACAGAGGCATCTTGCAATTTTTGAGCCGTTATTTTGAGACAAACATGTTTTGTGTTGTGGACCAACGCACATTCTGATGAAGTTTTTGTTCCTGTGCAGTTTGAGAGTCTGATATGATGTGAACACAGAAGAGCCACCAGACTCCATGTGTCCCACAGCCGCTCTACATTTAGTAACAGCAGCCGTTCTGAACGTCCAGACTGATTTTTCTGCGTCTTTACACCGTAATTCAAAGAATCTTACACACACTGTAAAAATAAGATAATAAGCAAACTATTATAATCTCCGTTTACACTGTTCACTGCCAACATTTTAATAAAGGAAGTGCGCATCGATACCTTTATTACTCGTCTTTCAGTTTACAGCCTGCTCTTTCTCATCCGCACCTTTACTATGTGAGCTTGAATCAGGAAATAGGAAGTCGTGGAAGTGTTACGGCATCACAGGACTCACAGTTTAAATTTAAATTTAAATTTAAAATGTATTTTCCCTCCACTCTCAGGTCAGTGTGCCATTTGAACATCTGGCAAAGTGAGTTCCTCCTCGCTGGCCTGCAGGTCAGTGACAGGTATGGACACGTCTGACACACACACACACACACACACTTCATTAAGATACATTTCTATTCTTTTTTTTATTATTATTCATAAAACACCATTTTTGATTAAATTTCTTCCAAAAATAAAAAGTTAATATTTTCCCTGTTGAGTGAATATTACTCTCCAAAAGCAGCCTCAATTTACACACTCTGAAAAATGTAATGAACTCACAAAACAGGGTTTTCATTGAGTAAGATAGTTATGTGCGGTTATAAAACAGAAGCTATAGCCACGCTTACATGTTTTTGTTTTAAAAGCATACAGTAACTTTTGGTACATTCATGCCTTTCGTCTCCACTTTTCTGGTGTTTTTGAGCCTCTAAAATGGAGACGCTCCCGACCCGGTTTTGGTTTAAAAACTCCAGGATCATGTTTCAGTCTGCGGAAAACAAATGATGACACTGGAGCCCACGCTCACCTCCTGATTGGGTTTTAGCAGCCTCAACATGTACTTCCCTCATTCGTCACTTCCCTATCACGTGACCCTTTTCCAAAAGAAAAGAAAAGAGATCAGCGGCAGTGATTACCAGCACTTAATTCAACATGGATCATGAGTTACAGACTTTGCTGACCTCGTTGTTTAGGCTAGCAGCTGTTGTGCAGTTGAATTCTGCATTTTATGATGCCACTACTGCCCACATGTGCAGGAGGCTGCAATGAGGATTTTCTGTGTCCAGCGGCAATATTAGCTCAACATGGATTTTTGTTGCACTGCATTTGGTGACTCATCAGATTCTGTGACCTAGCCTGATATTTCGCCCCTGACCATCTCTCTCTCATGCCTGAACCTAACCAACACCGCAGGTCACACAATATAGTCGGTCGACAAAATGCAGTGTATGACTGGTTTCGGGTGGCATGCCGCAGCCTTTTTCAGGTGTGTTAGTATGAATGGAGTTTAGCACTGAAACTGTGCAAAAACACTCACAGGGATGGAGATCGTTTATATTTGATAATGGCTTTTATTAGTGTGGATGTAGCTTTAGCGTTCACAAACTAGTTGGCTATATATTTTTTTTAAGCCCTTCTGAAAAAAAAAAACCTTGTAAGACAACAAACTGAAATAGACAAAACATCACAGACATCTACTGAACTTATTAGTGTCACAGCAAAAAGTATGAGATCAATTATTTAACCCAAAAAGTAACATTTCTCTCCCTTGCTGTGTCTCTTGTGGTTCAGCAGCTGCAGGGTATCAGATACCCCTTACTTTTCAACTGGATGAATGAAAACATGACTGAGTGAAGGAGGAGAAGAAGATTGGGAGGAGGAGGAGGAGGCGGCATTGCAGGCCCTGTAACGGGGGGGATGGAGGGCGTCCGTGTGTCTGTCAGTATGCGGTGTGAGCATGCCCGGTGTTAGAGCTTGCTGAGGTGATGGAAAAAACCAGAGAGAAAAACAGACTCTGGGCTGGAACCGTTTGGTAACCTACTTGCTTTTTCAGGATGCGGCCGGAAGAAGGGGGAGGTGGGTGGAAAAAAAAACAATACGCGGGCCCCGCCCCTTCTTCACTCATACTCACCTGCCATCGACTCAGAGGCTGAACTTGCAAAAAAAAAAAAAAAAAAGAAAGAAAAAAAATCAAAGTGCACAAAATGGACTAAATTTCAACTATTCTGTGATTTACACCTGTGATTAAATCGAAAAATATCCATCTGCTAATGTTCGAGAGCTACATCTGCTGCTTATGGTGTTCTTTATTATCAATAAATATGTAAACAACCATGGAGATGAACACGAAACAAAAAGTGTATCCAGGCCTACAATAGATGAGACAGGAGAATGCTTAAACATGACATTGGAGAGGATCAGATGGAGGGAATAGATGTGATCTGTGGTTGGGAGCGAGGCTGCTTCTTGTCAGTAAATGTGTCCGTCTGTGTTCATTGTCTTCAGTGTTCGTTTTGCCTTCAGCTTTGCATTAGAGAGTCGGATGAAAGGAAGCATGGAGGAGGAAAAAGGGACCGCTGATGAAGTGCAACAGGGGATGTTTCGTCAGTTTAAAGTTTCTATTATTCAGCACCATTGCTGCTGTCCTACCGAGGTGAAAACACACTCACTGAATGTGAAACCAGAGGGAGAGGAAGAAGAAGAGGAAGAGGATTGTATGATATGATGAAGCCTTAGTCCAGCTTGTAACTCCAGGTATGAAAAGACTTGAGAAAGTTGTAAGATCTTGGTGGTGAGCAAGTCTGGTGTTACATTTTTATTTTTGTTTTTTTGTTTTTTAAATCTTATATGACTTGTAAAATGTGTAGATATCTTTTGCCAGAATGTGACAGATTGTTAAAAGATGGGGGCTGGAGAGAAGAGTACCGTTGACATCCCTGGGACAAAAAGTGAGACCTTTAGAGTCTGCCAGCGGTGTGTGTTTTTATTTTCCACTGTGGCGGGCAATGACAGAAAGGTTCTTGTTTCATATTTGTGTGATCGAGAAAAACGGATGTTTTGACCCGGGCTTGTCAGGACGGATGGATGTCACTGATCGCAAAGACAAGACTGATGTCCTGTACATTTCTTGACCATGCTTCAACTTTATTACTATAATATTTGTGTATATTTTCTGATTCAATAAAAATATACACCGCTTATTCTGACTTCTAATAATGTGTTTCACTTGATGGTAATAATTAACTATTCATATTCATAATTTCACACAGAACACACATTCACTTTTGTACATTTTAATCTAATATTTATTTGATAATATTGGTGTTTAACCCCTAAACTATTATTTTACACGTGATTACATTTCAGGATTGTTGCTTTCATGTATCTTTTTGAATAATATTTTTTTGGCAGTTCATTATTGTCCTACAAAAAAAAAAAAAAAAAAAAATCTTTATTCAAAGAACACTTTATTAGCTTTTGCTAAAGTTTTTAATCCTATTTCACAGTCTCATTGTGATAAGGAGAACAAACTCTGTCCACTGACGAAGACCAGAATATGTGACCGAAAACATTTTTTTTTTTACAGTTGGGAGACTACATGGAATATTTGTCATATTTTCATATAAAATTGAAACTGATCAGAGCGCTCGAGGATTTAAAAACTTTTAAAGCATAAGTTTAGAAAAAAATAGAAATATGATCAACATAGAAATATAGTATGTAATTTAGAGTAAATATATAACAATAAAGAATAAATATTTACAATTATGCATTATTTCTAGGCCAGCAATGAAATTTAAGCACGTGTGTCATTGTGTTTTGTACAAAAGGTCAGATTTCCTTGAGTTGTATTCTTTCATTGCAGCAGGGATAATTTAGGATATTTTAAATTAAAAATCGTACATATTGCACCTTTAACTTAAGTAACATTCTGAAAGCATGAATTTTACTTACAAATGGGAGTTGTTGTTTTTTAGATTATGGTCATGTTTATACCTGCCAAGACAGGTCGCATATTTGCTGTGAAAAAGTTCCCTCTGAGAAACTTCGACAATCCTTACGAAAGTCAAATAAAGCTCAGAAGAAGTTTTAAATGATGAAGGGTGAATGCCCACACATTTGGCGACACGGTCAGGACAGGAAGTTGCAAAAAAAATAAAAAAATACATCATTCACGGAGTGTATGAGGGCAGTTTGTACGTCATCCACGGCGCTGGATCCAGAATAGAATTGCGCAAACTCAGTGTCTGGGACACAAACTCCGCCCCTTTCCGTTTTGATAATGGTAACCGGTTTGTGATTGGCTGAGTCGGCTCGTCCTCGCAGGAGTAGGCGGGGCCGGCCCGATCTGCAGTTAATCCGGCAGGGATTGGTTTGAAGCACCGGAGTGGAGAAAGAGGAGCCGAGAGGAATGACTGACTTCACTGGTTTAACTCCCGAAACGACGACTTTAGGCGTTTTAAACCGACAGACGGGAGCAATAAAAGGACAGAGCAGAAGTTTGATGACGTGAGAGGCAAACTTTAGAGGTGAGTTGTGGTGGAGGTGTTGACGGGGCAGTCCACCGAGGGCTCAACATGGATGTCTGGGGTGCAGCGGTGCGGCTCTGACCAGGAATTAAGGCCGTTTCTGAGTTATTTCCAGTCGAGGACTTTGTCTGACGGAGATCAGGAGGATTTCTTTCTTTTTCTTTTTTTTTTTTTTTAAAGCCGCAGCCAGTCTACCGGGTGAGTCTAGTTGCTAAAACAATACTTTCCTTTAAACACTTTTTCCCCCCCGACTAACAAACGTGTTTCGAAATTTCAGGTTTTCAACTCGAGTTCATCGCTGAGTTGTTGTGACTAACTTTTAGCAGAGGTGAGTGGGGTTTTTTTTTTTTTATAAACTTCGCTATTTGTGGTTAATTTCTTGGAATGAGCCTCATTTCCACATTATTCAAACTTGTTAAACCAGATTGACCCAAATCAGATTTCATTATTCAGAGCAGCATGATAAAATCACTGTTATTGTGGTGACTTAAAGGCAAAAACAAACAAAGGCCAAGCTTTGAAGTGGTTTTCTGATAAATAAGATTTAGCGTAATCCAGTCCGGCTATCACCCATATTATTACTTATTATGAATGATAAACACCCTGTCTGCCCCCCATCGCCCCCTTTCCATCTGTTGCTTTATTCCTGACCCCCCCCCCTTCCTCTCTCATATATTATACCTGTGTGTGTGTGTGTGTGTGTGTGTGTGTGTGTGTGTGTGTGTGTGTGTGTGTGTGTGTGTGTGTGTGTGTGTGTGTGTGTGTGTGCACGCTGACCTTTTTTGCCTTTCAAATGAAACACACAGATGTCCCATTGCTTCAGCATCATTTCACTGTCACTGGTATTGTGCATGTGGCTGCTGATGCCTTCACTTCTTGTTGACATGTGGATCTGCTGATCGCCCGCAAACTAATACAAATGACCTGCTGTCTCTGTCTCTCTCTCACACACACACACACACACACACACAGGTTACACGTGCACACACACACAACCAGCGGAAACCCTAACTGGTCTGTCTCACGTACATGCGTGAAAGCAGCAGCTTAATGTATTTTATTGAACCCTTAAATTACGTCAGTAGAGGTAAATGTAATTAGTGTTGTGGAGAAACTAAATGGTGCTTTGTGTGTGTGTGTGTGTGTGTGTGTGTGTGTGTGTGTGTGTGTGTGTGTGTGTGTGTGTGTGTGTGTGTGTGTGTGTGTGTGTGTGTGTCTGTCTGTCTGTCATTATGTCAGACTGTCATTGTCCCTGCTGTTTGCTCTCTGTCCTATGTGACTTTCGGTTGCCGAGCGACTCTGGCAGACGAGATGATAAGTCAGACCGAAGGCTACCGTCTCTCACTGTCTCTCCTTCCCCATCAGTTTATGTCCTTTCCATTCACGCCCACTCATATCATTTATAATCTCTATTTCTGTCTAAAAGTATGTGACTCCACCTTCACAACGTCGAGATCTGCGTCTCCCCCGAGCTGAGTCTCGCATGATAACTGTCTTGTCAGCGTACAAGAACAAACACACCCCGAGAACACGGCTGCCGTCCTGGAGACGGTGGCCAGCTGCTGCTTATGTAACGTATCTTCTGGCCACTTCAAGTCAAGTCAACTTCAGGAGCTGTAGATACAGATAGATATATCGCAGCTTTTGTTCATATCGTCCTGAACATCTTGTTCTTGTTTGGCTCTCTGGTCAGATATGGAAAATGTTTTTTTTTGTTTTTTTTTCAATGCTTTTTACAAAATAATTGAGGTCAAATCTGTGTTTTAGTTCCAAGGATAGTTGGCTGGTTGAGTTGCAGAAAATTTCAAAAATTGAAAACATTCAGCTTGAGATGTCAGGTTTTGTCATTAGCCCTGTAAATCAAATAACATTTTCCTTTGAGTTTCATCACTTTGCGTCAGTGTTTAGCTGCCAGACAAAGAGGGATAAGTGAAGCCCTAAAGTACCAGAATGCTTTAAAGCTAAATTACATTTCGTTATTTGTTCGGTGTACGACATCAAACTCGCACGTTCCACTTAAATCCAGTGCTGGATGGTAGATGGCCGGGCTTGTTCTGGGGAGACGGAGGCACTCGCAAAAATCAATTTCATTTTCCACAAAGTTGAACACGGATAGCATTGTAATGATTAGACAAACAGAACATTCTTGACGTGCTGCGCGTCTGTCCTCTATCTGTCTTCCTGTTACACTGATAACGGAGTGCGTCATCTATATTCCAGGTTGATGATTACTGGTGGAAATGAGAATTCATACTTTTATGGATTGTGTCACTGTATAGTCTCTGCTGGAGAGGAGATTCAGTGGATACCATCATGTGTACACACACACACACACACACACACACACATTGATATGTCTCCTGTTCTGTCCAACAAGGTGTGTACAAATGTGCATGTTTGACAGCCTCTGCGTCTCTTCCAGATGTTGAGGCTGTGGAGGCGAGACGTGCCGCTCTCCGAGAGGCTCGGGGAGAACTCCCCTCTTGTTGCAGCACCCGTCCCCCCACCCACAGCAGTCCCGATGGGCCCCAATATTTCCTGGCTCCCTGAAGCCCCACTGCTGGGCCCGGACCAGCCTATCTTCCTGATGACGCCAGCAGCGCAGGCCGTGTCTGGCTTCTTTGTGTGGACCGCACTCATCCTCACCTGTCACCAGGTAAGAGCTTCCCATCGGGGCGGAGAGGAGGAGGTGTGACTTAGGCTGTCGTACTTTATTGACCGAGCCGGAGAAGGGGGGGGGGGGTTTGAATGAGCACACCGGCTGTTTGGTGCTCATGAAGAAGACGGGCAGGTGTGTGTGTTGTTAAAATGCACAGGTGATGCGATCCTGCAAACACACACAGCTGCTCAGGCCCAGAGAAGGGCCGGGGGTTGCTTGGCAACGTCCCTCGGCAGGTGTTTGTGAGACAGAGCGTGAATACACACAAAGTGAGACTTCTTTTCACTGGTTGGTGTAGGAAGGTGTTTTTTTGTTTTTTTTTTTCTCTCACATTCCTGTGAGATGATGTCGGGTGAGTGTTGAGGACATTAATGATGCATCGTGAAAAAACTACTTGACAGTTTAGTTTTTACTTTAAAAAAAAAAAATCCTTTTTTTAAAGCTCGAGAACTTTGCTCCGCCCGCAAACCGTAGACTCTCTGCTGCCTTATCTTCTTACAGCATTTAAGCCTGCTGATATAGAAATATTCCTCATTGTACGAGAAGGGAAGCAGCTTTTCTCACTCATGACACAAAGCTGGGGAATATTTTACTACCAATGAAGCCAGCTCTATACACTTTTATTTTGATGTTCTGATTTTAATGTTATAATTTTCCCAATTTCTAGTTTGAAACTGCGTAGAAAGTCAGTTTTGCTTCACGTAAGTCTCATTTTGGACATTTAATCTGTTAAAATGTCTAAAATGTCTCTTCTGTGTGTCCCAGATCTACATGCACCTCCGCTTCTACAGCTCACCGAGGGAGCAGCGCCACATCGTGCGGATCCTCTTCATCGTTCCCATCTACGCCTTTGATTCCTGGCTAAGCCTCCTCTTCTTCACCAACGACCAGTACTACGTGTACTTTGACACCGTCAGGGACTGCTACGAGGGTAAGGACGTGTTTTTGTCTTCTTCCTGTCTGTGCCATGCTGAGAGGGTTTTAGTCCCTCCCGGGATCTATGGAGAGTCATGCTCCACCAGGATGTCTCGGTTAAATGCACACATTTAATGGGACTTTTAAAAATTAAAAAAAAAAAAAAATCCCATTAATGGATAAATTTACAGACGTAAATCCTTTTCACCTCTTTGTGGGCAACTCTTCCAGTTGATTTGCTGAAACACGCTGTGATCAAATTCAATTGGAGATGAATAATCTGCCCTGCCGTCCACAGCAGATTAGTCCACCCGTACAAGTCGATGTTTATTTTACAAAGTGCCGTCTCACCCGTATTAGAGTTTTTGCCTTTTCTGTGGCAGACTGAAGCTGTATTTACCTGTCTGCTACACTCTGATGCTGTCTAGTAGCAGAAACCATTTTCAACTTAAAAAGACAGCAAATAAAAGAGCGACGCTTAGGTTAATTGTGATCTCTTTTTATTGAAGCTGTAACGCTCTTCTCGTCAACAGAGAGGCTTTAAATGAGACCTGATATAACCTTGGAGGATTTTAGTGATTTGTGGGGTTTTATTTTCAAATATTTTAGAATATCTGTCTTTATTCCTTTTCTCAATGTTTACATTTCACGGTTTCACCACGGACTTTTTTTCTGCTTGTGCACTGAGGGTGTAAAAGTTTTGTATATATTTAGTGTATTTCCCTCAAATTTGGCACACAATGCAGGTCATAACCAAAGAATTTATACATGAATATATGAAAAATAAATACACACATTTCTAATAGGATAAAGTGATGACATCATGTATTTAAAAAATATTCTGCTAACACACTTTTGTGGCTATGATTTAACACCATGAACTCAGGAACAGAAAAGAAGACTTTTGGTGACACTAATCTTGGATGTCCACGTTGAAATTGTGATGGTTGGAAAGATCTTCTGTGTGTGTGTGTGAAGCAGCCATGTTTATAGTTTGTCGCATCTTTGCCGAAACATTCATATTGGAAGTATCATCTTCCGTTATGGCGAGAACTTTGTGTTCAATAAGAGTGGACAGACATGGATGTAAACTGTGACTTAACTTCTTGTTGGAGGCATCCAACCATGAGCTTTAGTTTACGTTAGATCTTTTCTGTAATGTAAACATCTTCGTGTGTGTGTGTGTGTATATATCAGACATTAGGTTTGGATATCATTTTGGCTGCATTAGGACAAACGGCTTCTAGAAGAAATATGAAATCCAAACATGGACCCACAGAGTGGAGACCGGATGACTTTAACACTCACTCGAGGTCGACCTACTTTATTTGTGTAGAGTCAGAAAAGCTGAAGGAGGTGGGGAGCTCACAGCTTCTCTGAGCGGACGGGTGACGCCGACACAACACGTGCTGCTTGATGCTTTGATTGTCTGACTATTGAAATCTTAAATTGGCAAGAAGTGGTGAAAGGCAGCCGACTGCCTCCTCTCTTCATTCCACTCAGTCAATTGTCACGATGAAGATGGAAACGGTCTGCTCACGATGGCTCGTGTGTCACGTCTTGTGTTGGTAAGCTGATGATGTCACATGCTTTTGAAGGTGGACTGAGGACGTCCTTGTATGGTTCTGCTTCTGGCAGGGACGTTGTCAAAATTGCGGTCGTGATGTTGCTTCCTCATACAGATGGCTCTCTCTTCATCATCATCATCTTCCCTCCCTCCACTGTTTTCTTTTCTCCAGGCTTCCATGTCACTTTTATCCAAATCCTTTTCAGTACCTTTCCAATTTCTCCTCCTCCTCTTCCTCCTCTGCCTCCTCTGCTCCTCCGGTTTACCGTCCTCTTCCTACAGCGCTGCTGAGCCCTGCCCAGATCTTTGCCTCAGTAAGGATGAACGACCTGTTGCATGGCAACTGCGCGCTCGCAAATCTTCCTCATCAACCAGACCGACTGCATCAGATAATGAGTTTCTCTCAACCTAACTTGCTCCAAAAGTTACCGTTCTCATTGTATGTGGGCCTACTGTATCACCGTGGCAACTGCTGACGGGGGGTGTCCGTGGGGACAAGGGGAAAGAGCACAATGGTATACAGAGACAGAGAGAGAGAGAGAGAGAGAGAGAGAGAGAGACTCGAAGCAGATCAACCAGTTCTCATCACTCGGCTCTGGAGGCAGCGAGCTTTCGTGTTTAAGCCGGAGACATCGGTACCTTCTACCTGAGTGTTGTCTGACAGGCATCTGATGTCAGACGGCGACAAGGTTGTGTTGAGTGTGTGGGTGCAGGAAGGACAGAGAAAGAAAAGGAGAATATAATATCTCGGCTGCAGAGGGCTGACGTAACAAGAATCTCTGTTCAGCTGAGATCTACTTTGAGACCTGTATTGTGACACAACACACACACACACACACACACACACACACACGCCCCTGAACCTCCCCCACAAACACAAACTACAGCACATACCCAAAATATATCACATTTTCACACATTCACACACTGATTAACACCCATGGCTCTCGCCTTATTTCACCGCCATTGTTCAGTCACACAAATCCTGTCTGTGAGAGGATGCGTGTGCACACAGAGGGTTAGGAAGCTCCTCCGGGGTTAACGGGATTAGTCCGGTCGTGTGTTTTTTCTGAGCTCCTCGCTCGTCTTCGTTCTGAAGCAGCGACGAGGAGAGATAATCCACCGGGCGCAGGAGCCTGGTGGATATCAGTCAGCAAGGGAAATGTGTGTGTGTGTGTCTCTCTCTCTGTGTGTTTTCATCTTCTATTTTAAAGTAACATTACCACTTAATGTATAAGAAGTAAAAGTCACAGATTTATATGCACAAAAAAAAACAACCCCAACCTAAAACTTATCAGGTTATTGTATGTTGTATGTTCATTTTTTGACCGTAGACTGTTCATAAAAATGAATCATGGTGTAAGTGCAATACTTCTGAGGACCACTAGAGGCTGGACACTTCAACTTCTAATGAGACCAAATGTAAATAGATTGGGTAGTTAGTCCACCAGAGGGACTGACAGGACACGCCGCCACCTCTATTTCTTTAATGTTTTCTATCTAATGAACAACAACATGACACGATTGATCGTGTGACTGTCAAGAATTTGAGTTTCTAATAGCTAAAAGCTGCTGTCACCTGAACAGTGTGACTCTCATCTAGAGAGCGCAAGCAGCAAAGTTGTTTTCCTCACCGTTGGATGTTTTTTTTTGTCAAGACGAATTAAATACAACAACAAATTAAATATTTATCATTGTATGTACATATACAGAAAATAACAATGCTGTCACCTGTTTCCTTGTTTGTCCCCAGCATTTGTTATTTACAACTTCCTGAGCCTGTGCTACGAATACCTGGGAGGAGAGAGCGCCATCATGGCCGAGATCCGAGGGAAGCCGATCGAGTGAGTTCCAGATGCGATCGGCTGAAGGATCCGTCTCTAAGACAACTTGTTCTCAACCCGCGTTTGAGTAGCGGACGCTTTTTCATTCGCAGCTCCTGAATCAACACTAAAAGGACGCGGACCCTAAACCTGCTGCTTGTCCCCCTCAGGTCCAGCTGCATGTACGGGACCTGCTGTCTCAGAGGAAAGGCCTACTCCATCGGCTTCCTGCGGTTCTGTAAACAGGCCACTCTGCAGTTCTGCGTGGTCAAACCGCTCATGGCCGCCATCACCGTCATCCTGCAGGCCTACGGCAAATACAAGGACGGAGACTTCAAGTAAGGCGAGGCGGGGAGGTCGGCTCGCTAAAGCCGCGTTAACCCTCGCGTTGATATCTTTGACCCGAGCGGATGACGTGCGTCGGTCACGTGTCCGGGTGCTTTCCACAGCTTCCACAACACGTGGACTGCTGATCGTCGCCTTCCTCTCTGGATGGTTTCAGTTTGGGACTCTAACCTCCGGATGGGAAGTTCAGCCGGCCGACGGTCAGCGCAAACCCCGTCTCGTATTAACGTCGCTCTCTCCCTCCGCAGCGTTGCCGGCGGTTACCTGTACGTGACCATCATCAACAACATCTCCGTCAGCTTGTCTCTGTACGCCCTCTTCCTCTTCTACTTCGCCACCCGGGAGCTGCTCAGCCCTTACAGCCCCATGCTCAAGTTCTTCATGGTGAAGTCGGTCATCTTCCTCTCCTTCTGGCAGGGTAAGAACACGCCGCGCTCCGTTTACTTCTCGGTCGACTTGGATTATTTTCGAAAAGCCCGTGAAGGTCGTTGTGCGCCCACTAAACTGGCTATGTATTTGTTGTCAGGCATGTTGCTGGCCATCCTGGAGAAGTGCGGGGCCATCCCCCAGATCAACTCGCCGGAGGTGTCCGTCGGCGAGGGAACGGTCGCCGCCGGCTACCAGAACTTAATCATTTGCATCGAGATGTTCTTCGCGGCGCTCGCCCTGCGACACGCCTTCACGTACCGAGTCTACATGGACAAGAGTCTGGATTCACAAGGTGGGGAAAGGGGTCCGAGGTGTACTGTAAATATCACGCCAGTTTACTGTAAGCGTCGTAAAACATTTGTTTGTACAAAAGGAAAAGTCTTCATCTAAATCTGTTCCAACGCATATTTTCTCCTTCATCCTTTTCGTTTTCGTTACTTCTCTCCATGTTCGTTTCTTTTCCATTTATTTTGTCCCTTTTTATTCTGTTCATGCGTCCTTTTCTTTTGCTGTTTCTATGTGTCTTCTTCTTCTTCTTCTTCTCCTCTGCTGCCCCATAAAGGACCTGTTCCTACATATGGACAGTTTGGTAGGTTTGCACTCTGACCATGTTTCCTCTACAATCTCCCCGTAACGCGTGTTTCACCGTGTTTCACACATTCAACCGGTTTCTCTTCTTTTTCGTTTTCTTTTTCTAAACTGCGACTCCAGCTGCTTTTTCATTGTGTTGCTCCTTCTCCTAAATCATTCCCACCCTGTTTCACTTTCTTCTCTACAGCTCCTTCCTGTTTTCACATGCCGCGTGAAGCTCTTCCTCTCTGTAAATCACCCCCCCCCCCCCCGCCTCCCATGTCTTGCTCCCTTTTGTCCGACTCCCTCTAAATCACCGATGCCTCTTTACTCCTCTCTCTATTTCCTCTCCTCGCACTAAATCCCTGCCCTCTTCTTTACTCTCACACATCCCCCTCCTCTCCCCCCTCCACCCTCTTCTTAATGTTCGACTCCTTTTTTTTTTGTCTTCCCTCGACAGTAAAACGCAACGCTCTCTGACTCTCTGGTGTCCCTCCTCTCCCTCAGGCCGCTGCGCCCCGATGAAGAGCATCTCCAGCAGCCTGAAGGAGACCATGAACCCGGGCGACATGGTCCAGGACGCCATCCACAACTTCTCCCCGGCCTACCAGCAGTACACGCAGCAGTCCACGCTGGAGCAGGGGGCGCCGCCGGCCGTCTGCCGCGCCGTGGGCGCCCGCGGCGACTCCGAGAAAACCCTCCTGCTCAGCTCGGACGACGAATTCTAGCTCTTGACGCGCCACAGACGTTTTAATGGCCTTCATCCCTCCGCGCAGCCGCTCCTCTTCAGCGCGCGGCTGATTAGACAGTCGTGTGTTTGTCTTTTTCCTGTTTTTGTTTTTGTTTTTTTTTAAAGACTGATCGTGAACTAAAGGGCCTTCCCACGTGAACATTGTCTGCGTTCACATTTCCCAATGCGTGTTGTTTGGAACACTTGAAGGTGATTTGGTGTTGAACTTGGAAAGTTTGTGAGTCACTCTCAGCTCCACGTAGTGACTCTCGGTTCTCTGGCTGGAGCAGAAGCTCGTCTGTAACAATCACTCGACTTGAAGTTATTTGTTCGTTCTGGATTGGTTTGGAGTTTAAATGCTCTGCCGGTGGCGTTTTTTTTTTTTTTTTTTTTTTTTTAAGGAAGCCGACACGAACTTCAAGTTTAACTGGAAATTCTCATTAAAGTTTCATTTTGAACTGTTAATTTTGCAGACTTGAAAAGACTATTCAGATATTCATGTGTAAAAATTTAACAAGTTAGTTGGTTTGCTAAAAGATGAAGTGTGCTTCAAAGCTGGTTCAGTGTTGTGGCAGTCTCGTGGCGCAGTCATGAAAAACGGGCTTCGAAGTTTCTGATTCCACATGTGGTGATTAATTGCCAGTGAACTGGAGAGACCGGCGGCGGTGGTTTATTGTCGGGACGTCCATCGCAGCACTGTGAGGGTGAATTTAAAGGGAAAACATGCCAGCCGCGTGGATCAATGTTGTTATTGATGTTGACGTTACAGATGAGAGAGAGGCAGAGCGGCTTATAGATTATACAGTACATGTGCTCCAGTGAGCAGCAGGAGTGAAGGGCGACAGCAGCAGCAGATCCTGGTCAGGATTACACTGGTGTTATTGGGGCGTTACTCGAATGGCTGGGATTAAAGCTCGTGCTGCTTCACTCCGGATAGGAGACCTCTGCAGGACACAATGTAGGTCAGATGGATAGAGGGGGGGGGGGCAGAGGAATATGGGTTAAAGCTAACTTTAGATGCCTGCTCTCAATTCGTGGACCTGAAACATTTACTCTGTTTGTACCAAATGTTGAAGCTTAGATTAAATTTAAATTCTATCAACTGACTGTTGTGTTTGGTTGTCTTGTTTGTTAAGAGGATTAAAAAAAAAAAAAGAAGGTTTTGGGATATATTTATGGAAAAAGCATCTGAAGCCTCACGGGCCCAGAGATGGAGAGTCACAGAGTAACAGAAGGAGTGCTGAAATGCCATTTTAGTGCCTGCCGACACAGATGTTGGACCGATTAAATTACTTGAACCTGACTGTTGCTGAATTTTTGGGTCCGATACCGACATAAAAAATATTGATATAGATATTCCCCCAATAGTCGATACTGGTTTTACAGTTTATATAAGCACACTTTTTTTGCAGTGACCTCTTAAATATGGTTATTGAACATGGACACTTGTAACAAAGATATGTAATTGAGGCAGGATATTTTACATTTGAATGTCCAAACTGACATCAGTAAACTGAAACAATAAACTTCAGTGGGGCTTTAATGATTAGAAATCACTATTTAAAAAAACAAAACACAAATAGAACTATTTCCTAATTTACCTCAAGCATCATTTGTCGCATTGTTTTTTGAAAATGGTTTTATTTATAACGATACCAGATACCGATACGCCAATATCGCTCTAGAAAACCATCTGGCTGATTTACAGTCGAAGTTGAATTCTACAAATTACAGTCCCAACATAAACTGAGAGAACCAAAAATTCTCACCCCGTAGCAAAACGTGATGACTCATTTCTGTTTTAATTCAAATGAATTTTAATTTCACTTTGACAAATTTTGTGCTTTCACAACTTAATATTCTCATTTGCCTCTAACCGATGAAGAACATGCATCCACCTACGTGTCCATGAACATCAAGGTCTCCAGTTTAACTATATTTTTCACACATTACACAGGTCTTATTAATAATAATAAGGGAAAATATCAGTCAAAATGTTTTAATACACTTGACAGTGTTGTGTTTGTTGTTGTTGGATGCGCTTTGATTCTTCCAGGCAAGTCTTTTTTTTTTTTTTTTTTTTTAAATATTTTGTCACCACAGTGAAAGCTGTTTGTTTTTTTTTAACATTTTTTTTTGTACTCATCATTGGAGTTTTTGAGTCATCTGAATGAGTCATAGGGAGTCTGCCGACGTGTTTACTTGTAAGCACTTTCACTGCTGTGCAGTAGCTCTGTACGAACACCAGGGGGCCACGTGGAAGCGGATGTGAGGATACTCGCAGTTTCTCACTTCAATGCTTCGTTTCAGTCACAAATCGGTCACTTGTTTTTTTTTAAATTTTAAATTTTTTTTTTTTTTTTATCTTTGTGTTTCACAAGAGCGCAGACGCATGTCTCAGCCTCCCACAGAGGTCACTGCTCCTCTTTATTTCTGCCTGATACATTATTAGTTTTAACCAGGAGAGGAGCCACGTCTGTGCACAGGAGCAGCGGCCTATTTTTAGACAAACCGAATTATTTTTAGTCATGATGAAACTGAGGTTTCAGTTGCATTGCAGCTCCGACTGGCAGCTTCCTTCCCCCGATATTTCAAAAACTTTCTATTTCAATACCATAATTCACTCTCACTCTTCATCCTCTTCCTATGTCGTATGTATCGCTGACGTTAATGTTGGACATAAAAGTTTCAAGTGCTATCTGCAGGAGGAATAGTAGACGTGTTGAAATAGCCATATATGCTGTAAAAATTGAGCAAAAGAGAAACGAGTTTTTTTTCCAATAACTTTCTTTTATAGTTATTTGTATTATATAAAGCTGCTCATGATGATATATTTCATGTCAAATGGATGAACATTTAAAGAAAAAAATTAAAGATGTAGTTTGTATTTGTTACCTCGTGGTTTTTTTTTATGTCTCATGTAGGTTTTTATCCACTGACTCTTCATGAGAAGCACTCAGCCTGTCAAAATAGTTGTAATAATATGTTACATGCAGGGTTTCAAACCTGTCCAGGGAAGGACTAATGTGATATACCACCTAATGTGATATACCACCTAATGTGATATACTACCTAATGTGATATACTACCTAATGTGATATACTACCTAATGTGATATACCACCTAATGTGATATACTACCTAATGTGATATACCACCTAATGTGATATACCACCTAATGTGATATACTACCTAATGTGATATACCACCTAATGTGATATACCACCTAATGTGATATACCACCTAATGTGATATACCAACTACTGTGATATACCACCTAATGTGATATACTACCTAATGTGATATACTACCTAATGTGATATACCTAATGTGATATACTACCTAATGTGATATACCTAATGTGATATACCTAATGTGATATACCTAATGTGATATACCTAATGTGATATACCACCTAATGTGATATACCACCTAATGTGATATACCACCTAATGTGATATACCACCTAATGTGATATACCACCTATGTGATATACCACCTAATGTGATATACCACCTAATGTGATATACCACCTAATGTGATATACTACCTAATGTGATATACTACCTAATGTGATATACCACCTAATGTGATATACTACCTAATGTGATATACTACCTAATGTGATATACCACCTAATGTGATATACCCTAATGTGATATACTACCTAATGTGATATACCACCTAATGTGATATACTACCTAATGTGATATACCACCTAATGTGATATACCACCTAATGTGATATACTACCTAATGTGATATACCACCTAATGTGATATACCACCTAATGTGATATACCACCTAATGTGATATACTACCTAATGTGATATACCACCTAATGTGATATACCACCTAATGTGATATACCACCTAATGTGATATACCACCTAATGTGATATACTACCTAATGTGATATACTACCTAATGTGATATACCACCTAATGTGATATACCACCTAATGTACCACCTAATGTGATATACTACCTAATGTGATATACCACCTAATGTGATATACCACCTAATGTGATATACTACCTAATGTGATATACCACCTAATGTGATATACCACCTAATGTGATATACTACCTAATGTGATATACCACCTAATGTGATATACCACCTAATGTGATATACCACCTAATGTGATATACTGTACTACCTAATGTGATATACCACCTAATGTGATATACCACCTAATGTGATATACCACCTAATGTGATATACTACCTAATGTGATATACCACCTAATGTGATATACCACCTAATGTGATATACTACCTAATGTGATATACCACCTAATGTGATATACTACCTAATGTGATATACCACCTAATGTGATATACCACCTAATGTGATATACCACCTAATGTGATATACTACCTAATGTGATATACCACCTAATGTGATATACCACCTAATGTGATATACCACCTAATGTGATATACTACCTAATGTGATATACTACCTAATGTGATATACCACCTAATGTGATATACTACCTAATGTGATATACTACCTAATGTGATATACCACCTAATGTGATATACCACCTAATGTGATATACTACCTAATGTGATATACCACCTAATGTGATATACTACCTAATGTGATATACTACCTAATGTGATACTACCTAATGTGATATACTACCTAATGTGATACTACCTAATGTGATATACTACCTAATGTGATATACTACCTAATGTGATATACCACCTAATGTGATATACCACCTAATGTGATATACCACCTAATGTGATATACTACCTAATGTGATATACCACCTAATGTGATATACCACCTAATGTGATATACTACCTAATGTGATATACTACCTAATGTGATATACTACCTAATGTGATATACCACCTAATGTGATATACCACCTAATGTGATATACTACCTAATGTGATATACCACCTAATGTGATATACCACCTAATGTGATATACCACCTAATGTGATATACTACCTAATGTGATATACCACCTAATGTGATATACCACCTAATGTGATATACCACCTAATGTACCACCTAATGTGATATACTACCTAATGTGATATACCACCTAATGTGATATACCACCTAATGTGATATACCACCTAATGTGATATACCACCTAATGTGATATACTACCTAATGTGATATACTACCTAATGTGATATACCACCTAATGTGATATACCACCTAATGTGATATACCACCTAATGTGATATACTACCTAATGTGATATACCACCTAATGTGATATACCACCTAATGTGATATACTACCTAATGTGATATACCACCTAATGTGATATACCACCTAATGTGATATACTACCTAATGTGATATACCACCTAATGTGATATACCACCTAATGTGATATACCACCTAATGTGATATACTGTACTACCTAATGTGATATACCACCTAATGTGATATACCACCTAATGTGATATACCACCTAATGTGATATACTACCTAATGTGATATACCACCTAATGTGATATACTACCTAATGTGATATACCACCTAATGTGATATACTACCTAATGTGATATACCACCTAATGTGATATACCACCTAATGTGATATACCACCTAATGTGATATACTACCTAATGTGATATACCACCTAATGTGATATACCACCTAATGTGATATACCACCTAATGTGATATACTACCTAATGTGATATACTACCTAATGTGATATACCACCTAATGTGATATACTACCTAATGTGATATACTACCTAATGTGATATACCACCTAATGTGATATACCACCTAATGTGATATACTACCTAATGTGATATACCACCTAATGTGATATACTACCTAATGTGATATACTACCTAATGTGATACTACCTAATGTGATATACTACCTAATGTGATACTACCTAATGTGATATACTACCTAATGTGATATACTACCTAATGTGATATACCACCTAATGTGATATACCACCTAATGTGATATACCACCTAATGTGATATACTACCTAATGTGATATACCACCTAATGTGATATACCACCTAATGTGATATACTACCTAATGTGATATACTACCTAATGTGACATACCAGAGTTGCATTCAGGGAAATGCAGCATCCAGCGTTTTTGATGCTTGACTGCTAAAGACCGAAAGTCAGAACAACTTTCAGGCCTCTATTCTATTTGATTTTGTAAGTAAAAAAAAAAAAATTCCCCTGATGTTTTAAAAATACACAGAATTTCTGAAATGCCCCTTTGATGTTTTTTTTTTAATTACTTTGAAGTAGGCCTGTGAGACGATATTGAAGAGCTCGAGTATCGCTATAATGTTTAGCGATAGTGTGTGGACTACTGTTAATGCCGACGGTGGCTACGTTGCCATAGCACCGTTCAGCCCCGTCGGTCACGTGCTGCTGCATCCGCGGGGC